>NW_026267136.1:3887554-3891273 GCF_000697945.3 Frankliniella occidentalis
CGCTTCACCCGACACGCCGCAGAGGACTGGAGTCCACCCACCCCCTCACCCATCTCCAATGAAGACGTCGCGTCGATTTGGTCGCGAATGTCTTTATTTACCGTAAAAATCAATGCGAATTAAGGCGGCCAAGGGCGTGGCGGCGGGGTGAGGGAGGGCTCATCAAAGGGACCGAGCCTCCGCGGCGGTCGGGGAGGAGAGGAACAGTCTCGAGAAGCTTAAAATCAGAAAACGGGGCGACATCGGGAGGAGCAGAGGCGAATCGGGGGACGCGAAAAATATAAGCAGCAGCACGAAGCGAAGCAGCGGAAAGGCGGCAGCGGTGACGACGTTCCGTCCCCGCCCCGCCCAGCCACTCAGCGCTCGGTGAGTGGCGCGGTCACCTCGACGGCCGCACGAGGCTGCCGGCGCCAATATCAGTAACCGTAACCCCCTCACTCCACTCCCCTACACAGCAGAAGGACCTCCGCGCTACGTATCAGCCGCGCCGAGCGAGTAAGCAGATCAGACGGGAGGTAAGGAGGTGAGTACGGGCGCTCCACGCCACGCCCGAGCAGGGGCATTACTAATGCATGCAAGGTTTGCAACTCCGCGACTCTCGCTGATCTTTCAGTCAGTCAGTCAGTCAGTCAGTCAGTCAGTCGCGCCAAAGAGGAAAACCATCCCAAGTTTACCCTCTACACACAAGAAAGGAGCGCGCGGGAAAGGAGAGAGCGAGCGAGAGTGAGCGTCGTTCAATCATTTAAACCCGGCAGCAGTAGAAATACAGGCAACGCGCGAAGCAACTACTCGCGCCGCGAAGAGGTGATGGCGCAGCCAGGGAGAGGGCAAGATTAGAGCTAGCAGGCGAGAAGAGAGAGAGAAGCGAGCGAGCGAGCGAGCAAAAGTGGAGCGAGCAAGCGAGCAGGGCACCGTTAGCGCCCCTGTAACAAGGCGGGGATGGCGGCGGGGTGTTCATTATCCGGCGATACAGTTTCGAACGGCTGAGTGGGGCCGTGCCGGCGGCAGCCCCTGCCTCTCTCTCTCTCTCTCTCTCTCTCTCTCTCTCTCTCTCTCTCTCCATCCGGCCCACCGCGCCTTCCGCCCTCTGACAAGTGCCGAGCGGGGCCAGGAAATATATAAGAAAGGTTCGAAATAATTAGACTCGATAATAAGTAGGTGAAAAAAGAAAATTGATGCCAGAAAAGACGGGTCAAAAACTAAAACAAAAAAGGAAATTGGCGAAAGGCCGGCGGGCAGCGGAGGCAAAAGAAAAGGAGAATAAAAATGAAAATAAGAAGTTTGAATTATGTTTGTGTAAAGCAGTGAGGGAGCAAGTCCGCATAGCCTAAGGCCGTGCTACTGGCCGGGGTGGGTAAGCCACCAGCCCCATGGCGCACAACCCGCCGGTACGTACGTATACTACCCAGCAGCACTCACACCACCACTGCACTGCCGGCAGAGTCTTTTCACGAGGGCGCTACCCGCTCTCTCCTCGTCATGGACAAACGGCCCAAAGAGAGCAGCGTGAGTGGGGAGAGAGAGAGAGAGAGAGAGAAGGGGAGGGGGTGAGAAGCTGGGGGTCGTTTTACACGCCCCACAAAGCCTGCTGGGCAGAGGCGCGGCGGGGCGTTCCACGGCGTGGCGTGGCGGGGTGTGGTGGGGCGTGGCGTGGGGCAGCTCATTACAAGGACCAACCCTGCCTCCCGGCCAAGCCCAGCCCAGCTCAGCCCAGCCCGGTTCATTGAGGTTCAGACATTTGAAGGAATGGCGAAAACTTCCCCTCTCCGACACCACCTTCAACATCCTCCTCCTCCTCCTCTTCGCCGTGGCCGGCGGCGCTCGTGTACAGCGGCGCGGGTGAGAAATAGGCCTTCGGGGAGACGTTCGTGAGAAGAGGCCGGCGCGGTGGCCGCGAGGTGCGGACAAGGGGAGGGGCGGCAGGGATCAAATTAAAAGGAATTACGCGAGCCAAAACGCGGCGGCGGCGCCCCGCCTGCAGGGGAGAAGGACGAAGGGCCACGGCCCGGCCGAGCACAAAAACTTGACTCCCTCCCCTCAAATTGAGCACGAGGCCGTTTTGTACTGCCTTGCACCGACCCCATGGGAGCTGCATACAGAAAGCGAGACAGAGCAAGATAGAGAGATCGTGTGAAAGAGAGGGAGGCAGCCGTCGGAATCAGATAACAGGTGTGAGAAGGGGCGCGGATATGATACATAATTCTCAGGCAAGATCTGTGCAGCACACACACACACACCACAACACACACACGAGGTACTCCACGGCCACGGCAAGGTCTCCTGCTCATACATCTTCCCCTCCTCCACACTCCCACGCGGTATCGACGGGCGCAGAATGAGCGCGCGCGTCAAGCTGTCACAGAGAGGGCGCCACGCCACGCCGCGCCAGACAGGATAATTTCGCATTGATGGCTTCCATTCACGGCGGCGGCTGCGCGGTAGGGTCGGGACGGCGGCAAGCAAAGGCTAAGCGACTGCAGGAGGCGCAGGAGGCACGCGCACGACGAGGTCCGCGCCAAAGTCGAACGTGTCGTCGTGGTGGTGATGGTGGTGGTGATGGTGGTGGTGGTGGTGGTGATGGTGGTGGTGGTGGTGGTGATGGTGGTAGGTGTGATCATTGTGATGTTAGTGGTGTAGTAGGGCTAATGGTAGTGAAGGTGTGGTAGTTATGGTAGTTATGGTAGTGATGGTACAGTAGTGGTGGTAGTGTTGGTGGCAATGGTGGTAGTGGTGGTAGAGGTGGTGGTACTGGTGGTGGTGGTGGTGGTGGTGGTGGTGGTGGCTCTTGTTATGCCAGGGGTCTTTGGCCGGTAGTTTACCTCGGCTCGGGCACACTGTGCTCCGCGCAAACTACTCGCTCCCGGCGCCACGTGCGGTGTTTATGTGACCCGGCCCCACCTGAGCCAGCCTGTCCGCCAGGAGCCAGCCAGCTCTACCGCCAGCTTTACCACCGCCGGGGCCGGGGCCGAGGGAGGGCGAGAGTGCGCGCCGCGCGCCACCCCACACCGACCTTCAGCGAGACGACACCGCGGGACCGCGGGCGCTAACGATCACCGTACGCCCCGCCATCCGGCGCCCGCCATAAATTGAAAGGTGACGGTGGTGATTCCGGCTCCTGCTTGGCTCGGGTCAGGTGAAGCGAGCAGTGCACCGGCTCCAGTACAATAATTACCCACCCGAGTGTTTCCCCCCCCCCCCCTCCTTTCTCTCTCTGCTGATCATCCCCCTCGCCTATTCAATCCTCATTAATTGCTGGCTTGTTTCATTACACTTGGCAAGCTCATAAATCGGCGCCACGGCGCTACGGCGCATCCTCCAGTGAGCTTCTGCCTCCTCCTCCTCCCCCACAACAGCCGCCGCTGCCCCGGTCCCAACACACCCCTCTCTCCACCGCACCACCTTCGCCTGCTGCTGCTGCGGCTCCTCCCTCGCGAGCACGCGTGCACGTCCCTTCTCTTTCTCTCTCTCTCTCTCTCTCTCTCTCACCCCCACCGACCGCGCTCCCTGCCCGCCCCTGCCCGATGGGCGTGACAAGGACAGACGTAGGCAGGCGGGGGGCCCCGGCCCGCCGCCGGACGTGAAATGCAACCCGCCACAAATTGCGCTGTTTGTCTTCCCGTCCCGCCGACTCAACTTGCTATACGCTAACGATTCACCTTTGTAATGTGACCGCGTGGTCTGAATACTGGACGGACGGGGCGAGGTGGGGCAAGGGGTGG
>NW_026267136.1:3892628-3902441 GCF_000697945.3 Frankliniella occidentalis
CCCTTATTTTCTCTGCCACCCCGGTACCGCGGAGGGGAAGAGCAGCCAGGCGCATTTTTCCGCGGCGCATCGGTTTCTGTTTTCAAGGTTGGCACACACACACACACCTCCGCGGGAGGTTTTGGACGGCGGCCAGGAGGGCGCAACTGCCTGCTATAGAACTGCCGCCAGTGTGTCCACACTCCACTGCCCACACAGTCGCGAAGCTGTGCGTATCGTATCTGGGAATAAGCCATCGCGTTTTATTCGCAACATAAAACAATCTCGGCCCAACGTCTCCGTTCCGGCGGCGTCCCGCGCCTCCCCCAGGCTGCGCCGCGCCTCGCTTTCGCGAGGGTGGACGCGGACGGCCTAGCATGATCTAACACCCCCTCCGGGGCACTTGCGCCTGGACTGCACACTAGCACACCCCCACCCCCTCCAAGAAGTGCATAATACAAGACGCATATCGCAACGCAACTAGCTCGTCGAATTTTACGCTATATTCAAAATACAACCCATAAAAAAGGGGAAGAGGAGTCGGATAGGAGAGAGGAAGAGGGGGAAGAGGAGGGGGTGGAGCTCCTCAGAGGCAAGCAGAGGCAGCAAAAAGCTTTCGCAGAAATGAAATCAGTCGCGTCCTCTGAAGACTCCCAGACTGCAGATCGGCAAAATTTCCAAGATAGAGAGCAAGCAGAGCAGGGTAGAGTTCACCCACTCAAATGTGTTTCTGGAAAAGCCATAAAAAGGATAACATCTCCACACGCTTGTTTAGTATAAAAGCTAGCTGAGACGAAAGTACGAATTTAATAGACCACTGACTAATAATGTTCGAGGCAGCAGCAGCAGCAAAGCCACGGCTCGCGCATCCTCCAAAGGTACTGCGACGGTAAGGCGGCGTTGCACAAGACAAGGGGGAAGAAATAGGATAGGAGCAAAAGCAGGCCTCCGCCGGCAGCCTCCAGCCCTTCGAGAAAAAGAATACTCGTCTTGTTCAGAAAGAGCGGGTCCGATCTACATCGCTCCTGTTAGAGAGGCGAGGCTCCACAGCCCGCTCCGTGCCAGGCCAGCCTCTCTGGTCATGCTCCGAAATAAAAATCTGGAGAGGCGTAACAAGCACGAGAGGAGCAACGGCTTCGTTATCGTAGTCACCACCGTGGGGCCGGACGCCCTGGCGTTTTACTGTAACCTTTTTTTCCATTACATTTCCGCGTTATTATTTTTTGTACGTTGTATTTCTCGCGCCCGCGCACGTTTATAATCCCGCGATAATTGGCAGCCGACGCCCTGACGGGGGTGTCACGCGGCGTGGGGTCTCCAGCGTAGGCTGGAAAGAGGCTGGAAAGAGGCTGGAAAGAGGCTGGAAAGAGGCTGGAGAGAGGCTGGAGAGAGGCGGGAGAGAGGCTGGAGAGAGGCGGGAGAGAGGCTGGAGAGAGGCTGGAGAGAGGCTGGAGAGAGGATGGAGAGAGGATGGAGAGAGGATGGAGAGAGGATGGAGAGAGGATGGAGAGAGGATGGAGAGAGAATGGAGAGGATGGAGAGAGGCTGGAGAGAGGCTGGAGAGAGGCTGGAGGACGCGGCAAGAGAGAAAACCGCAAAATAAAAGTTGAAGTGATTGTTGGCGGCTACCTGCGGCCGCCCCGCGGGGGGGCCCCCGCGACGATATGCCTCTGCAGGCCGCGCACGTCCCGCGGACCGCCGCCAAATCTCTCCGGCAGCACGCACACCGCGCGCCGCAAGCCGCTGCTTGGCAAATTCCACCCCCACAGCACGCGCAAAAAAGGAGAGAAAGCGAAGAACCTTAAAAAATAAAACAGAAAAAGAACGCTAAAGGAAAGCCCAGGCACAGCAGCAGCGCAAAATAAACAGCAGGCGGTCGTCGTCGTCGTCATCCCTGAAGGACGCGAAGAACAACTTACTTTCGCTCTTAAGCCGAACGCAAACAAACTACTTGGTTTGCTTGCTCAACGACACAAACTAAATTTGCGAAGCGAGAGCGAGCCGCCCCCGCCGGGGCGTGGCAGAGTGCGGCGTGGGGGCCCCTCACTCTGTATGCCGCGCGCCGGCCGGCCACGGATAGGCCATCACCCCTGTCCGAGGAGGCCCCAGGCCCCGCCACGCCACGCCCCGCCACGCCGCGCCCCGCCAGACGCGTGCAACGCGCCGTGGTGGTGGGGCGCCGCGCACAGAGCAGGTGATGGGGGACTGTATGTTGTTTGAAGGTGATTGTCCGGAGGAACGTGCTCCACCGCATCTCCAAGAGCAGGGGGAGCGGGTCGGCGGCGCGGGAGGGAAGGGAGGGAGGGTCAGAGAAGGGAGACGACGACGGGAGCGCGCGCGAGCATTCTTGACTGACGGACGGAAATGAGTCGTGGCCGACAAAAGACTGGGAGCTGAGCGCGCTGAAGTTTTCGCCGGTCGCCATGGTGACGGCATGGCAGATCCGTCAGCAGCGCTGGACTCTGCCATATCCACACGTCCGCAACGCGCGGTTGTAACTTCTCCAAGCAGGATGAGGGCATTCAAAAACGCGAGCGATTTAACATTTTCACTTCAATGTCAAAAAATTTTAAACGTTCAATGTTCGGGTTTAGAAACACAGTTCTGAAAATGAACATTTGCAGGGTCGCACACTTCTCAATACTTCGCTCGAAGGAGGGCGCGTGATGACGCCACCGAAAAGTCAAGTCAACCTCAGCCGGCGGCGGGCGGGCAGGCGGACGGAGGGACAGGACAGACAGACGTTCCGACCCTGCGGAGCCTGTCACCGACGCAAACATGAGAATATTCAAATTTGCCGCCATAGCCTTTTTCGGAGCTCGCGCGCGGCGCGGCGCGCGGGGTGCGTGGGTCCTTATAATGCAGATGGGGTTGGTGTGTGCGTACTAGACATGCACGCCGCACCGCCGTTGCGCCGCCGCCGACATAGTTTGGCCCGCCGCCGCCGCCGTTCAAAAATCTGCGGCGCGCCGCCGCGCCGCCGCCGTTAAAATTGTCGGCGGCGTAGCCGGCGCCGCGGTTCAAATTCGTCACTTTTGGAGCCCAATTGGTGCCCAAAGACAGGCTACCAAACGTGCAGTCCTCTCGCTACCCCGACCCATTCCAACAAGAAGCGATAATGCTCTACACCATTAAAATTGTTGTGAATTTAACATTTTTAATTCAACCTATTCAAAATTAGCGCTCATTTGAACAATAAGCGCCGGAAACGCCGCCGCCGCCGCCGCTGATGATACCATCGGCGTGAACGCCGGCGACGCCGCCGCCGCCGGCTAAATTTTGCCCTCACGCCGCCGCCGCCAAAAGTAGGGTCGGCGTGCATGTCTAGTGCGTACTGCGCGGCGCGGCGGCGGATGGCGGGGCGCGGCGCGGCTGGGCGGGGCGGGGGCGCGGCGGGGGGACCCGACGTGATCCGTCGTATCGGCTGCAATGCGTACATCGGGGCGGGGCGGCGTCCGTGACTGAGGGGCCCTGCGTCCTGCATCGCAATGCCATCTACCGGCCACTCCGCTCCGCTGCACCGCCGCCCCGCCCCACCACGCCCCGCTGCTACTGCCGCAGTGTGATTGATGCCTGCTACACGCACTTTACTGCAAGGGTAATAAAAATCACGGGGCGTTGTAGGAGTAGGGGAAGGTGGCGCGCGAGGGGTGAAGGGGGTTGCGAGAGCAAAAAAAAAAAAGTGCAATGCATCAAGTCGCTGCTGCTTCCGTTACTCCCGTGTTGATGTACTACAACGCCGCCATATCCACGATCACATCGCATAAGTCAGAGAAGCAGTCATCGCTCTCTCCCTCTCTCTCGCTCAAGCAGCAAAGAGATGAAGGCCTCAGACGGGGGAAAGTAAACACAGACGGCCTCACGTTGCACTTGCACGCGCAAAACAGCGACGTGGCCGAGTGGGGTGGCGGCAGACGGAGAGAGTGAAAGGGGTGAGGAAAGAGAGAGATAGAGGGCACTGGCGCAAACAGCCCCCCCCCCCCTCCGTCTCTCTCTCTGTCTCCCTCTTCCTCTCTGCATGTCGACCAAGCGGGCTGGCATTGACAAACAACCCTGTTGGTACTCCACAATGGGTCAGTTGTTTAAAATTACCTATTACTTCAAGTCATAAAAACAGGAAAGCTGCCTTTGTCGTTGAAGGGTTCATGAGGGCTAGGGTGAGGTAATAGATTTCACGGGATTTCGCAGTTTTCAGCGTTGCGTTTAATGTGTCTATCTTGGTTTGTTGTGAGGTAGTTGGTTTGGTTTTATGGTTGTTGTTTTTTCTCTTTTGCTTTGGGAGATAGACTTGTTACGAGTTACGCCCGACGCCGCCCGCCTCACACGCACCTCTCTATTTGCGGTTCAAAGACGCATGAAGCGGCGGGCGCTGCTCAGCAATGCATGATGTGCTGCAAACAGCTATAAATATTGGAGCAACAACGGGCTGAAAAGGGGGGTGGGGTAGGGGGGGGTGTAACCATGGCTACATGTGCGAGAGAGGGAGAAACTACTGAGCTTTGGGAAGGGGGGGGGGAGTGCAACTAATAACACACATTTTCTAACAATAAGGACTGAAAAACTAAGTGGGCGAATTTCGCACTCTTGTTACACGTGTTTGATTTTTCATTCACGTACTAAGACGTATGAGACAGTGAGTATGACTGCACCAAAAAAAAACTGAATTCATAGACTGGGTAATTTGTGCTTATCCTTGATTGAAATGTACTTTTAAAAGTCAAGGATCAAGAACAATGTACTTGGTTCATGAATTCGATTTTTCAGGTATGTGTCAATGAAAATTCTAGTCGCGTTTTGTTTTACAACCCTGGTCCCCTGTGGTGTTCCACTATCACCGTTGTCGTCCTCGCGGCCACGGCGGCCACGCCTAGCCTCTGCTGCCCGCACGCGCACAAGGGGTTCCATTATCGCACGGGGGCGTCGCGCCCCGCGCCGAGGAGCGGGAAGCCATTCATGGATCACGCGACAAAAGTCGTCCACGAGGAGAGCGCGCGGCGCAGCGGCCGCGGGCTTGGAGAGACGACCGGAGAGACGTCAGGCAGATTACCATCAGATCCCCGTTCAGGAGTCGCCCCGCCCCCCGTCTCTTGTCCCGCAGTCGCGCGAAAAGAAGGGCTAAGGGGAAAAAATTAAAGCACGGCGGGAAAATGAAAAGGAGCCGCCGGGGCGATTGGGGCGCGGAGAGGGCTATGAGCGCGCGGGGGAGGAGAAGGTCCCAGTCGGATTGATGGAATCTGGCTGTCTAATGGAATCGCTGGGTGCAGCCAAGTGTCAGAGATCCAATATGATCGGCCCAGTTCATCACCTTTTCAGCAACGCCGCCCCCCGCCCCGCCCAGCACTGCCACGATACAAATCGCGGAGGGTACGGCAATACGAGAGAGGCCTGTCAGCCCCCCTGCTCCGAGAGAAGCGGGTTCTTATAGGGGAGCGAGCGAGAGATAGAGAGAGGAGAGAGAGACCCTCTGCTTAGAGAAGAAAGAGGGGTTGGGGGGGGGGGTAGAGACGATCGGCCAGGACCGCGTCACAGACCAGGACACATTTGGCATACTGACAAGAGGCGGACAAGATCGATTCCAGATATAGGCCCCCCTGCGCTCCGCGGGGGCCACGCCTCAACCCCCCCCCCCTCCCCTGTACACTCTGCGAGGCCTCCTTTGTTTACAGCCCCTCTTTCTGGTTCGAGATTGGCTCCCTCAGTCACTCACTCACTACACCCCCCGCAAAACAAATACTGACGGCATTTTGTCAAACCATCGTTTGATCGACACGAGAGACCAACAATGACGACATGGCGGCGTAGGGCGGGCGGCGATATCATCGTGAGACTTGACTCAAAGTGACGCTGCGAGTCTGGAGGACGACAAACAAGCTTCATTCGCCTGGATTTACGCGATGGGTCGACCCACCGAGTTCGGACCGGGGCAGCCAGTCAGAGACATATGGACACGGGATGCTGCGCGGACAAACATTTGCCTTGCTCGGGCCAAGGCAACTGGGGCAGTCGAGCGGCGGGGCGGAGCACGGCGGAGCAGGGCGGAGCACACGGCATCCCTGGAGGCGGATGGGTCCAGGAGAACATAACTGTGTGCCGTGGATGTCATCCGCGGGGAGCGGACGGACAGCGGGCGGAACAAACCCAACACAGAATTTCGAAAAAAGGAAAAAAAACAACAACGGTAGGGAGGCTAGCCCCGAGAGAGAGAGAGAGAGAGAGAGAGAGAGAGAGAGAGAGGAAATAAAATAAAAATCCATAGGCGGGCGCAGACAATTGAAACAATCGCACCAGCAGCAGCTTGAAGCGGCCCGCGCGGCCGGATAACGACCGCCCGGATTCATTCTGCCTATCATTTTGTTTTTTCATTCCTCCGGGCCGGGCGAGGTTCTTGGCCGAAAGGGCCGAGGCCTCCCCGATCACAGTCGCGACGCAAAAAGAGGGTCACGACGACACTTTTCAGATGACCGTTAGGATGGCGAGAGAAACCAATTGAGTGAACTCTACCGTGGGATCCAAAACCCGCGACCCTCTGTAGAGCTCCGAGTAGTAGTAGTAGTACTGGTACCGACCTGAAACAGAAGAAAATGAGGTACCGGTGAGACAAGCGAAACGAGTTTGTAGCAACCACAATACCCTAGATACTCTGCCATCCCCTGGATGGATGCCCCCCCCCCCTCCCCTTTCCCCAAATCCATCCACGCCCCAACCCACCGAGCGGCTCAACTTTGAGGCCGGCCATAACCGTCCGCTGCAACTGCACACCGCCCCGCCGCCCGACCACAAGTTCAACTGGACAATGCCCTGGCCAACTGGAGAGGGGGCTGGAGTCTATGCTGGAGACCTGCCCAGCTCCACCGCTTTAGCACCGGGCCCCACCGGAGCACTGATAACATTTTCCATCCATTTATTTATTTTTTAGGGAGGGTTTGGGGGTCTTATCGACCCCCTTTCCCGCCATGACCTCGGAGATACGTGCCCTGCCACCCTGCAGGCAGAACGTGCGCTGCAGCGGCGCGCCGCTCCGTCGTGTGACAGATGCACTTTACTGGAAGAACAAATGTGGGACTTAACACCAGAGAGCAGGCGCTGCATGGTCGTCGAAGGAAAAGTAGCTGCATTCTCACAATCAACGATCCCAAAGAGCACTTTACTTGACTTGACGCTATACTTGGACACTCTCTAAATGAGGTCGGCAATGACACCACTGACCCACTTTTACCCGTTTTAACAAGCCGCAGAGCTACACGGTCGATATTGAAGAGGCAACAAACTTATTGCTGACGAAATCCAGGAGGAGGATAGGCTTGCAGGAGCAGAGGGTCTGGACAGCTGGTCATTACGGTAATTGGGCCCAAGTCGATGTATGGCCAGACGGCGGCGGCCGGGGCCGGCCTCGCCGTGGGGCCTAGGAGGTCTTGGGTCAGCTCATCAGAGGGCACAACTTAGCGGTCAGGCTGGGGCGCCCCGTTCCGCTCGGCTCTGCCCCGCCCCCCTGCCTAACCCTTTCTATTGACCCCCCACCCCACCTCCACCCCGCGTGCACAGCGGAGCGCGACCAGGCGCAGCGGTGGTCACAAACTGCCCACCAAGTCTGGATTCGGCCATTGTGTCCGGTCCCACCAGCAGCAGCCCCCACCGTCCCCTCCAGCCCCCCACCCCTGCGCCCAAATGGACCAATTGTCCATGAAAAGGAAACCTATTGTCCGCGTCTTGGCCAAACTTAAACGTGCGGAGACGCAGAGGGCCCCGCAACTCACGTCACCGGCGCCGCGACGTCAACGGGGAGGTAAACGATATCAAAATACTCCCCTCTAAGTACCCCCCCACTGGCACTGTCTCCCCCCCACAACTCTTCATGGGTTATTGATGGCGTCGAACCAATATTTTGCGCACTTGGACCCCTCCCCCCCTCCTTTTCCTCCCCTCAGCCAACCTCTTATCTATCTCCTTCGAGGGAGCTAAAAGAGCTCAGCAGGACGAGCGGTGGAAGGGGACACGAGAGCCCCCCAGCCAGCCAGTCCGCCCGTCACCCCGGAGCCACCCACTCCCCCTTCTCTCCCTTTTGCTTAACAAATAACCCATTTCAGTGGGATGAAGAATGATTTTAAAATCGAGTCCGTTCAGAAAAAAAGTACATTATGGTTAACATGTGCATCTGTGAAAAAGTAAATAAAAATAGGAATGTAATGGAGTTTGGCCACGAATAGCACTTTTTAACCACTATGTTCCCCGCCAAGCAGCTATGTCTCTTTGGGCTTTAACTTCGGACCGGGCTCGACGGACCGGGCTCGACCGACACGCCTCTCCAATCATATTGAAAACCTATAGCATGAGAGAAGGGCGCCCTTGCCTATAGTGCGCGACGGAGAGTCGAGGGTCCGCTCAGGTGGGGGCTCCCTCTGTCCTCCAGCAGGGAAAGAGGAGGGGAAGCAGGGAGGGGGCTGCCAGGGGCGCGGTGCCAGCCTGCCAGGGTGACCCATCCTGCTGTGATTAGATCAGCGAGACTAGGCGAGCCGCCCGACCTTGCCAGCGCCTTAATAAAGGCCACGGTGCTGGGGCTGGCACCAAGTAGCCGTGACAGGCGGCCGGGCCAGGGGGCCAGGGGGTCGCGGTCACATTCAGGGGCGGACCGACCGGGACCGACGGACGGGCGGCGGACAGGACGCACTCAAAAGCGCATTACTCTCCATGCAGGCTGGTCGCAAACGTGCGCCACACACAGACGCACACACACACACACGGTGCCTGAATAATGCATCTCTTCCTTTCTCTCTCTCCATCCCAAAGCCATAAATAAATATCCAAATAATTCATCCGTGGGGGGAGCCCCCCCTGCCACCGACTTTGAGCCCCCATTCTGACGTGTCCGTCCGAACACGACATTAGGCAGAGCAGAGGCGGCAGCGAGCGACTTTGCCCTTTGAACACACACGGGCGCACATATGCATGTGAATGTGTATCCATATGCGCGTTGAATTAATGGCCACACACACACACACACACGTACGCGCGGCGAGGAGGGGGGGCTGCCACCACGGACTACATGCATATAGATGAGAGGCATGGGTGCGAATACGTGTGGGGATGACTGCTCTGCTTGAGAGGCCCCCTCTACTCCTCCGCCGCCCGCCCCATCAGGTGGGAGATGGGATGGCAGCGCGTGCCTTCGGCGTCACTGCCTCTGCCAATCAGGTGATGGCTGCACTGCCAATAGAGAGACCCCGGCGCCTGCAAATAGTAGCCGAGGAGAAGGAACGGGGAGGCCAGAGGTTTGTTCCTGTTTGGAACAGAGGTGATGAGAGAAGCTGCTGCTGTGCAGGGGTTCGGAGCGATGTCACTCGCGGGAGAGAGAAAGAGAGAGAGGAGGAGGAGAAAGGTCGGGCGGGGGAGAGGTCCTGACTCGGTTAGGAGTCTCCCCGGAGCTACTCGACGCGAGGCCGAGGCCACACAGCACGGCAGTCACAAGAACCGAGGGTTCTCCCGGGGAACACAGTGCTAACTGACGAGGCGGGGTAGGGCAGGGCGGGGTGGGGTGAGGGGACCCCACCGCCGGGGTAAGGGACCCCCCGCGGGGTGGTGGTGGTGGTGGGACCGCAGGGCCCGCAGGGCGTGTGGGCGAGCATCGCCCTTTCACTTGGCCCCCCGTGCCATTGTGGGTCGGGACGGGGCGGGGCGGTCCACCGGGGAGCAGAGACAGCGGTGGCAGCAGCAGCTCGGCGGCGGCCCAAACAAGATCATGTCTATCCAATTGCAGGCCTCTGCAGAGACAGAGATGGAGCGGGCGGCGCAGCTGTACTTTGTGCGCGATGTGCCAACACTGCTCCCCCCCCTCCCTCC
>NW_026267136.1:3912276-3916116 GCF_000697945.3 Frankliniella occidentalis
CCAGCCGCTCGGAGGAAGGGGCACGGAGTGATAAGAATCGCACCGTGATACCCGTCCGGGACGACATCCGTCCGTCTAGTCTACCTAGCCCACCTCTCTCTCTCTCTCTCTCTCTCTCTCTCTCTCTCTCTCTCCCCCCCTCTCTCTCTCCCTCTCTCTCCAGCCCCGAGAGGCAGGGGAGTGCCTTGCGAGCCCACCGACACTCTGCTTCGATACATACTGGGGGCCTAACCTAACCGCCTGTGGCGGCCTGTGATCTCATCACCACCTGGAGACGCACAACAGGGGGAGCTCCGGTGAACAATTGGCCAAAACAGACACACAAACGCGCACAACATTTAGGAGTAGCGCAAGTACTGTTTTTGTTGGGGCTTTGAAGGTCGAAGGAGGCTGAGATCAGTGTCAGGTGTGCATAACATTACGAGGAGGAGGAATTCCCGGCGGAGATGAGGCGCACCACCGCACCACAACCGCCCTGGCTATACACACACAGTGTATACCCAACCACCGCACCATTCACCGATGGGCCTCTCTATCCTCATACCCCGTTTACCTCCAAAATTTCCTCTCGACATTCCTGCGCAGCAGGCTGGGCCACATAGAGCCGATCGCAGCTGCATTACATTTCGGAGATTCGAGATAAATTAAAGAGATATCCCTCTACTCGCCGCCCCCGCCGCCGCCGCTCTCGGCCGCCCCCAGCCGCCCCCGGGGGATTATGACACGGCGACTCGGCTGCTGCGCCATTCAAAGTGTGGAGGCGGCAGGAAAAAGTTTTGTAAAAGTGCGAGTGTGCGCCGTTCTGCTTCTGCAGCGGCGCTCGGCAGAGCTCGGCAGCGCTCAGCGGCGCCGAGGAGGAATCCCAGGGAACTAAATGGAAATTATCTAAGCCTGACCCCGTAAACTTTAATTACGCAAAAACAATGGCGGGTGGGCGAGCAGGAGGAGAGCCGCTGTGCAGTCGCCGCCGCCTCCTGGAACTGGAGGAGGGAGAGTCGAGGAGAGTCGAGGAGGCCCTGCTGGCCTGGAGCAGCGACATGCAGCTGCAGCCGCACTTCTGCACCGGAAGGAAATCCCAAATTCCCGGCCTCGCGCGCGCTCGAATCGACTTGGCAGGAGAATCAGGCAGTGCAGTTCACTTCCGGCCGAGGAGGAGGAGAAGGAAGGAGGAGGAGGAGAAATAGGAGGTGGGGGGCAAAGAAAGGGGCGGCAGAGGCAGCTGCTCCAAATAATAAGCAGTTGGCTGGTATGAGAAATTAACGCCAGGGTAGCAGTGCAGTGGATACCAGGGGACAATACGGCCAGCCGGGTCGGGCCCGGGGGCGCGCCCGCCAGTCAGAGAGTTGCTCCGGCAGCTCATCAAGCACCCCGTCGGGGCTGCGCAATCGGACCCCCCTTCGCCCCTTCCCCTCCAACCGGGCCCGACACTTACCGCCCAGAGCCAGAGCAGCAGCGAAGACGAGAGAGCAGAGAAACTTGTGCGCGGGCGTTGTCTTGGCGACGAGACGACACTGCGCCCATGCGCCCGCTCGGGCCCCGGGCCGGGAGACCCGGGAGCAGCACTTTGCATGTGAATCGCAATCCGGCGTATGAGAAATCGACGCGCGAATAGCGGCGATCGCAATCGCAATTGGAGTAGCTGGCTGGCGCTGTCTCCCGCAGCGGCGGCTTTTGTCTCGCGGGGAAAGAGCAGTCTGAGCGGCGACGCCCTCCCCCCCTACTTCCCTTTTACTTCCGAAGAGAGCCGCGACCCGCCCCGGGGGCTGCTGCAGCAGCAGCGTCGATGACGACGTCGTTGTCGTCGTCTTCGTAGTCATCGTCAATGTTTAATCAATTCCAAAGTTTTGTGTTTCTCTCTATGGGCGAGTCACAATGGTCTCCGCTGAGCGTAATTAACGGAGGAGTGTCCTTTGTCTTCCGGCCATGTTGATTGGATCCCAGAGGCGGAGGCCGGCGAGGAGGAGGAGGAGGAAGAGGAAGAAGAGGACGACGGCCAAAAGGACGACAGCAGCTCGCCGAGGTCCCCGGCGGCCCCGGCCTCGGCCACTGTCCCCCTTGCCTCTGTGCCTCCTCCTTCTGCCCCCTCGCCTGACCACGCGGGCACATCGACCAAAAACTAATTTCTTCTTTCAAAAGGCGCGCGAGAGAGAGAGAAAAAGAGAGACGGAGCAGCAGCTGTGCGGCCCGAGAAGTGCCCGAGTCTGTCTGCGCTCGAGTGACGGCGGGAAATCGGGACGAACGACAGTGGCTGCCCTCCACTTGGGGGGCAAATTTTCCCCGCAAAGTGATGATGGCAGTACACCCCGTTCACCCTACCCCGCCCCAGCCAGACCAACTCGGAGGCGCAAGTCTGCAGCGTCAGCAGTCCGCAAAGTGCAATCGGCTGCATCACGACGAGTCGGGCCAGGCCCGGGCGGTAGGCCTCTCGCCACAGCCGCCACGGCCACGCCCGCGGCCGCGCCCCGCCACGCCTCTCGCGCCGCAGCCACGCGCTGCATCGGTTCCCACGAGACTACGGCAGTGAGCACAGAGAGCAAGAGAGAGAGAGGGAGAGTGGTGGAGAAAGAGAGAGAGAGAGAGAGAGAGAGAGAGGGATGAGAGAGGCGCTCGCACAGGAATCAGAACAAAGCTCACTTATAATCCTCCCAAGGCGTCGTCTCCGCCCGGCCCTCCAGCCTCCCGCGCCGAGGAGGGGGGCAACATCACTTTACAAATTTAATACACCGTTCCATAAACCGACGAGAAGAGAGACGACCGCCGGGACGGGCGTAGGCGCGAGACACGGAGGAGAGAGAGGGAGAAGGAGAGAAGGAGAGAGAGGGAGAGAGAGGGAGAAGGGGAGAGAGGGAGAGGGAATGAGGAAGAGAGAGAGGGGGAGAGAGACAAGGGGAAGGGGGACGTGCGGAATCTTCCCTCTTCCAGAGGGAGGCGGCTGAGCGCGAAAGAGGATGAGGTGGTGAGAAGGCGGACGGAGCAAACTTAGGCCCTCCCCCCACTCCTCCTCCGGGCCCCATAGCTCACTCCCGAAAGTCATACTCCCTTCAGCGCCCGGCATTAATACGTAAATCGCGACAATTTATGCTCCTCCGCGGGCTCCCTTCGGCGGCGCCCCCCCCCCTCCCCCTCCCAGGGCCCGGGAGGAGGCAGGGCTCGGCGGGCGCCGAACAACGGCCCGGAAAAACTAAACACGATGAGCGAAGCTGCGAGCGAGGCACCCGCCGCGCCACCCCGGGGCCGGAGAGCCGGGCAAGAGCCCTGCGGAGCCCTGGGGTGGGTATTAGGCGATCCAGTCGGGCTATGGGGCTTCAGGGGGCTACATGGGGCTTCGCGGTGCTCAGTGGGGCGCGGCCGTGGCGGGGCGTGGCGAGGCGGGGTGGTGCGCGCCAGCAGCGGCAGCAGCGCCCCTGTCAGATTGGAGGCGCAATGAATCCCCGGGAGACTTTCGCGTTAATGGAAAATACTGTACACTCCCCGGTCAGCCCGACTTCGCGCCGCCCGCTCCCCAAAGTGCATTACGCCCTGGCGAGGGCGCTGCCGGGCGCGGCGTGGCGTGGCGGGGCGCACCTCCGCTCCGCGCTGGCGATTAGACCAAACACAGAGGACCCCCCGGGGGATTCGGCTGCTGCTAGCTTTGAGCCTTAACGCGCGCGGCGAGTTCCACGTCGCATGGCGCCACGCCGCGCCGGGAGGAGGGCGATCGAACGACAACATCTTCCGCCTTCCTTCCCTGCTAAACCCTCGCCTAGGCCCGGCCCGGCTGCGGCGGCGCGGCAGCGGCACACGCGCGGAAACACAAACACACACACGCTCTGAAATGTGTTCGGCGGGGGCGGGCGGGGC
>NW_026267136.1:3916166-3916696 GCF_000697945.3 Frankliniella occidentalis
CTCGCCGCACGACACCTTGTGTGGCACGACTGTTTCCGCACAGTTTCGGTCAGCCGGAATCCAAACTTACGTCCATATCGCAAGAGTACATTGTTGCTCCGGCGGCGCCCCGTGAGCCCGACGGCTATACATCGCTCTGTGCCCCCCACTCTATCCCATTGCAGCGATACACTCGCTCCAATGTAATTTTTCCCGCTCGATTCTCTCTCTCTCTCTCTCTCTTTCACACACACGTTTTCTATTCTCTCTCTCTCTCTCTCTCTATTGTTTCTTTTCCTTTTTTTCCAGCCGCCAACTTTGGCGGGCGGGGTGGGTTATTGGTTTCGCCTGGCTTTGCGGCGCGCTGGCGGCGGCGGGCGGCGGAGCCGGCGGAGCGGCTTCCGTGTTATTTACGAAGCAAAGTCGACCACATCATGACGCCACCCCCGGGCTGGGCCGGAGCCGGAGCCCGCAAAAGCAAGGCGCGCACCCCGGGAAAATTTGAACAGCAAAAAGAGTGACGTGCAGCAGCAGGTGCAGCAGGGAGGGGG
>NW_026267136.1:3923416-3923733 GCF_000697945.3 Frankliniella occidentalis
GGGCGGGGCGTGCGCGGGGGCCGGGCGCGGGGCTTCACACGGCAAACTTTAACCATGATCGGCCGCTGACAGTTTGAGGGCAGCTAATAAGGAAAGTTCTTCACATGCTTAAGCGGCTCAGAGTGGTAGGCTGAGCGGGGGCTGAAACGAGGCGGCGCCAGCGGCGTGAGGGATGGCAGCGTGGCGGGGGAGGGGTGGTGGTGGCGGCGCGGGGTGTGCGGGGGTTGTTTTTGGAGCGGCGGATGAGATGGATAGGATAGTGAGAGGCCGGGTTCCGCCGGGCTCAACGGCGGATTAAGCACGGCTCGCACCCCCCG
>NW_026267136.1:3923783-3927657 GCF_000697945.3 Frankliniella occidentalis
GGGGGGGGTGGAGGGGGGACAGTAGAGCAGCAGCAGTAGGGCACCAGGATGCCATAGCCTGGAAAGCACTGGTACAATGTGCACATTGCACATTGGAGAGTTAAAATCACGACTTCGACTTTTGCACGGTACAAAATTATGTCTGGCTTTGCACACTTTGCACATAGAGCCATATACTATGTACATGAGGCAACAATAAGGAACCAAATGACGATAATAAACGTTTTAAAATATCTGACGTTTGTATATGCCAATTGACGTAAAGTAAGATGCTATGCTTTACACCTCGCTTTACACATTTGAATAGCATTTGAGGTGCAAATCTAAACATTTGTACTGCTGATGGCAAGGGGAGCCGTCCGACGTGCGTCAAGACTATAGAGGGGGAGCACAGATAGCAGAGCCGGACTTTTCGTTACTACTGATAGCTGGAGGGAGAGAATGGAGGCGCGCGGACGCTAAAACCAGCAGCGGCGGGGGGAGTTGTGGCGATACAATCAGCAGCAGCAATAAATGGACAAGAGCGCGGGGCACTGTAAAACACAATTGTCTTGAAAATGGCAATTGTTAAAGATAATTTTATTCATAGATGTCAACTTATTTCTTTGTCATGCCCGATGAATAAGTGAAAAATAAATCCATGGTGAAAAGAATGAATAGATGAAAAATAAATCCGTGGTGAAAAGAATGCAAAAATATTTAACCATAGCCTAAAATTCCCATTTCTTTTATTTTTATTTTTCACGTTTGAGTTTACTTGGGAGTCGTCGGGCGGGTAGAAAAGGGAAGTCTGGCCGGTATGACAGGAAAGAGGGAAGACATGGTGAAGTACCCAGACTGGGGCGCGACATCGAGAGAAGACCTTCTGCTGCGACGCGGTTGTGCAGAGGTGTACAGTAGGCAGGACCGTGCAAAGACAATGAGGCACACAAAAGCCTGGCGAGCGGGCGCGCGGGGCGACGCAGAAGTGACCATTGTAAGGGGCGGTGAAGGGGCGGGTAGGGGAGGAGGGGGAGGAGAGCGGGCCGGAGAGAATCGGGACCGCCTTATTATACACAAGCAGCAGACGCCCACGAGGAACAATAAAAATGCGGAAAATTGGGACACGACCCGGAGAGGGTGGTGGTGGAGGGGAAAGGGGAGTGAGGGTGAGAGCGAGTGAGCGAGCAACCGCAGGGCAGACGAGCTCTCTATCTCTCTCTTTCTGACTCTCTCTCCCACAAGTCCGCAGACGCGAGCCGTTCAACAGCTGACCTCCACTGCAAGTGGAGCTAACGCTGACGTCGGATTAGGGGGTACGGGGTGGGCCGGGGGGACCACGACCACCGTCATGATGATCCCCACCAGCGTGTGGGCCCCTTTCCTTATCCGAGGCCTCCGCACCGTGGTTCCGACGCCTTCTTTAAC
Source organism: Frankliniella occidentalis (assembly GCF_000697945.3). Taxonomy (NCBI): domain Eukaryota; kingdom Metazoa; phylum Arthropoda; class Insecta; order Thysanoptera; family Thripidae; genus Frankliniella; species Frankliniella occidentalis. The sequence goes on from NW_026267136.1 coordinate 3,925,191, forward strand.
ACCCGTCCAGCCCCCCCTCTCCCCCAGGCAGTACGCCGGAGATTTCCAATTTAGCGAAAACCACGGCCACACAATGCGGGAGTCGCCGTATAGTTCAATCTAGGTTGGGTTTGGCCAGGTCGGCTCGGCTCGCCCCACCATACAGGCTGGGACGGCCGTAAACGCCAATGGCTGCAAGGAGCGGGGGGAGGTTGGGGTGGTCCGGTGCTGCGGATCGCACCTGCGGGTCTGCAGAACTGGGCACGGTAAGCGGACACACACACATACACACACACGCTCAGTGGTCTGACGACAAAGGCGCCTTTGTTCACCAGCAGCAGCGACGCCGCCCACAGCCCTTGAGACAACCGCGCCACTACCAACATTGGGGTGGCGGAAGGGAAGGCGTCCCCGTCCTGAGCGACTCGTCCCCCCGTCACAACTTGATATCAGCCTATTGTACACCAGCCCGGAGCCGGGCATAGCAGGGCGTCTGTCTGTCTGCCCACCCGTGTGTCACACTCTACACGGCCGTGGACCATTTTGGTGAAGACGACTAACTCAAGAGAGATTTATATTGGAGACCCTTATTTTAGATGTTGAATTAATTAACCGTACCCCGATGGGGCGAAGGCTCGCATTCAAATGCTAGTTCCGCTTTTTTTTTCCATTCCGTTTCATACCCCTAACTTTCGGCCCCGCCGGGATTCACTGAAATTACCCTCTATTGCAGGTCAACAAGGGAGGAACGCAGAGAAAGAGAGAGCGCAAATACAACCGAAATGCAAATTCCTTGGGGTGTGGAAGAAGCAGGAGGCGCCTTGTGTTGTGGACAATTTTGGCGCGACTCATGTAATAAGCCGGCGGCCATGGGGGGGGACATGGCCATGAGCAGGGAGCGGGAGCTTAGAGATTCATAACGACACGCGGGGTAACTTGATCCGTAAACAACATTGCGTTAGAAGGGACCGAGAGAGGGGGGGTTGGGGAGGGGGAGGAAGAGAGGGGCGAGAGGGAGGGAGAGAGGGGAGGGGGAGACAGAGCGACACGGTCCAGCCCAGACGGACCGCGTGATGTACGGACGACTGGCCCATACCGAATTTATTGGCGGCGGCAAAACATTTCGGATCCATTTTATTGCATCGGCGCCTACGTGCCAATGCTCCCCTAAAACACAGACACACAAAGACACACACACACACGCGCGCGCGCGCACACACACACACACACAACGGCAGTGTCACGGTCATCCCCCTATAGCGCTGTCTTGATCCTACACCCCATACTCCCATACCACAGTAAACTGTATTTTCCTCGACGTCCATCCTTCTTTACCCCTCGTCGACACCGCGATCAAAAGTGCCCTTGCAACACGAAGCCCGCCTCAAGAGGAAACAAAAAGGGCGCGATATGCGATACTGCGAACTTTGACTATGATTCTTGTGTCAATTAAGTACATCCATCTCATTAAATCGCATACATGAGTCAAGCACCAATCGTCAGTCGCGAGAAGCCGACGACCGCTTGCAAAAAAGCGATCATAAGTATCTGAAAAACAAAAACAACTGCGCGAGTGCAAAGTGCTAACTACAAACCGTCGTGAAAAGGAACGTTTTTAAAAAAAATTTCCTGCCACAGCTCCTGACTTTTCCGGCTGTAAAGTAGCCGCGTATGAGGGCGGCAGGAGGCAAAGAGGCAGCCCGCGCAAATGAGTTAGCAGAGCGCCCCGAGGGGTGGATGGGGGGGGCTAGCGGTGGCAGCCCTACCCCTGCTCACGGCCCTGCTCCTACTGCCCCCTGGCCGCCCAGCAAGTCTTTATTTCCGTTCCACGAGACCCACCGCGATATGAAAGCAGGATGAACGTGCGCAAGAAAGAAAAGGCGGGCGCCGGCCGCGAGCAAACCCGAGGAGGTGCAAAGAGTAAAAAGCTTTTTTTTTTTGTTACTTTACAATCCAAAAAGGAGGAAGTGAGAACCGAGTCCAGGCTTTTCACTGGCAGCGCATACGCCCTTATTGAAGTTGAAGTTCAGCGTGCGTGCGCGAAAGGCGCTTCCCTTCACGGCACCCACGCGCGCACACACACACACACACACACACACGTTACAGGACCCCCGTAACCCCTACACGCTCGCCCACGAGCAGTAAGGGGGGCGCCCACACAGGGGCACGCAAAGGCCTGTATGCAATAGAAAGGTTAATAGAACTTTGATCGGAATCTCTGGTGCGCGCGCGGTCCCTCGAACCGAAAGCCTTGCTGCTACCACCATAGCGGATGCGGAGCAAAAGAGGGAGACACGAGGCGGAGGCAAAAGAAGGGGGAGAGAGAGAGAGAGGGGGGGGGGGTGATAGGCGGTCGCCGACACAATCGGATAGCAGAGGGAGAGATGGAGAACACGTAACGAATGTGTCGCCCCTGCATGGCTTCTTCTTCGTCCAACTCTGCGCCGCCTGCCCTTCCCTCGCTCCCTGCCCGCCCTGCCCTGTTGCC
>NW_026267136.1:3927707-3930983 GCF_000697945.3 Frankliniella occidentalis
CGCCCCGCCCCGCCAACCTCCAGCCAGCCCGCTGCGGCCCACGTCGTTCGGCTCGCTTTGACAGAGAGTGACGCCGCGCGACGCCCCGCGATTTCGCCATCCTCTTACGATTCCCCAGAGGGCACCGCCTTCCACTCCTCCTCCTCCTGCTGCTGCTGCTGCTCCGCTGCCGCCACCACGACGACCAGGTGCGAAGAGACGGGCGGCGCGAGAGGCAGTGCGCGAGCGTTAAGGGCGCAGAGGGACATGGAGTGCGTTAAGGGGATGCTTCTGCGTAACGGGGGCGCGCGCGGGAAACTCTGGAATACGGGGCCAAAAAATTGAATTGAGCAAAGAGCAGCAGCCAGCACGCGCCTCCCGCTTGTCGTTGTTTGCTCCAAAACGCCTCGCCCTTTTTTCCCTCTCCTAAACAACACGAGCACACACATATACACGCACACATATGCACACAAGAGGGCGCGCAGCGTCAAAGAGAGAGAGCGGGCAAGATCAAAACGAGAGAGAGAGATCGTCGCGCAAACAGGACAGCGGCGGGGGTGGGGCCCCGCGCGCCCCGTGACTCTGCTGGTTCATTCGCAAGGAGTCTGGCGGACGGAGATGTATTGCTCCGCGCGCCAGAATTCAAAAATGCAAAGCTGATTATCTGTCACCAGGGCGCGGCGCGCAGAGTATATAAGCACCGCGTTGTGTCTTGCAGCGCTCGGGGGGCCCGCCGCCGTTTATTCCACCCCATTCTTCACCACGACAAACACAAGCAGGAGCCCGTCGCTGGCGTCGCCGCGCTGCTGCGCCACACCCGGCCGAGGAGGAAAGCGCGGCCGACAATGGTCGAGTTCATTGGAGACACTCGGGGGACATCCCTCTCCTCCCGCAAGAGAGATGTAAAGTGTATTCACAGCCCGCGCCGAGCAAGGCAAGAGCGAGGCGGAGCAAGGAGGAGCAAGGCGGAGCGAAGGGGCATCAAGTTAATGGGCTGCGAGGTGCGGGAGGCGTTGGCAGCGGCGAGATAGCAGAGGCCAGCAGAGGCCGAGCGGCGCCCCGTCTCCACCGCTAACAGATCATGAGCCCCCAAACGCACGACGCACAGAATGACCCCGCGCCGCTTCCATTTTCTATCCCATCCCCGGACCCGTGCAGGTGTGCGCGGGCCTCAGCTGCCCTCCCCCGGCCGGCCGGCCTCTGGCCCAGGCCTCGGCCACGGTCCGGCCGGCCTCCCCGAGCGGTCATCACTCAGCCCCGTCCCCCCGGCGGGCCCTCCGGGCCCCCGCCCCGGCCTCGGCCATTTGCCACTCCCGTCCGGGGGGCGCCGGCAGGGCAGGGCCCCGAGGGGGGGAAGGACCAGCGGGCAGCTCTATTCACATTTGGCCTCACCCGGCCAGGGCCGATTTAGCGACAAGAGGCCATTTTTATTCGCCCCTTCCGACCCGGACACGACGGCGTAATTAAGGAACACTGGTGTAACAGAGAGGAGGGACCGAAAGGGTGATCCCGGCCCGATCCCCCTCCTCATCCCACCCTGCTCCCCGCCAGCGCGCGCACCTGTCGCAAGGCACCAGATGCACCTTCTCTCCCTCTCCCTCTCCATTCTCTCCCTTCTCTCCCTACTCTCTCTCTCCCTACTCTCTCTCTCTCTCTCTCTCTCTCTCTCTCTCTCTCTCTCTCTCTCTCTCTCTCCCTCGCCGTCTCTCGGGCTCGGGTCACGCGGCCTGTAACGCAAGGCAGCAGGTGCGGCCCGGGGCGCTTCATTTACGGGAGAGAGCGATATTAGTATAAGGCCCGAGTAATTATCCGCATTTACACTGTCACTTCTTACAAACGAGGCCATATTCGCGCGCGTGCCGCCAGCCCGCCTACCCCTTCATCGGCCTCGCAGCAAGGGGGAGCGAGCGAGAGAGAGTAGGGGAGAGAGAGGAACAGGACAGGAGCCCCTCGGCACACCCTCCACCGCCCTTCCCTTGCATCCGAGATCACCTGGGCATGCTGCCTGGGCTAGAGCTACGTAGTAAGCTAACTGGCAAGCAGTGCTGACACGAGCTCGCAAACTTTTATACAACAAGATCTTCTAGATTTCACTTTCCCTCTGTGCTGTAGTATAGTTGTTCGAGTTTCCGACGGTATTTCCCATCTCTGGCCCGCCTCCGCCTCCCTCGCTCTCTCCTGACGGGAGTAAATCCCAGGCCAGCGAGCCGGAGGCAGAGCGGAGCGGGCCGTGAGAGCAAGGTCGTGCCTCTGCCCGGGCTCTCTCTCTCTCTCTCTCTCTCTCCGACACCTCCCGGGAGACGCTTGTGCAAATAAGCACGCGTTTACCCCTCAGACGACTCGTTGCACCCTCTCGACGGGAAGTGAGAGAGAGAAAGAGGCGGAGAGGCAGGAAGAGGAGGGACGACGGAGAGCAAGAGAGATAGGAAGGCGAGGGGTTGGTACCCACCACAAGGGGGTTGATTAAAACACGACGAGTGGCCCAGCCGCTCACATCACCCTCACGAGACCGAGCACCTGCTTCCCCTATCCATGGGGACCCTTTCCCTTTCTCCCCATCCCCCTGCTCCGGTTGGGTTGGTCCTAACATATATGGTGTCCGCGCCGTCCACTCCGGAGGACGGCGTCGTTCATATCGCGTGGACGTGAGGCACTTGGTGACACCTTTACCCCGGCGCCTAATTCAGGGACAAGAGGGCCCATAAGCGAGCACCTGGCCGTGTGTCCGAGAGGCCCGCCCCCCGCCATATCCCAAACTGTTATGACGCCGATAAAACGGCAGGCACGGCCGGACGGGGCGCCGACTGGCCGTGTATGGAGTCATCGCACGGACACCGAGGGAAGAGGTTGGGGGGCGAGCGAGCAATGGCGGTGTAACGGGGCAACGAGTTACACCGGCGGCGGAGCAAATTGGCGGCCCGTTTCGGATCTCTGGCCGAAACGACTGGGCTTACTCGTGTCTCCTCGTGGACTCTCCGACGGCGGCAGACAATGGGCGCACGTTTGTGTTAGGCCTGCCTCAGTGACCGTCCCCAGGGGGCGTGCGGATGTGATGCACCAGCGTTGAGCTTCTCCAGGCTGCAGAAAATGCGGCCCGTGAGAGAGGGGCGACTGCACCGCTCGCGGTGATGTGTGATGTGAAAAGACATTGTGCTCGGCGGCGCGCCTGTGGACCGCGTGGATGCAGTCCCGTTACGCAGGCGTGTCTTGCGGGTCTGCCTACCAGGGCCGGACTGGGAGGGTAAGGGCCCCGGCCGCCACGTCACATGAAGGGCCCCCAAACGCCAATACCCCCCC
>NW_026267136.1:3931033-3934649 GCF_000697945.3 Frankliniella occidentalis
CACCCACCCCCAGGAGGCCCGCCCTGGCCGCCCCCCACGGGCCCCGGCGCAGGAAGGAACCGGCGGGATCTTCAAAAAGGCATCGAACCATCGAACGCGGCAGTGCCTCCGTCTGGTCGCCACGCGCGCTATGGCGCCCCAAAGCCTCTCCACGGCGCGGCGCCGACGCCCGCCTCCCCTAACGAGTACTTGAATGAGGAATTTCCGTCCCAGTCTTCCGGTGCGGCCCGTGCGGCCTCCCACCCAGATAACAATGTGATAACAAGGCGCAGGGGGTTGAAGCTGACGGCGTCACGCAGAGCAGCAGGAGGCTCGCTGAAGCCCGGCCTGTGCCTGATGATGACGGACCTCGAGGCCCTCAAGTGCCACCCTTGTTTCTTTTCCTTACCCAGCAGCAGCTCCGCTTCACCCCCCGGGGAGATCGCAGCAGCAGCAGCCATGTTGGCCGTGCACTTTGCTAACCAGGTAATGGGCTCCAGGGGGTGGCTCCTGACTCCGGCCGGCCCTGTACACCCCCGAGTACCTCCGCCGCACCTCCCCGCCGGGCGGGTAGCTCACCTCCTCTTCCTCCCCAAGGGCCGCGGGCGCCTCCGGACACCCCCGAGTACCCCGGGGCAACACGCCCGGCTAATGGTGACTTACGCGCGCTCCCCCCGACCGACCGCACCCGGAATATTACCTGCAACACGCCAAAAGAAAAAAAAGGGGGGTTATTTCAAGAGACGGAGTTCGCTCGCTGTGCGCCTCTATCCAGGCAACAGAGGAGGAGGGCACTTCAAAGATTAGCAGCCTTGTGTATTGCTTTCCATCAAGCAAGAAAATACAAAATAATAAAATGAAAATTATTCGATAGCGCGGGTGGATTGGAAAGGCCGGGCTTTTGCTCTTCTTCAGAGTCTCTTCCAGAGCACCCCGGGCAGAATTAGCACCAAGCGCCACCAAGCGGCCGCGCTCCGCCCCGCCACGCCACGCCACGCCCCGCGTACCCACCGCCCACAAGTACCGGCCATCCAGGTGGATGAGGAAATTAAAGTCATTAAAAGTTTGTTCTGCGCCGGCTGTGCCGGTGCGGGGTGGGGGGAGGGGGTAAGGTGGCAAGGGCGGCAATGAAAACGCTGGGCAGGTAAGCAAACGCGTAGCGGCTCAACGCGAAGGGCTTTAGCAGCAGCGCGGCGGCTGCCTCGCCAGTATGCCGCGCGCGACGCACTCGTCCGTCCGTCGAGCTTAATCCTGATCGTGGAAAGCACACCACCACCACCACCGAATACCTCCCTCCTGGCAGAGGGCAGGTCGCGCAAACAAAAAGCCCATCTGGATTATCTGTCATCAAAGCTGCATCACACGCGCTGGCGCGGCCGGCGCCCCAACCGGCCCCTTTTATTTAGCAGACGCGCCGGGCGGGCGCAGCAGCCAGTCGTTAGTAGGCAAATATTGACGATGTTTCTTTACAAAACGCGCGCGCGGCGGCGGCCGGCGCGCCCCCGAGAGAGGAAGAGAGCGAGAGAGAGGGAGTGTGTGTGAGAGAGAGAGAAAAAGAGGACGGCGCGGAGAGGGGCCAGGAGCAGAGGGCCCTGCTCGCCTAGTCCTGCGATGCGGTTGTTTGAAGAGCAGCTCAAATATTACGGGCCGTGTTTGTCGGTAATCCGCGGGGGCGGGGGCCATAGGAATCCATAGGCTTGCCGGTAGAGGTAGAGAGCGAGAGAGCAAGAGAGCGAGAGAGAGCGAGAGTGAGAGTGAGGGGGAGGGAGAGAGAGAGAGAGAGAGAGAGAGAGAGAGAGAGAGAGAGAGAGAGAAGACGGATCAATCAGGGCGAGAGATAGTGCGGGCTGCAGGGCGCGTTACGTCCGGATGCGGGGAGCATCAGCTCAGCGCCGCGGGGAGGGGTGGGGGTCTGGCGGGTCGTGGGGGTGGAACAGCTGACCGCGCCGGGGCCGGAGCGGCCGACGGGGACCTGCTCGGCGCCGCTGCGAGCCGTCCTCGCAATCCAGGCCCCATTAGGATGCAAATTAAAAGAGCCAGACCCCTTCACCTCCCCAGGGGCCCGGGGGCGGGTGGAACGACGGACGGACGAACGGACGGTCCGATAGACGGGCGTGCGGACGAACTCGGCCACCGCCCGCCGCACCCCGTGCCGGTGTCCCCGTCCCGCGGGGGCTGAAGAGGGCGCCGGAGCTTTTTGAGCAGCCTCTGGGAGGGGCACGTAGAGGGAGTGTAGGATGGAGGGTGGAGAGGATGGTAGGAAAGTGGGTAGGAAGGAGGGTAGGAAGGAGGGTAGGAAGGAGGGTAGGAAGGAGGGTAGGAAGGAGGGTAGGAAGGAGGGTAGGAAGGAGGGTAGGAAGGAGGGTAGCAGGAAGGGGGGTTGGAAAGAGAGTTGGAAAGAGGGTAGGACGGAGAGTAGAAAAGAGGGTAGAAAGGAACGGTAGGAAAGACTAGAGGAATAAGGGGGCAGGAAAAAGGTTAGAAGGGTGGAGCGAGAGCGGTAAAGAACCGATACAAATCCGTTATAACCCGTCCCACTTTACCCCGCTCTCCCTTCCTCCCTGCTCGGCGCGGACCCAACTTGGATACACGTCTCCTCCACACTTTACCACACCCAGCAGCAGTGAGTGGCGGGCAGGGCGCACGGCGGCGCAAACAAGTACTTTGGTGCGCCAACTGCTGCTGCTGCTTTTGCTTTACCGACCCTGCCGAGCGCGCTCGCCCCACAAACCTTTTGCCTCGTCACAACGCGTCTGAAAAATCACGCATCATCAAAGCGGTGAGAGCATCCGTTGGGGAGGCGGACGGTGGAGGCGAGCAGGGAAACGGGGGCGTGCAGAAAGTTGGCCGCCGCCCCCCGCCCCCGGCCAGCCCCCGGCCCGCCGGGTCCAAGCAAACAACACGGCTATTAGCGCGAGGCTCGCCCGCCACTACATACATCAGGCCATCCCATTTGCCAGCCCATCGGGCGAGCCAGCCGCGGCGGCTACAGCACCTCCACAACCACCACAACCACCAGCAACACCCAAATACCACCCACTAACACCTGCACCAGGTGCGCGAGTAAGGCACCATTCCGCAAGGCACAACCGGCCCAAAAGCACAGAACTCAGGCTCTCTAGAACGCTGACCGGACACAAAACGCTTACTAAATGCTCAACGGTACTTGCCCTTGGCCCGAGGCGGCCGATGCGCAGAGCCGGACATGAAATGCGCGACGCCATACGGCACGGTACTGTGTGTGTGTGTGCTAGGCGCGCACCTACTACCGCTGCGCCCCGCCCCACCACGCCCCGCCGCCGGGGGGCGAGCGCCTGTCAAACGAAGCAATGGCTCGGAACTGATTCAAATGCACGGCCCCGCCTGAGCCGCGCCGCGCCGCGGCGGCCCGGGGCGCCATCACGGCGGCGGGGCGGCGCGACCCCTATCTCCTTTAGCACCTCGAGGCCCCGCCACCCTGTCAGCCAACGCCCAGGAGGAGGAGGAGGAGGAGCTGCTCGAGCAAGACGAGCGAGGATGAGAGGGCAAAGGGCGTCTTCTTGAAATTTTCACGCGCGGCATCACCATTTGTTGCGTCGAGTTTGCGCGGAGATTGCGCTCGCGCCGTCAGGGCCCGAGGGGGCCGGGAGGGGGGGGG
>NW_026267136.1:3934699-3935943 GCF_000697945.3 Frankliniella occidentalis
CACTTCTAGTTTCATCAGCCAGGGTGGCTCCTGCCTCCGCTCACTTGTGAGCTCCTACAGGACCCACCTCGGACCCACCTATGAGCGTCTTTTAGTCTTTGGTTACTGCTATGGGTAATAGCGAGCGAAGCGAGCGAATAAATTTTTCGATATCTCATGACAAAACGAGTGGTTCTGAGTCGAATCATACTCCCTCTTTCTTGGGTTCTGCCGCGTTCTATTCCATGTACTGTCGTAGTGCTGCAAGGCCAAGACATCGGTAGGGTGCCAATGACCCAGAGGGGGCCCTGGGCAGGGCCCCGTGTAGGGCCCCGCTCCACGGGCCCCGGTGCAGGGGCCCCCGCTCACGCGGGGCCCCGGCCGCTAGCGCGGCCTGGCGGCCCTGGCCAGTCCGGCCCTGCCCTACCCGACCCCCAGTGCGGGCGCGCCTGCGAGCCGTATATACCGTCCCGTTACGCAGGCGTGCCGTGCGGGTCTGCCTACTCGGCCCCTGCCCACCGTCGATGCGGTCCCGTTGCGCAGGGGTGTCATGCGGGTCTGCCTATGCGCCCATCCCGCAGGCGCTGGGTAGGCAGACCCGCACGGCACGACTGCGTAACGGGACAGCATCCACAGCTCGCAGGCGCGCCCGCAGTAGGGGTCAGGTAGGCAGACCCGCAAGACACGCCTGCGTAACGGGACAGCATCCACGGCTCGCAGGCGTGCCCACAAGGGGCTGTTGTAGGCAGACCCGCAAGGCACGCCTGCGCAACAGGACTGCCTACCGCCAGGGGGCGCTTTAGTGTCGGGCGCCACAACGAGGGGTGTCTCCGCCTGCGGCCGTGGCGAGCGCCTTGGGGGCGGCCAGGCCGCGGCCCTGCGGTGGGCTGCGGTCGCCGCGCCCCAGGCGGGCCCGCACCACGTCGTTAGCGGTGTCCACCGGGACCAAGCGGAGGAGGTGGTCCGCCGTGGCCGCGGCCGCCAGCAGCACCTGTTACACCTGGCCGGCGCCGCCGAGCGACAACACCGTTTAGCTGCCCCCCAATTGCTTGTCGCTGAAAGGTTTTCCATCGCCTCGGTGCGCTGGGAGGTCTTTTCCTTTTCTGTTTTGGGAAAATAAATAGCGGTCAGAGCACGTAGCGTGGCACGCTCTGGACGTGCATTTAGGAGCCTCTCCTGCCCCGGCCCCGAGGAGGGTGAGTGCCCTCACGCGAGCTGCCGCTGCTGCTGCCGTTCCTCACTTCCGTTTGAAGGGAGCGCGGGAT
>NW_026267136.1:3935993-3937552 GCF_000697945.3 Frankliniella occidentalis
GGGGGGCAGGCCGGGGGCCAAAACGGGGCCAGGAGGGGGCCAGGAAGGGGCCAGGAGCTCCCTCGCAACCACTATTCTCCTCACAAGAGCGCGGCGCGCGGAGCGGGCGGGCGAGCGAGCGCCCGGCAGGGCAGGCACGCTGCCCCGCAGGAGTGCCGACGGGTTGCCTACCGCGCCGGGCGCCCCCGCGGCGCGGAGCGGCAGCAGCAGCAGCGAGCGCGGCGCACACAACAAGGAAAGAGAGCTTCGCGGAGAGAGAGATAAGTGGCCAAACGGCAGCGCGTGCGGGAAGAGAGGGGAGGGGTGGAGGTGGAGGGAGGAGAGAGATCCGCCTTTAGCTTCGACAGACCGTGAGTTATCGGCGCGGGCCGCGCGTCATTCCGCCGGCTATCTGAGAGGGGGTGGGGTTGGGGTCCAGCCCAGCCTCCGGGGCGGGGGAGGACACCGGGAGGACGACACACGCGGAGACAGGCCCGAGCCCGGCCCTGGCCCTTCTTTTGATCTGGACGAGCCCCAGATAACGGGGCGGCCGGGATGGGGCGGGGCTCGCCCGCTCCACCTGCATTGTAAATCATGCCCCCTCCTGACCCTATCTCCGGCGAGGCAGCAGGAGGAGGGCCGGTGGAGCAGGTTATCAGGCAAAGCCTACAACACGACAAGCAAAGGGCAGGGCCGAGAGAGCAAGGCCGAGGAGGAGCCGAGGGCACACACACACACACACACACACACTTACAGGGGTGAAATCTTCATCCCCTTACAGCCCCCACCACCGCCACCCGCTTCACCTGCCTGACAGCTGACGTCGTCACTCTCCGCGCGCGCGGTCTAGTGCCGCCCCCGTACGTCACAGCCGTCGCGCGCGCCACAGTGTCACACCTAATCGTCCTCTGCTGCAGCCGGCACTTACTACTTGTGGAGCCTCGCGCACTACATCATCTCAACTCCCACGACGCACATTCGACGTCACACGTAACATACACGATAAAAAGTCACATCCTCGTAAAATATAACACAACATTTGTTGTAAGTTTTATTTATAAAATTTGAGGCAGCACATTATTCTTGCTTATCAATTCCAATGCGAAGTGCTTGCAAATTTACAATTTCAAATTGTAATTTTACGATACTCACAATGGAAAATTTTCCTAACAACCCACGACTGTTCTTGACAGTGAATATACTAAATTGCTGTGTACTCCAAATACTACTGGTATGAAGTAGTTGGATTCGCGGGTCCCAATGAGAATGACGTCTAGGCGACCCGCAGACAAGTACTTAAGCCGCCATCTCCCCCCCCCCCCCCCCGCTCATTTCATTCGCCGCGGAAACGAAATAAACGACCGACAGCACGAGCAATTAAAGGGAAGGACACATTAAGGATGTGGCCCTGCGGGGCCCCCCCGCGGCCCGCGGAATACCAATGGATGGCCGGCTGTGCGGGGCGCGGGGCGGGCGGGGCAGCGGCGAGGCCCGCGAGGCACGAGAGGAAGGAAGGAAGAGAAATAAAAAGGACAATATAAACAGATTCATTCCGCATCGCAGTCACAGCCAGCGCACAG
>NW_026267136.1:3937657-3941120 GCF_000697945.3 Frankliniella occidentalis
GGGGGGAGCAGCTCAACAAACGACAAATTTATTTATTCCTTCGCGGCTCCGCGAGGGCTTCCATGGCGTCTTCGTCGTCAACCTCGACCTCGACCTCCTCCTCCTCCTCTTCCTCGCACCCACCACCACCCACCACCCCCTAGAGTTGAAGTTGACGTGGCTCGGCTCTCGGCTCCAGATGCGTCACTACTCCCAGCCAGCCCCCGCCCGCCCGCCTCTCTCCAGCGGGAGGAGGAACTGTACCGCCAGGGGAGGGCCGATGACAAGTCCCCCGCAAAAACAACAAACAAGGACCGAAAGCGTCGCAGAGTAGAGCAGAGCGGCGCGCCGCCGCGTCCCAGCCAACCGATTTCACGCCGAGCGAAACGCAATCCTGCGAGGGCCGCGAACGGCGTGGCGTGGCGGGGGACTCGTCTCGTCGTCTCGAGATTTCCCTGGCGTGGCCACGACTGTGCTTTAACACCGCGTGTGGGGGGGCTCCGAATAGGGGGTTGGCGGGAAAGAGACGGGGGGGCTGGGACACACAGTTGACTGGAGAGACCGCCGAAAGTCTCTCTCCCTCTCTCTCCTCACTCTGCATACGAACAGGTAGAGGCTACGTTGCAGGCGGAGCGGAAACGGCACAAAATCCTCGTCCGCGCCGTACACTAGCTCTTCCACTCCTCCCTCCATCCCTCTCTCTCACTCACACTCCCAGGCCCAAGGTGCGACATTTCACGCGCGACGCGAGAGGATACACAATGGCGCGCTCGCCTCTCACCCAGAGCTGCGCTAGCGGTTCTCCCTCCCCCGTTCTGGAGCGACCCCCCGCGCGAGAGGCTGGCTTCCTCCCTCACTTCATCCGGAAGGAGCAGGGGCCGCAGCACCGTCCAATGTATAGCGTCTCGTCTCCGCTCTGACTCAACTCTGTCTCTTGGACGTCTACTTTCTCGCGCACTAGTTACAAATAGTTTTCATTTTTTTTAAAAAACGTTCATTCTAAAACTAGAAATATTTTGGGTGAAATTTTACGAAATAAGTAGTGAAAACTTGACAACTTTTTACAATGCAAACATTGACAACTAGCGAGTGCTGGTGTTTAGGGAGCGAAATGTTTCCATGCAGAGGCAAACGCTACTGAAGCACAAGCCATTTTGTCAGCACAGCGGCTCGGGTGCGCGCCGGACACTCGCTGCCAGACATACCTTATCATCCCAAGGGTAGTTGCCGCGCGGGCAAGGAGACCATGCCGAGAATGCAGGCGTCCAAACTATTGGGGCGTGGCGGGGCGTGGCGGCGCACCCCCGCGCAGCCCCCCACAACCAGCACAGCCAGCCAGGCAGGTGGAATGCACAAATCATGAGGGTGCAAATTGGAATGGCTGAATGGAATTGTTTCAAATGGCAGCCATTTGTAAAGGCTCGAGTGGGGAGAATAGGAAAGCGGGTGGGGGGATGGGGGCACCGCACGCAGAAAGGAGGGGGGCAGTATAGGGAGAGGGGTGGGGTTGGGAGGGGGTAAGAATGTGCAAAGATCAGGCGGCCCACCGACACCACGCTCCGCCACGCCACGCTGAGGCAATGACGATGATAATAGTAACGAGCTGTGTGTATATCGCCGCATAAAACGGCATCCAGCCACATTGTAGTAGCTGCAAGATGCCGTCGTAAGAACCACTACGCGCCGCTCCGCCCCGCCACGCCCCACCCCGTCACGTACAGGGATCGTCAAAAAGAAAGGCGACTCGAGTGGCACCATGCTACCCGTCCACTGAAAACATCCCCCTCCGATCTCAGGCTTCCTCCGCGTGTCTCTCTCCTCGCTCAGTTCGCTCTCTCGCTCTCTCTCTCCTAACTCCTCTGTCCCGCTCACCACGTCGCGCCCATAGCTGCAGGCGCTGCTGCGCTCCACAATGGAATGGCGAGAGTCCCCCCCGACCGCCCCGCCCGACTTTAAATTCGCAAACAAAACTGTCCGCGTCGTGCATTATGAGCGCGCGGTTTTCTTTCGCACACCAAAACCCAAAAGGAGGGCAAAAAGAGGGCAAAAAAAGGTGGGCGGGGAGAAAAAAAAGAGGGAGGGGAAGAGCGCAGGAGGAGAGGGCAGGAAGAGAAGAGGGCAGGAGGAAACGCGCGCTCGCGCGGCCCAGGGCGCCTTGCCTGGCCTGTAATAAGGCGAGTGCCACGAGGCGGGGCAGAGCGCGGCGCCCCGGGTACCACCCGCCGAGCTGGCCGGGCATGATTCACCACTTGGTTCAAACTTTCGCCTAAACTCCTTTAGTAGTTCCACGAACGCGCGCGCGCGGGGCAGCGTGGGGATTTTAGGGGGTGTAAGTAGTATGGGGTGGGCGGCGCGCGCCCGTGACAGGACAGCGAGCAGCAAGTAGCACACGGTAGTTGTGTATACTGGTCGTAAGCGGGCGAGATAAGAAACTGTAATTGGGGTGCAAAAACAAAGATACGCTCCGCGCGCCGTTGTTGCAGCAGCAGCAGCAGCAGCAGCAGCAGCGGCGGCAGCTCTCGCCTGGTCGGGGCCGCTCCAACTCGGACCGGACACACGGCGCCGACCGGTCCCGCCGATGCGCACATTTCCTCATTAGCCGTAATGTGTTTCCGCCGCGACGCGACACGGTGTCCCCGGCAGTGTGCGGCTCTGGCCCGGCGCGGTGACCCCCCGCGGGGCGCTGTCGCCGCACCTGATCAGGCAGCCCCTCCCACGCCGCGCGCCCCATACCACCCCGAACCAGGGGGCACATATGAGCGGTAATGCTACACCCGGCCCAACACGGCGGCAGCAGCAGCAGTAGCAGCAGCAGCAGCAGCCACCCCAGGGGAAATTCATTTCTGTCGAACTCCGGCGGGCACGTCGCGCTACGGCGGCGGCTGCAACAGCAGCAGCAGGATACTGGGTTAGCAGAAAGCAGGGCAGCTTGGAGGCAGGGAGTCCTGCTGGCACGGTCAGCGACAGCAGCGGCGGCGGCAGCGGGGAGGTCTCACAACAAAACATGAGCGGAGTGTGCATTCCGTGCGGCAGAGTGGCGGGGCGGCGTTGGCCGCCGGTATCAGGTGAACGCTGGAGCGGTACGGCGCTGCGGAGCCGAGCGCCCGCCCGCCGAGCGCCGCCCGGCCCCGGAGCGGCAGCCATCTGCGGTCACGCAGCGCAGCGCCGTAGGTTGGGTTGCCTGCCCTCTAGGGGCGCTCCACGCACCAGACCGCGCGGCGGCTCCATTGTCGCGCGCCCCCGCCACGCCCCACCTCACCGGGCCCGGCCCCCACCCCCGCCAGGGGACACGGAGCTTAGCGTCGAGAGGGGTGAGGAGAGGGGTGAGGAGAGGGGAGGGGGAGAGGACCTCGTCGTGTCATGTCCGCTCCAACGCCAGGTGGGGAGCAGAGAGATGAGTAGCCACCCTGCTCCGCCCGCCCCTGGCCGTGCTCGGGTTACAGCCCAGCGCCGCGCCAGCCTGCTCGCGGTGACCCCCCCCCCC
>NW_026267136.1:3942760-3943718 GCF_000697945.3 Frankliniella occidentalis
CCCCCCCTTTCCCCGCCCCATTTCGGCTTTCCGTTCCGGTGACCCAAAGGAAATGAGACGGGCCCGTTCGGTAAGTCACTTTTCAGACGAGGCGACGTGACGGCGAGGAAAGGAAAGCAGAAGGGTGAATAGTTCAGAGGGCGCTATACAGCATTCACGCGCCGATCGGAGGCGATTCCATTCAACCCCTCGCCCATGTAAATGGGACGCGGAATCATTCACAAAACTAATGCCGAATATACGCACCAAAAGGTGAAAAAAAAGTTTCTTATACTGCAAGAAACGGTCTTAGATCTTATGGAGAACGCCAATGCCATCCAAGACTAGATCTTGTTATAGAAGAAACTATTTTTACCGTGTATGTATTTCAAAAGCCAGTCTTGTAACTTATGGAGAACACCTATGGTGTGCAAACCGGATCTTGAAATGCAAAGAAACTGTTTTTACCGCGCCCTGACAACACTGTTAAAGTCTTACGAAGAAAAATGCCAAATCCTTTGTAATACGAAGGATTTGGACGCTTCGTAGGGAGCAAATCCTTCGTAGGTACGAAGCATTTGGCATTTTGCTTCGTAAGACTTTAACTGTGAACGGCGCCTTCCAAAGCGAGTAGGCAACCCCCACGCACGGAGGTACAGTATATATGCCTGCGAAAGTGAGTGTCGTCGTCGGGCGAATTAACCACCAGGTTGTCGTAAAAAGTGGACGTCGTCGCTTTAGAGAATTATCAAAATTGAATGCCTTTTCATCGTCGTCATTGCTAGTTGACTCGTGAGTAAAACCTGCTCACTGAGCAGCAGGGAGAGGAGGGGGGAAGGGGCTTCTGACAACACGTGTACTTACTGCAGGGCACTGCACGCAAACTGGGGGAGGTAGGTGGATAGAGGGAGAGTCGCAGGGAAACACAGAGAAAGGGAAACAAGGGAAGGAGAAGAAGTGGGGCGCGGGGGAGAGAGAG
>NW_026267136.1:3943768-3945298 GCF_000697945.3 Frankliniella occidentalis
ACACACACACACACACACCAAAACACACACACACACACACACACCCCCCCCCACACACACACACACACCAAAACGTTGCAGCGACCGCGCCAAAGGAGACGGCTCTCTCTCTCCAACACACTCACCCCGGAGCACACACGGACGGAAGCGTGCGCGCAAACCCCGCCCGCACCGCCCCTCATACTTCTGCCCGCGTGTGCCACTGTCCAGTCCGTTTTCCGCTGTACGCCCGGCTGCGCACTGTGCGCTGCTGCTCCTCTCGTACTTACGAACTACTCGCCACAAAGTCCGTGCTCCAGCATCACAGATGGTTCGTTCGACACATCAGTGTGATGTGGTGGTGGACTCACCTGCAACATACGACAAAGAAAAACTGGTCATGAGTTTGGAAGGTTGCGAGGGAGACGGAAACACACCAGCCTCGTGCTACCGCCTATACAATACAACTACAACAGACTTGTGCCGCTTCATTTTCATAATGGAACACGCCGAAAACGTCGTCGTCGTCATCATCCTCCCCCCGCGTGTCCTGGGGGCCGGGGCGGGCGAGCGGCAGCCCCGGCGGCCAACTCGAATGTGCAACTCGGGGCGGGCGGGACCGGGCTTGTGGCAGCGTCATTAACCGGGGGACGCCTCTCTCTCGCCCAACTTTGACTCGGCTCAGCTGGGCTCGGGCCGTGGGACGCCGCCGGGCCTCGGCCATGGGACGCACTACGGCAAGACGTGCAATACCGCATTCATGAGTCCAGCCAGGCCAGCTTGGCCCGCCCATGGCGAGCCCATGGCCCACAACAATAAGCCCCCCTCGCCTCGGTTTTAAAGACCTCCTCAGGCAGTAATACTTGCGTTTCCAGCGGCAAGCGCGCGGGAGAGAGAGAGAGAGAGACGTCGCGGCCAGAGGCCATTAAAGAACTTGGCGACAAAAGTCCGCGACGCGGGGCGGCGTGTCGTCGTCGTCGAGTCGGCGGCGGAGCCCCCCGGGATTAGAAACGGGCGCGAGGAGGGGGCGGGGCGGTCCAGGGTGCACCACCACCAACCACCACCTCGGGGCACTACTTGTAGCCGTGCGGGCGAGCCTGTGGGCCAACAAACGGACCCGATCTCCCGACCATAGCAAACGGACGCGCGGGCCCAGGCCCAGGCGGGGCGGCCAGTCAGTCGATTCCATCCATGAGCGACCACTTGGCATGCGTTGTCATGAACCGGACATGAAAGAAAAGGAACGAGAGAAGAGGGGGGGTGGAAGGGGAGGTCGAGGGACAAAGGGGGTAGGTGCGACGTTGGCGCAAATTAAATTTCCATGTCAAATAGCCACAAAAAAGGAAAGTAGAGATGCGCGGCCGTGGGGGTGAGGGGGCGCAGGTGGCACGATTACCAGCAGTGCAGACAGGACGATGGATGGAATGGAGGCGACAAAGAGACGAAGACGAGAGTTCGGCGACACTCGGGGAAACTCCATGAGCGTAGCGTTTTTAATGACGTCATACGAAATGGCGTATTGTGATATGAAAAAAGGGAGAAAAGGGGGGG
>NW_026267136.1:3945671-3970758 GCF_000697945.3 Frankliniella occidentalis
TTGACACTCAGCAATTGACTGGGAGAGCCATTTATAATGCATCGTGCGGTGCAGAGTGGATGTTAATTGTGAAACGGCTGGCTTACACAGCGCGCGTGCGTGCGTCGTGCGTGCACGCGCCAGAGGGGGCGTGCAGCACGACAGAGGCCTCGGCGGCGGCGACCGCAAAAGGCCCGACGGAAACCGCGGCGTCATCTGCTGCGCCGCGCCGCCGTCGCCGCGCACGCCTGCCGCGCGCCTTCCAGCACCGGCACCGCCGGCCCAGCCGATTCAAAACAATATTCTGCGCATTTCCCTTGACCACGAACAGAGTGATTTGCGTTTCGCTTCGCCAGAAACGTGGAGACGGAGAGAGAGAGAGACGGGCAGACAGTCGGGCAGACCACCAACAAACGGTCCAGAGAGCCCGCGCTGCGGTGCGTCTACACCACGGGAGCCAAGCCCTTTCGCTCCCCGGTGTCGGCGCAACTCGCAAACGCGCGCCGAAGAAACGAGCAGAAATAATGCGTATAAATATACTGGCGAAGTATAGCGCGATGCGACGTAATGCGGCCAAATATTCAAAACGAATCTCCTGACACAAAGGACGCCAAAGAATGTGATGATATTTTACCCTTTCTCGGGCGACACTCGCACCATAGGGAGGGACCCCGAGACCACCAGGCGGAATTCATTGGAAACGGCGGGTTTAAGGAGCAATGCACCCCTTTGGGTACCCGGAGGGGTGTGTAACTGGACCACAAAAACAATCACCGAAACAATCACACACAATCGAGTCGCGACCTGACACAATTTTCCAAAATTTGTGTCAGAATATTCACACAATAATCTTAAACAATCAGAGGCAATCATCGATAAAAATCATACACAATATGAAACAAATGATTGTCTAGACACAATCATGTGTACACTTTTTTGGCCAGTTCCACGACCCTCGGGGTATACCCTAGTTAGAGAATAGCAACGACAAAACAAACAAAAATTTCGCGAGCATCGCGTGGAAGTCGAGGGGGAGCATAAAAGTAAAACCCACGCGGCCGCACACCTTAATTTGTGGCGGACGCGCGGCGGGCAATAAGCGCCGCGGACCCGATTTACGCGTCGAGATTAAGTGCTCCGAAATGAGACGCATAAAACAGCGGCGGCGGCGCGGGGCGCAGAGCAGGGCAAGGAAATGGAACAGCAGTGGTCGTACTGTCGGTGTTGGTGGGGACGACGGTACGGACGGAGCGGACAGGCAGAGCAGCAGCAGGGTGCGGGCGACGGGCACAAAGCAACCGCACCACACAGACGAGTGGAGGAGGTGCAGAGTATAGAGTGGAGCGGAGCAGGGTGGTGGTTGGTGGGAGCCACCCGGCCAGAGGCCCCGGCCACCACACGCTGCCGCGTCCGACCCACCAGTTCCAATGCACGTCCACGTCCATTATGTGGTACCCGCCGGCGCCAGAGCACCAGCACCAACACTTGCACCAGCATCACCAGAACCAGCGCCGGCACCAGCACCAACACTTGCACCAGCATCACCAGAACCAGCGCCGGCACCAGCACCAGCACTTGCACCAGCATCACCAGGACCAGCGCCGGCGCCGGCACCGTCGCCCACCTCTCCACAAAGTGTAGGACGCCGCCGCCGCCGAGCGTCACTCGAAAAGTTTGTGACTGACACGGTGTGGAGAGTTAGTGTAGCGATACACTCGACCCGCTTCCGACCCTCTGCTGCGACTTTTCCTCATAGTGTGCGACTTTCAGCGGCGCGGGCAGTGTTTTGACAATCTAGTTTCAACAAATGGGATGTTTTTCCTCTCTCACACACACAGAGACAATTTCGTGAGGAGTATACGCACCTAACCTGCCGACAACTCGATAAAAAAGACAAAACACCTCCGAGACCGCTGCTGCGACTTTTAGACAAGGTCGTTGGAGGTCAAGGTCAGACACGGGGGGGTCTTGGCCCCGCCGGCGCCCAGCCCCCTCGACAACAGTTTTTTGGACGCCCGCCCGCCTGCTCGGCCTCATCTGCCTGTGCCCACCAGAGCCCCAAAGCCGAGGCCGAGGTCGAGCTCCCGAAGTTGGAAAGTCACGAGCCCCGAGCCCTATGCCGGGCCGGGTGCGAGCGAGAGCCACCCTGCAGAAGCTATCCGCCGCCGCCGCGCTGGTCGCGGGGCCCGCGACGCGGACTGCGGATGCAGCACAACGGTGCGGTTCAGGTTCAGTCAGAGGAGGCGCCGCTCTCGCCGCGCTCCTCCCGTCACTCCTCCTCCTCCCCGCTGCCTTTCTCCGACTCTTTAGCCCAAACTTCCTTTGGCCTCCTCCAGCTCCCTTTCCTCCTCCTCCTCCCCCACCGCGCACCCGCGCGCGCTCCTTCCGCGCGGAAACTTTTTCACTCGCTCCGACCGAGAGGCACTCGCGCCCCTCTGGGGGCCCTGGCGGCCCTGGCGGCCCGGGCCGGGCCGGGCGCGGCCGCCCCCGCCGGAGGGAGGAGGGGCTCCGTCCGCGGGCGCGAGATATCACCGGCGGGGTCGCGGGGCTGGATGCGCCGCCGCCGCTTCCTCCCCCGACCCGACCAGACTCGACCTGACCTCGCCGGCGACCATTTAGGCGACAAGGGCAAGGGCAACTTCTCACGGCCAGGCCAGGACAGGCCGCGGAGGCAGGCAAAGCTGCTGCTGCTCGCGCGTATAGTACGTGGTTTGGGCTCGTCATGCCCCTACTCCCCGCGCCATTCAGCATTGTTACAGGCGGCTGCTCCAGCGGCTCTACATGAGAAAACACTTTGGCTATTCCCAGTCCAGTTCCAAGCCCGCTCCACCGCCCCCGCGGCGCCACGGCGGCGGCGGCGGCGCAGGAGTTTTCATATCGGGTCTATAGGCGCTGTGCGCGCGCGCGCGCCAGGCCAGAAGAATAAAAGGAAAGTTAGTAGCGGCGCAATAGCGACGGTTCGTGTAGATCGTGCGACCGGCAGGTGTTGAACGCGGCGGGAGAGGACCTTCTCCTCCTCCTCAACAAGAGCGCGCTCATTGCACCGCCCGGTGTTCCACGAAGCACATTACACACCTCTACAGCGCCGACCGCCCGACTGCTGCGGCAGATCGTGGCACCATAAAAAAATATATAATCATAACGATAATTTGCAAGGAACTACTCGAAACTGCCCATCTCGTCACTTCAGTGCAGGGCAATGTTGTGCGGACACTTAAACTTAATTTTTCATAAAGCTTTTACACTCTGCTACAAGGAATTTCCGGGATTCTCTGTATCCCTTTTAAAGTTATACTATGCCCACTATTTTCGCAGTGTGTTAACGAACGCCACGCTATGCCCAGGCAAAACAAAACAAAATAATATCGAAGAAAAAAAAAGAATCGAGTCTGTCTGGTCCGCGCTATGGCTGCGCCGGCTTCGCCGCCACGACGTGCCGCGAGCGTGACTCCACCAACCACACCTTGTAATCAGAGATCGGGGCTGCCATGCTCTCCTCTCTCGCTATGATGTTCGTGGTATTTTATTTTTTATTATTTTTTTTTATTCCCTCTCACCCGCTCGCCTCGCCTCCCGCCCGCTCCCCATCATCCTCATCCTGGTCCAGACCAGCGCGGCACCACCGTCGCCCCCAATGACCATACGCTGCAGCACGCTCGCCATTTGTTTTCCCTCGCGAGTATGACAAATTAAGAGAGGTAATCTGGCCGGTGATGAACGTGCAGCGCGCAGCAGAGCGCCGCCGCCACCTTTCCTCGCCTCGGTCGCTTTCCGCTGCCGAACACTCGGAGCCGCAATCTCGTCGCACAGCAGCCCCAGCGTCGCCTCTGCTTAATCTTAAATTAAATTCGCCAAGCTTGAAAATGAGCAAGGTGTGACAACTGCACACAGCGGCCGCGCCCCCCTCCCTGAGCACACTCCGAGGAGGGAAAGTAACGGCCCACCTCCCTACATAAATCCGTCTTAGAGGTCGCCGTTAAGCGTGTGATGATGATATTTGACAAAGTTTTGTTACAAATCCTTCCTGTCGGATTAGGGTGGCGGGAGCGGGCTGCAGGAGAGATACCCCCGCGATCTCCTGATGAGGGCCCTCATCCTCCTCCTCCTCCTCCCCAGGAAGGACCTCATTTTATTTTCGTTAACTTTGCGCCTAACTGCCCCGCTAAGGAGCTAAATTTTCGTAGTCAGCAGAGTGATATTGCCCGACCCCGCCCGGCCCGCGGCAGCGAGTGGCTGGCAACCCTTTGCATATCCTTTCACCCCGGGCCGGGCCGGGCTGGGCCCCTCCTCCACACGAGACGGGGCCAGCAGAGCGACGACGCGCCAAGTGCACCGCGCCGGGCGCTGCACGCTAATGGCTTCCTCCGGGGCAGGAGCCGGCAGGAGCGAAGGGAGAAGCGGGCCAGTGAAGCAGCAGCAGCAACAGCACCTCCTCCAGCGCCGGGAGTGAGGGAGGGAGGAAAGTTCAACTCATTCCACTGCCCCTCTGCTGCATTTTCTCTCTCTGCTGCTCATCTACCCATTTATCCAGTGCTGAGCTCGCTGCTCTGCGGTGAGCGGCGCCTCCGCCGGCGTGATTCTAATTTGTATCGGGACAAAGTCAGGAGGCGACAGTATTGTGTCCGCCTGAGAAGTGGGCCGGGAGAGCGAACCTGAGGCGGCGCGGCCCGGACCTAGCACACCGACCGGCCGCATCGCCGCGCCGAGGACAAGCAACGATAAAAACAGCCCGTGACCGAGCCGAGGCGCCCCCGACAAATGAGACGGCGCTGCCGGACTCGAAATGAGAGTAGTCGTCGTCGTCGGAGGAGGATAACAACCCGAAGAGGGGGGAGGAGGGGGGAGGCGGCTATACTCTCCTGCTTGGAAAGCTGAGCAACCGCGAACAGGAGCAGACGACGTCGTGGAGCACTAAGCGTGGGAGTGCCCCCCACTCCCCCTCTCTCCTCCCGCTCCCGCCGGAGCTCTGCAATGTGCACGAGACAACGGCTGCGAATCGGGGGGAGACCTGCATTGCCGCTACCACTGCTGCTGCTGCTGGCTCCATACCCTCCTGCTGCTCCCCTCCAACCTGTGCCTGATGAAGTTTGGCGACAGTTTAATTAGACCGATAGCTTCAAGTCGCACGCCGGCGCGCCGCCGCACCGCGACGTAACGGAATGGCGGCGCCAGCCATTCATCGCCAACGCCCCCGCCACGCCCCGCCACGCCAGTCCTGGACGACACTTTGAAAGTGCCGGCGGCGGGGCTTCGCTCACTGGCCTACCTCAAGAACCCCTTCCTCCTCCTCGTACAGTACTACCACAGCGGTGTGGGCTGCTGCCACTGCAGGTCGACGCCCGCCCAGCCAGACCTTAATAAGCTCTCCACACGTGCCTCGCTCTAAAGACCCTTATTTACTTTTTGCATTGTTTTCATTTATTTTTAAAAGCGTTCCGAGCAGCGAAAACAAAAATAAAAATGATTTAGGTGAGGCAATTGCACACGGTAATGAAACACCTCATCAATTCCACGAGGTTTTCCGCTTGCTGAGCCCCACGTCAAGAGCACCCCCCTCGGCTCATGCACCCATTTGAAAGTGGCCCCCCAGCAGGGGCTAGGTGGGGTAGGGTGGGTGGTGGAGAGCAGGGGGGCACCTCGCAATCTGCACCACACCGGGGCCCCGGCCCACCCTCAGCCGCTCGCGCTTTGCTTTTCAAACGCCCGAAAATAACAATTAAATTCAATTTCCGGACTAATGCGCTCAAAGAGAAGTTTACTCCAGTGGCGCTAGCAGTCGGTTACTCGCGGCCCGGGCAGGGCGGGCAGGCCAGAACGCGATGCGTAAAGTTGGGAAAGCGCCACAAACTGCGAAAGCAACGGGCGAGCGCGCCGGGGAGGGGCGGGGCGGGGCGGAGCGGCTAGTGACAAAAGAGTCACTAGATTAGATAGCAGCGTTGAGCTGGGCCCCGGCCCCCCGTCACACCACTCCGGGGCGGGGTACCGGGGGGACGGGGAGGACACTCGGAGAAGAAGGGGATCCTCGGAGGAAGCTGCGCGCACAGTGTGTTCGTCGCGTCGCGCACATGCAGGGCAGGTCCTCTGCGAGGTGGCGGTGAGGGAAGGCGAGCGGGGCCTGTGTGCGCCCACCGGGACCCCACCCGTCCGCCCGGTCGCCTGCAGCAGAGCGCGGCGACGACGAGCCGGCTCAATTTCCACCAGGCCAGCGTTATTATGTCATTTTTCTTCCTGCATCTTCAAGGTCCCGTGACTCGGGCAGGCGGGCGAGGCGGGCGAGGCGGGCGAGGCGGGCGAGGGGCGAGGCGCGGCGGGCCGTGGAGGGAGGGGAGAGAGGTGTCCACCCCAGGGTTCCTTGGACGTCCAGCCCAGAGCGCGGCCATTACTTGTGCCCTCCCCGGCGGCGTCCTGCTCTGCCCTGCCCTGCCCGCCGCCACCCTCGCATAGCATAGCGCCGCGTCCGGCGCCGCGCCCGCCCCGAGCCAGCCGGGCAATTCCACAGCGTTATACTGTTATGTTCTGTAGTCACAGCAGCGACCGATCGGGCAATGGGTGCAATCCGACACAACACACAGCGACCCTCCCCGCCTGGTCGCGCCCCACCGCCCAGCCCAGCAGCGCGCCCCGCACTCTATTCGTTATCGTTTCATGCGAGAGGGCCATTCCATTCCAATGCGTCGATAAGTAAATCGGAACAGAGTTCGGCCGCTCCAGGGCCATTGAGGTGGGCGCCCCCCGCCCAAAGTCCTGCCCGAGGTCCCGATCGAGCGGCAGGGCCTTGCATACATTGAGGCGGGCTGCTGCAGCAGCGGCGGCGCCTGCGAACGCACCGGGCAGCCGGCCGGGGTCGGTCAGTGGGTCAGCGCCCGGGCAGCCGCGGCATAAAAGACCGGTCAGCTAAAACGAATCCGTCCCACTAACTGACTGTCCACTGAGTTTGCAATCCGCTGACTGGCGCGGCTGGGCTAGGCTGACCGGTGGTGCTCGGTCAGCACGCGGCACGCGCCCGGCCCCCACCCGGTCGACCCCCCGGGGGCCCCACGCCACGCAGCGCGTCGTCGACCACTCGCAGCCCCAACGTATATTTCACGTCCAACATCTTGGAAAGAAGTCGGCGCAAACACTATTCACCCGCGGCGGGGCCGGGAGGGCCGGCGGCCTTCCTCGAGGAGCTGAGCTGCTGGTCTGGTGAACCTGCGCCTGACAGACGAGGCCGCCGCCGAACCATTCCATCACCTCGCCGTTCAAGCAATCATCTTTCACTCGCGCGTCGTCGTGGTGGTGGAGCTGGCTCCTGCTGCCGTGCCGAGGGCGTGTCTCGCGCCGCCACCCGCACCGCCTCCAAGCACCACGAGCGAGCCGTGCAGCACCACGACGTTCACACGCCACGCGTCCATTGGCCATTACCGGTCGACACGTGATTTATCCGACGCACGAGGCGAGGCGAGGCGTGGCATGGGTGCGGTAACAGTGATACCGTGTGCCGCCCGCCACGACCGCAGGAGCTTAAACGGCTGCGTCCCAGCTGGGCGGCGCGCGGCTCGCTGAACACCTGTCCTACCTCAGGGCGCCCCCCCAGCCCGGATGGCCCGGATGAGCTACCCCCAGCTCATTACCTCCCTGCGACCGGCTCGGAGCAGAGCGGAGTGGACAGTTCGGCGGCAAATGTTTGCTCGGCACACGCCACCGCCCGCCCGGGCTGCAGCAAGGTAGAGCGCGACACAATCAGGGCCTTGTTGGGGCCGGCGACAGCGCGCGGGCGGCGGGCGGGCGCCAGAGCCAACACGGGCGTGATGAGCCGACGGGGACGTGCAGCAGGCTGGCACCAGGATGGGAACATGCACAGGAGGCTCTGTAGTGATCAGTACAGTCCACTCCAAAAGTAGGAGTCTGGCAAGAGGTATGGCCTTGCGTTAAAAACGCTCGTATGTCCACCAGGATCAGGGCCGCCGGGCCGGTCATGAGCGGACACGCTGCGACACCTGCCACCTGCCGTGCAGCGGCCCGCGCCCGCCGCGCCCATTTCAGCAGTCCGCATCATTTTAAGCGGAGTAATCCAGGCCGTGCCCAAACCCGCTATCTCTCTCTATCTGTCGCTTCCTCTCTCGGCCCTCTCTCGCATCCGTTTCGCCATACTACTTACTGGTTGGCACTGCTGGGGGCGCAAAAGAGGGGGTAATGACTCATCGATCGCGCGCCGCAACGGGAGCATAGGAGGAGGGGGTGCAAAGCGAAGAGGGGTAGCGGGACGGAGAGAGAGAAGCCTTGGCTGTCGCTGTGTGGTGAGTTGTGGTGGAGTGGATGCGAATGTCAGGGTCAGGGAGGGAAGGCCCTCCTAGGCCGGGCCGCTGCCGGGCCGGGGCCGGCGGGGCGGCGAACATGATCCGGACGCAGAGAGCGAGCAGCGGTGGCGGCGCCCGCACTCAGACACAGGCATGCAGAGAAGGGGAAGCACCACCACACCACCCGGCCTCGCTGCTCCGGCCCTCCGGCGGCAGGGGCCCACACCCGCTCCTCTGGGGACCGAAACAGACCCTCCCGCATGTATACACGGCGCAGAGCCGCTCGCCAGACTGCGCGAGCGAGCGAACGAACGAACGAAAAAAATATATATAAAAGAGAGCTTGAGCCCTCCACGGACACCACCGGCACCAGCAGCGGCGGCGGCGCCGGGGCGCGGGCGGCACGTACGCGATGTACTGCGCACCGGTAAGCCTCTTTTACGGGCATAAAGTTTTTGACGCGACCCTCCTCATCCTCTCCCTCTCTCCCCTCACGCCAAAGAAATGGGGGCGGAACCGGGCGAATCGCACACGCGGCGCACATGCACATGTTGTAGTGCGAGAGGAGGGTGCGGCGTGGGGGGAGGGAGCGGGAGACCGCAGAGCCAGCGCGCCCGCTAGGCCCTTAATCCTTTGCCGTGGCGGGGCGTGGCGGGGCGTGGCGGTACAGAGGGCGAGCGAGAGAGAGGAGGATATACAGACAGCACAGAGGCTCAGTAGGCGAAAGGCCGCTCGTTAGTCCGGTGCCAGACCCGCACGATTTGCGCCTCAATGTAGGCCACCCGCACGGCGCTGAGGAGGTGGAAGACACGGCGCGGTGCGGCGGGGCGGGTCGGGGCGGTGCACCCGGGGGGCACAAAGAAGAAGAAGAGAGGGAGAAGACGGAGGGAGAGGGAGTCAAGTTACGCGCCGGACCGTGGCCAGCTGGTGAGGGTTGTCCAGGATGTGGTCTGAAACGCAATCCGTCGCCGCTCTAATGGAAGGCGGTAGAGTCGGCCGGCGCGGCGCACGGCGCCCGAGAAGCGTTCGTCCGCGCTCATGCTCCGCGGCGCCGCCGCGGTCCATCGCGCCCACCGTGGGGGCGGGGCGGGGCGGGGCGGGGCCCTCTAAGTGCTCCTGTCCCCGGCGTCCATTACCGGCCACGCGGCCCGCGACGCACCGCGCCCAGGTCGGTAACTTGACCTCCCCGCCGTCGGCCACGCCGCACACATGCACACGCGCCACCCGGGCCCGGGCCCGCGCGCGCACGGGAGGTGGAGGAATTTAAAACACCTCTTCTGAAGCTGCGGTGCGCAGAGGGAGGGGAAAAAGATACGGGGAAGGGGATCGAGTCCATCTAGATTGCGCAAGCAATACACGCGCGTTACATCTGAGCCCCGCCCCTCCGCGCCCCGCCACGCCACGCCCCGCCGCGCCTTGCCACACCACTGTGCGGGTACTCGACCGGGCGATCAGGGCTGTCAGGGACCTCCAGTAAGGTCACGGCGCGGCCCCAGCGGCGCCACTCGCGCACATTCCTGGAGACGTAACGCCTCGAGGATCAGAGCGACGGGTATGGAGGGGGTCCGAGAGAATCCGATATCGATGATTCCGGGATGCACTGGGGACCCCAAAAAGGGAAAGCCCAAGGGAAGACCCAGATGCGGCGGGGGGGTTGAGAGGAGGCGGGAAGTGAGGGAGGGGGGAGGAAAGTGGAAGGATCAGTCCCGCTCGCCTCAGCCAGGTACTGGAAAACATGTGGAGGAGGTTCAGAAAAACATGGGTTTCACGTATCAATTGGCGCAAACGAGGTTAGGATTCGGATTGGGTCGGAGGAAAAAAGGGGGGCGGGAGGGGGACAGGGACGTCAGGAGGGGGCGGGGAGATGGGGAAGGGGGGGGCTTTGGGCTGCAGGATTGGCGGGATCGCAACCCCTGGGGCCCCCGAAAGCCAGCAGGCACTACGGGGCGTGGGGAACAGAGAGAGGGGGGGAGGGGGCAGACTCAACGAGGCGCAAATCGAAGGTGCTGAAGAAAACACGAGGGAAGGTGGTGCGCAGAGCGAGACGGCGGAGAGAATTGAGAGGTGTGCTCCGCGGGAGGGGTAGGGGGGGGGTATACAAATAAATTCGGCGAACCAATCAGCCCGGGGCTGGCCGGGGTATCACTCTGGGCAGCGACCAGGACTCGGAGAGCAGAAGGCTGTGCTTGCTGAGAGGGGGGGGGCGCCCAAGCCTGGGCGTGAAGTAGGTCAGTCGTGTCATGTGCCAAAGGCTTGCCAAAGGCCATAGCCTCCGCCAAGCACGCCATGAAGTACACACCGGCTACGGCCCGGTCGCCCTTTGTCCCACGTGGACCCCCCGGCCCGCGGCGCACATCGACTCGGATCACACCTCGTCATACTAGTAGTCCACGTGGGCGGTGGCGGCGGGAGGGGCGGTGCGGACAGTGTCTCTCGGACTATAATAAAGGCGGTGAGATGTAAGAGGAGCAGCTCCGCGGACACCGGACCCGCCCGCCCTGCCTGCGCGCGCCGCGCGCCGCGCTGGGAACTGGAGCGAGGTGCGCCACTCGCCGCCCCGCCCCGCCCCGCCCAGCGCCATATTCGCGATGAACCTTCGCCCCTCGCCGCACCCTGCAGACGGGTGCCTCGCTCACTGCTTCGCTGCCCGGGGCGCACAGCCCCGTCTGTCTCTCTGCCCGTCCG
Organism: Frankliniella occidentalis; assembly: GCF_000697945.3. NCBI lineage: Eukaryota > Metazoa > Arthropoda > Insecta > Thysanoptera > Thripidae > Frankliniella > Frankliniella occidentalis. The sequence goes on from NW_026267136.1 coordinate 3,956,615, forward strand.
TCCGGCTCTCTGTCTTCGTCTCCGTCTGTCTCCCTCTCTTTGTCTCTCTCACCTACCTATTATTTCCATTTCTCCCCGTGGCCGGCACAGCAGCCCCCGGTACACACTCGCATGTGTTGTGTACAGGTCCCAAGATGCAAGGCGGGTGAGGGGGGCCGTGTTTGCCGAGGGGAAACGAGAGAGAATAGGGAAGCAGCAGAAGGGGAAGGGTAGAGAGAGGGGAGGGGAGGCTGCGCACGGCACGGTGAAAAGCCGCGGTGAAAATGACAAGAGGTGGGTGGAAATTGTGAATGAAATAAACGAGAAAAAGTTTCATGGGTATGATTCACACAAAACAAACGAACGGGGCAGCACCGGCAGCAATAATAGCAAACATGCCCTCCGGAGCGGCGCCGCGAGAAAATCCTCGCAAATTATTTTGCGCACACCGGCTGCTTGTGGCGGCGAAGCCCTCTCATTAGGGGGCGCATGCCCCACACCACACCACACGCGTGACGCGCCCGGAGGCCTCCATACGTACTACTGTGTGCGCCGCAACACACCGCACACCAACGGCCGACCCCCTCGGACACATGATTGGGCCATTTACCCCTCGATATAACCCATTAGGCTATGAGACGCGCCCGCACACTGCCCCCCCCCCCCACACACACACACGCACGCTGCCGGACATCCCAATCCATTTCGACCACACAGAGGTATGCTGGCGGACCGCCGGTGCTCGGGCTCGATTGCAATCCATCACACGTCGAATACGTCAGCCGTGTTCAACACCATCAGCAGTACTACTACACACTTCACATACACACGCACACACACGTCCTCGGCCTGCACCGTGTGTGCTCTCTTTGCTGTTGCATGTATTAAAACGAGTCCACCACTAACATCGGCCGACTATAGCAGCGAAATTAGGCCTCACTATTTTCTCCGTCTATTGCTCCTTTACCTACTTAAAAGTACCTCCTCCAAGAGTATATCCGAAACTGGAGCAGGACCGTTCTCAAATTGGAGGGCAGTTTTCATTTGTTCATTGTGTTTTTAGGTAATATTTGCAACGAATTCTATCGATGGTTTGCTTTACCCCCAGTCGATTTTAGAGATACTTGTATGGATAGTGGGGAGTGGGATGCAATCCAACAAAACGATGGTCGCTCCCGCTGCTTATGGGTAACCCTGTCCATGACTAAGGACTAGTATCAGGCCCAGGCCGCGGGCGCACATTTGCAAAACTTCCATTTCCCCCAGCTCAACTTTTTAAAAATAAAAACAGCTGTTCAGTGCATCCAGGCAGCTCGGGGCACTCGCGCGACTGCCCCTCTCTCGCTGCTCCCTCTTCTCCCCTGGGGTGTGCCGGCCAGGCCGTTAGCAAGTAAGGCAAAATACACAACAAAGTTAGTCCGAGCCATGAGCGCCTGCAGCAGGCCGCAGGGGGGCGGGGATGAGCACGAGCAGAGGACCATAGACGCGCGCGAGCAGCCCGCGCACTCGAGCGAGCGCGGGGCGGGGCGGGGCGGGGCAAGGCAGGGACCTGCAGCGAGCGCGGCGCGCGGTGCGTAGGCCGGACACCCACACGGCCCTCCATTAGGCCACGGTCAATTTGAGCCCGCGGCGAGGCAAGGCGGGGCCCGCCAGCGGCGCCAGCTGCACCGCCAGGGCGTCGTCAGCCTCCCCCTCCTCCTCGTCCAGGACGCCGTCGACCCGTCAGAATGCTCACCTGAAACACACACACAAGCACACGACCATGAGCAACAGGACGACAAAGGGACAAGCATCGCGAGATTAGCAGGGCAGTTTCCATGGCCGCGTGAGGCCGCCAGCAGAGCCACCCCCGCCGCTGCTGCTGCTCCATCCGGCCACGCCCGATGTGAAAACGGGCGCCAAAACTCTCCCCCTCACCCGCCCCCGCCACCACCCGGGGCCGCGGGGTGGCCGCGAGCCAAGGGGCTGCACTCGATTAGCCCCGCCAACTGCATCCACCACGGTGCGGCCGCAGGACACCACCGGCCGGGCCGCGCCGGACCCACGGCCACCGCTCGCGGGTTACGATTGGCCAATACCGATAAAACTCAGCACTGCTGCTGCTGCTGCTGTTCGTTATGGAATTATCCCCCCCACGGCAAAGGGGGGTGGGGGGAGACGGGGGTCAAGTTGAGCGGGGGGGACGTCGGCACGCCGTCGTCGAGGACATAAATCCCCTCGGGTCCCCGCCGGCCGGCCCCCCAGGCGCCCCCCAAGCGTCCTCCAGACTTCTTGTCGCTGCGGCACACGTTTGCCGGACCCTGGCCGGGGCAGCACGGCCACGGCCATGTCGACCAGGGGCGCAAGGAGGGAGGGAGGGGGGGGAGAAATTCGCGTCGAGTGTATATCGGGTGAAAGTAGGGAATCAAGTGCAATACATCAGCGCGGCGAGAGACACACGGGGGAGGACAGGAGGACAAAGTCTGTAATAAATGGGGCGGGGCCCCCGAGAAGCAGGAGGCGTTCTCTGCGGGGAGGATGAGAGGAGAGTGTGTGAGGGGAATATGAGGTGATCAAAGTGACAAACTAGTCCGGGTGCATCACGCCGTCACGGGGGCTCTGATACACTGGCCGGCCCTTCCTCGGAGGGGGAGGGACGACAACCGCGCCCAACTTGGAGCGGTCACCCCCTCTCCGTTTTCCGGCCCCCAACCCTTTTCCTCCACCTTTCCCCAATTCCCACTTACTCCCAACCCCACCGGCCTCCTTTCCGGGCAGCGAAGACCCGTCGACAAATTTTTACGGCGACCAAACGGCAGGGAAATGACCCAGCAAAGGGGTCTTACATCAATACAAAACGGCCGGCCCTTCACTACCGCCGCGCCGCCCCCACCGCCCCCTTCCGAGCCTCCCCCGCCCCCTACACCGTTATCGGGGGCAGGGCACCCACCCCCAGCGGGGCAAGGAAAAAGGAGGGGAAGAAGGGCGCTGGTGGGGCGATTACCGAGGCAGATGGCTCATAGAACTAACGCGCATCCAGGCAGGGAGCAGGATCAACTTTATTTTTTCGCGAGTCGAGAGCAGTGGTGGTGGGGCCCGCGCGCCCCCCGTCTCCCCAGCCTCAGCCTCTCAGAGCGAAAGGGAGGCGGGAGGCAGCGTCTGATTAACTTAAAGCCGCGCCACGCCACGCCAAAGTTTTGCCCATCGATTTTTTTTCGGCGGCAGCAGCAGCAGGCACCCGCGGCGGCGGCGGCGGCGGCGCGGGGTCCACGGCGTGGCGGGGAGCGGCGCAATGACCTTGTGACCCAATGGTCCCATTGTCGGAAAGGCGAGGAGCAGGGCGGGCCGGGTGGGTGCTTGGGGGATGCTCGGGATCGGGGGGTCGCTCGGGGGGTTGCTCGGCGGCGGCCGGGAGCCTCTCGGGGGCCTGTGCCGGCGACGCCCTGATTGTGACAGGTCCTGCGGCGCGGCCGGGTCCTGCCGGGCCCGGACCCAGGCGTTTACGGGAGATGGCTGGGACACTTCCGTTTGAGAGCGCCCGGCTCGGCTCGGCTCGACTCGACTCGGGGATCACAATGCTTTGTCCCGCGCAATTCATCTCGCAGAGTCGAAAACACGCCGCCTCCGAGAGAGTAGGCCAGCGGCGCGAGGAGGGCCCTGGCCTGGCCGGGCACACCGGGGGCATTATTTACCCGGAAAGGAAGGCCGGAGGCGCGCCCGGAGCCGCCCGGGGAGCACGCGGGGGCCACCGACGACGGGGGAATTACCGTTCCGGACGAGTCTAGTCGCTGCTGGCGGGGCTCCGGGAATGGCCTGGCCGCCCCGAGAGTATGTGTACTTCCACTCGTCCACGTACCCATTCGGCGGCGGCCAAACTATAGGCAATAGTGGCGGTGGGGAGCGAGCTACTCGGTGACCCGGCGGAATGGCCCAAGTAGCGCCATGAATCAAAGGGACGTTTCGGCCCCTCCGCGCCCCGCCACGCCCCCTTCCGCCTCCGCCACGGCCGCGCGCGCGGCATAGAGCGTGCCACAACGTCCCATCCTCCCATTAGTCGGCTTCTAATTACTGTTGAGCGTACCCCCTTCTCAAGACCCCCTGGGAAATTGTTCGCATCCTCCACCACGGCCGCCGCCCGCCCCGCCGCCGCCCGGGCCTCTGGCGGCCCCTGCCTCGGGAGGGCTCGAAAATAATGCAACTATCTATCAACATGAGGAGCAGGGGGCGATGGCGCGGGCGTGGCCGGCGGAGCCCTGGAGGAGCCCCGGGGCCGCGTCGGGGACGCACCACCCGCACCCCGCCGTGTGAAGGGTCCCCTCCCCGCCGGGCGCACACACCTTGTACTAACCGCATCAGGCGATTTACGCTGCAGGTCACTTATCTTCCGGCCGAGCGAGCTGAGAGAAGGGCGGGGCGGCGCGGGTAGATTAGATACTCCGGGGGGACTCCTTTGCCCCATTAAATATGCCGCGGCCCTCCTCCAAGGACGCGCAGCTCGCGGGGCCCACGAGAGGACCCCCTCAAGCAGCAGCGCGCGGGCGGTGGCGGCGGGGACGGCAAGAGTTTTCGCCCATTTTTCAACGTTTCTCCTAGTCCGGGCCGGGGCCGCCAAGACGGCGTCCAAACGCAGAGCGATTAAGACTGTCGCGATCCCCGCCAGGATCCCCCCCTCCTTCCCCCCTCCCACCCCGACGTGCTCCCCGGGCCCCACCCCCATTTGTCAACCTCGTTTGAACGCCCACCAAACCCGCCCCGCCCCTTGCTCCGGGTGAATTCCGTTGACCCAGAAAGCTCTTTCCCGCGCTGCTGAATCCCGCGTCGCTGAACGGCGCTTCACTTCAACTTCAACGAGGGCGTTGAAGAACCCGCGCCGTCCGACTGGGCGCAGCAGGACGCCCCACGAGCTGAGCCTCCCGGCCCGACTGGCTCGGCGCGCTTCAAGCGCTTCGCAGAGTAGTGGACGGGGTACATCACACAAAGATACGGATAGTGGCAAATCGTTCGCACGCGATGCCGCTTTGCACACGGCTACTTATGGCCCAAATAAAGGATTTGACCCGCAGAGGCAACAAAAATTTCCCTTAGGGAAAATTTTACAGGCCTTCAAAATTACCATTGCGCCTTACGGGAGGTCCGGGTAGGCAACCCGTTGCACACGCACCGCTTTTTCGCGCCTTCGGCGCCTTTAAAAGCCAATATCTCGGCCAAAAATGCATATTTTTGGATAAACTTTTTTTTCATTTGAAAGAGAAGGTTTCAAGGAACATTTCTAGCTGCCGAACGCGACTCTAAGTATCATAGATCGGACGGGAAGTGGAGCCAAAGATGAAATATCGTGCTAAACGACATAGTTGCGTTCAAGGGCCCTGGAACAACCCTGCAATGGCACCTGGACTCGTAAACAGTGTTGGGTCCGGAGTAGAAAAGCCTGGGGAACACGCTCATGCCAAAATATTTGCGATTGCTGCGGCAGAACACCGAGTAATTGAAGTTCAAAGTGACAGAAACGGCCGCCAGGCTCGCGCCGGCCGGGCGGCCCGGTAGCGGCCGCGGTACGCCAAAGCAAAACTGCAAATTGTGATGAAAGCAAGGCACTTCGCGTACTTGTTGTCTAGACCAATCAGAACATTTTTGACCGAAGCTCTCGAAGTTTCATCCCTTAGGATTGGACTTTAGGGGTGGTTTTCCCCCCACCCCCTAAAATTCAAATTTCCGTGTCTTGGTCGATGTTTGCGATGTCAGTGTCAGTTCCTACTACTTTTGGGGTGCTGATTCCAATGTGTCATTTGTTTTTCCCCCAAAAATATTTCTGACACATTTTGAACCAAAATGTCCATTATTTTGACAAAAAGAGCAGCTTTTACTATTTTTCGACCAAAGTCATGGACGGTCTCGTTTCCGACTAAGTTTGGGGTAAGGAAAAGGAATTTTCAACTGCCACATCTGTACGGAGAACCATTTTCGATTTTTAAGGGGGTGGGGGAAAGAGGAGGGAGATTTTATTTCAAAACACCGAGAAAATATCTAGAGATATATACATTAGTGTTTTACAAGGATCGTGCAAAAGGTCCATGGCTCATGACGGCACCTTACAAAACCTATCAGTTACCTCGGGGTCACCATTTAGGTGCGGTAAGGGAGAAAAGAAAAGTGACTCAAGTAACCCCACCCTACCTTGTTCAGCCCCCCTCCCCTTCCCGCCCGAAGGCTTTTGCCTAAATTACGTGAAAAACACGCCAATTAAAAGCATAGGAAACTGTCGTCTATCACCGTCTGCGTCATTCTACCTTAAAAAAGACATCAGATACGTTTATTCCTGGTTCATATTTGTCGAAAATTATACCAGTTTTAATATTTTGAAAGCAATGCCCCCTCCCCCCTATCCCCTAAAAACCGAAAATGGTACTCCGTACAGATGTGGCGGTTGAAAATTCAGTTACCTTACCCCAAACTTAGTCGGGAACGACACAACTCATGACTGAGGTCAATATAATAAAAAAATTAGTAAAAAGTGCACTTTTTGTCAAAATAATGGACATTTTGGTTCAAAATGTGTCAGAAATATTTTTTGGGGAAAAACAAATGACACATTTGGAATCAGCACCCCAAAAGTAGTAGAAACTGACACTGACATCGCAAACATCGACCAAGACACGGAAATTTGAATTTTAGGGGGTGGGGGGAAAACCACCCCTAAAGTCCAATCCTAAGGGATGAAACTTCGAGAGCTTCGGGCAAAAATGTTCTGATGGGTCTAGACAACAAGTACGCGAAGTGCCTTGCTTTCATCACAATTTGCAGTTTTGCTTTGGCGTACCGCGGCCGCTACCGGGCCGCCCGGCCGGCGCGAGCCTGGCGGCCGTTTCTGTCACTTTGAACTTCAATTACTCGGTGTTCTGCCGCAGCAATCGCAAATATTTTGGCATGAGCGTGTTCCCCAGGCTTTTCTACTCCGGACCCAACACTGTTTACGAGTCCAGGTGCCATTGCAGGGTTGTTCCAGGGCCCTTGAACGCAACTATGTCGTTTAGCACGATATTTCATCTTTGGCTCCACTTCCCGTCCGATCTATGATACTTAGAGTCGCGTTCGGCAGCTAGAAATGTTCCTTGAAACCTTCTCTTTCAAATGAAAAAAAAGTTTATCCAAAAATATGCATTTTTGGCCGAGATATTGGCTTTTAAAGGCGCCGAAGGCGCGAAAAAGCGGTGCGTGTGCGACGGGTTGCCTACCCGGACCTCCCGTAAGGCGCAATGGTAATTTTGAAGGCCTGTAAAATTTTCCCTAAGGGAAATTTTTGTTGCCTCTCCGGGTCAAATCCTTTATTTGGGCCATAAGTAGCCGTGTGCAAAGCGGCATCGCGTGCGAACGATTTGCCACTAATGATATTGTACCCCGTCCACTAGAGGGACACGTCCGCTGCAGTGAGTCACAAAGGGACGCACCGCGCCCGTCCGCATACCGCACCGCCGCCACTACCTCGCCCCGCGGGGCCTCCACCCAACCGCACGGCCTCTCTCTCCCGGCTGCCTCCAGTTCCAGGAGGAAACCTCTCCTCGCTCCTCGTCGTGCTCTCCTCTGCAACGACGCCAAATTATAGCCGAGGGAAAAGTTAGATGCGGACCTAGTTAGCGCGGCACTATAAAAGTGTTATTTGCGGGTGAACAGAGAGAGGGAAGGTCGCACTGAGGTTGTTACGTGGGGGGCCCTTCACCCTTTCTGTGAAAAATATGAAGTTTGTTGAACCATGCAAAATTCAGCAAAGTTGACAAGACATTTGTTTTAGTTTTAGACTCCCATTCAACAAAGTTTCCTACATTTTGGGCTGTAAAGTCTACTGACGAAATACTTGAGAAGGTGCACACTAGAGTTCTACAGGTACTACAGTACCTGCTCCTCGAGACAAAAAGAGGCGAAATTCGCTGACTTCACTGTGCGTGCCTCGCGGCCTTCCCTCGCCCCGCCCTGCCCCCCGGTCCATAGACCACGCCGCACGTTGGAAAGTGCCGCCCTCGGCTCGGCGGGGCCGTCGTAAAAAAAGACGGAGGTACAGCAGTGCGCGCAGCGGACCGCTTTCATCTTCGTCTTCTTCTTGCACGAGTGAATGTAACCGGCGGCGCCTCGGGCATGTCGTGGTGCGGCGGGGCAGGGTGGGCGGGGCGGCAGGAAGCCCACCGAAGCCATCCGCGCAGCACACCGTCATCTATCCGTCCAGGACATGGTTGGCGCGGCCGCGTCCCCCGCATGATGGTGGCAGCCGAGCCCGATAGGTCGTCGTCGCCGTCGTCGGCATGCAGCTCGGACAGCGCGGACATGAACGCGACCCGGATGGGCTCTCCGTCAGGGAGGCCAACGGCGCGGCCGCAGCGACACCGCAGCACGCCCCGAAGGGCACCGGCACGCCCCGCTCCATCATGTGCGTTGACCCGGTTCACGATCCGGCCCTCTCTGTCGGGGCGGAGAGGGTCACCTGATTGCAGAGAGCAATGCCAGTAGGGCCCCGGCTGCCAGCCTGCTGGCCTGTGCAGACTCATCCCACTAACCCCCCCCCCCCTTTTCCGCTTCATCCTTTCCTGTAGAACATCTATAGCTTGCACATTTCTCTCTCTCCCCTCTTTTCTCTCCTGCTTTCTTTCATTTTTATTTTTCAATTTCGAAATAAAAAGACTCGCGACACGATATCCGGTCATTTTCCCCCCGCAAAACCGTCTCCTCTACCCTTGCAGCGCAACGAGCAGAAAAGAAAAGAAAACCGGCCGCGCGCGCACACACACACACACTCACACGAGAGGGGGAAAAAAATTGGTAAAAAGTGTTTTGCCGTCGCTGCACACGCGCGACCACAAAAATAACGGATGACGTCACTTCCCGAGTCGTGACCAGACGACACACAATGGGCGCCGCCGCAGCCCCGTCCGAATATTACGTAACGCCGGGATGGAATGGATGGAATGGTCGCCGGCCCGGTCCGGCCCGGTTGGTCCCCCTCTCCGCCAGACGGCACGACATTTCTGTGGCGCGGCCGCGATGCGATGAGCAGCAGCCAGACTCGAGGAGAGTTGATTGCACGACAATGAAGCCGGACCACGACCACGACCAGGCCAGCGAGCGAGCGCCCCAAAAGCCAAAGCCTGCCGTACCGGCCGGAACTTTGTTGTATTATATTGACGAGGAAATGGTGCGCTAAAAGCCGAGCGGCACGACTCGTCCCGAGCGCGCCGGCCGGCTGGCGCCAGCCGCACACCTTTCACCCACCGGGGATACTAGAAGGAAGCAGCGGCGCCGCGCCCGCAAACGTCACCGTCATCAGCATTGCGCCCGCCCTTCCTTCCTAGAGAGAGTGATACCAGAGAGGAAGAGCTCCATGGAGGTGGCACGGCAAAAACCTATGCCCCCAAGCTTGGCCTCAGTGATACGCGAGAGCAAGAGCCTCCGCGAGGTAGGTGCCCCCTCGCCCGCCGCTCCTAGACTGATACGACAGAGCGAGAGCCTCCGCCACCTCTGCCCCCTCGCTCGCACTAAAGCTGACACCCACATCCTGCCCGCACTATCGCCGCGCGCCGCCGAGCCACGCACATTCTGCAGCCGTAAAGGACCCCACCCGCTGCCCTTGTGTTGCCCCCGCGGCCCCCGCCCGTCGCGCCTGTCCCGCGCCGCCGCCGTCGTCGTGTCGAAGTGACGCGCGAGTGACGGCGGAGTGACACCAAGCGACAGCGCCGAGATTGCCGAGAGCAGCGTCTCTTGATGCCGCGCCACGCCACGCCACGGCGCGGCGCGCCCCGGCCGGGCCCATCTCAGCACTTGGACTGATTGATCCCAACCCGACCGGAGGAGGCGCGGCGGGCGAGACGAGACGACACGGGACGGGCGCGAACCAACAAGTGCGGCGGAGGAGGGCGGTGGGCACAACACCCCAGGAAATCATTGACCAAAGACTGCAATCGGCAATCAAATCGGTCGGTTTAGACCAGCATTCAAGGGTAGTCCCTGAACTAGAAATACCATAGTTAGTAAGCTTTTCATTTTAGATATGTATAGATTGGAATGAATGAATGAATGAATGAATGAATGAATGAATGAATGAATGAATGAATGAATGAATGAATGAATGAATGAATGAATGAATGAACAGCTGAATGAATGGGTGGATAGATGGATGGCCGCCCTCATCGGCCACCTCCTTCACGCCTATTGCACTGGCGCCGCGGCGCCGCACGACGACGAATTGCCTCCTGGACCCCGTGTTGCTCCCGCAGCGGCGGTGGCGGCGGCGGCAGATCCGGCCAGATCAAGATCCTCCTCCTCCTCCCCTCCTCCCCAGACCAAGACCGGATGATATCCCGGATGGAGGCCCGTGCAGAGCTCCGCGCCCCTGAGCTTGGGATCTCAAGCAAGGCCCAAGGGGGACCCCCGACCCCGGCCGCCCTATTAATTCCTCGAGGATCACCCACACGATTAACTCCCCAGCTGGCGCGCCGGGGGTTCAGCTGCGGCGCCGACGCAAAGCGCTCGGCATTCACGCGCGCGCACGCACGCACAGAGGCACCAGCACAACAAGCAGGCGCGCCTGACAAAACAAATCAACAAACCTACCACCACCACCGTAATCTCCCTAGCGCTAAAGAACTCTCTCTCTCTCTCTCGGGCGGCGTCTGGACCCGGGACATCATCACCAGGGCGCACTCGGTGCCGCCGCTGGCCATTCCGTCGCGCCGAACAGCCTCCTTGGAGGGGCAGAGGCGCCGGATGAATAATTACAATAATTTAGCCGAGCCCTGCAAGGCCTCCCCCCCGAGGCCTCCTGCAAGGCCTCTACGGCCTCTATCTCCAGCGACATCCATTCCGCGCGCACGGCCACGGCCAACAACACGGCGCCGTCAGCGTCAGCGCCCTTTGTCTCTCTCTAATAGAGGCCGTGTCTTTATCTGTAGTCTTTAACGGGGGTTCATCGCCGCACGGGTCGGAGGGGCGCAAGCAGCGGAGTGACACCTCATTTCCACACCTGGCCGGCCGGTTGGGAGAGGGGGGGGAGAGAGAGAGAGAGAGAGAGAGAGAGAGAGAGAGAGGGGGGGGGGGAGGGGGGGGGAGACTTTAGTGCGGAGCTGCGTGGTGCTGAGCGAGCTCCCCTCAAGGAAATGGATCGCACAGCGGGGTGGGCGGGTGAGGGGCCTCCATAACCGCCCGGTGCCCTAAAGCCAAGCCGCCCCGCGCGCAGAAAACCAACCCTCTCCATAAGGTCCGAAACGGCCGGCCGGCCCGGACGCGCCGCCTCGACTCGCCTCGGAAGAAAATCAACACTCGAACGCAGCCTTATGGCCACACCCCGCCCCACCCGGCCCCCCCGTCTGTGTCAACAGGACTCGGCCATACTCACAGCAGGGTGCGCGGGGTGGAGGTGGGGGGTTGGGGCGTCATCGCGTTAGGGGGCGAAGCGCGCCTCTGCAAATATAAAACCCACCCCCCGCCAACCCCCTCGTGCTCCGCCAGGCCCCAGCCAGCCAGGATGATAAAGTGAGCAGTGCGTATGCCGTCCACTGGCCTTGTCAGGCCGCCAGCCGAGGCAATAACCAGACCAAATAGCTCAATCCTAATATGGATGAGCTGCGTGGCCGCGCGCCACGCCGTGGCCCTCGCCTGCCTGGTCCCCATCACGGCAAGGGTCATGGGTCATTCCCTTCCTCAGACTAGTCTTTCTCCTCAGGCCCGGTCTCTCCTCTCCTCTCGACTCGCTTCTTCTATGCCCGAGGAAAATAATTGGGCCATAGGGCTGCATTATGCGATCCGCCTTCCCAACAAGCGAATGCACCTCTAGTTGCATCACTCCCCTCTACTAGCCGCATCTCATCCTCCTGCAGGCGAGGCGGCCGCCTGGAAGCACGAGCACGGCGTGCGTCGGCCCGCCGCGGCCCGCCCGCCCCCACAAGTAGGGCACGAGCCTTGTTATCTGTCTATGGCTTTCGGGCTCCCGGCCAGCCTAACGGTGCATCTCTGCGGCGGCGCCGGCCGAAGCCACCGCTGCTGCTGTCGCCCGCTGTTCGATTCCCGTGGAACAGGACCACCGCCGCCGCCGTCCCCGACGCCGCCGCCGCAGCCCCGCACCTGACTTCCGGCGGAAGGGCGCCGCGCCGCCCCCCTGTCCATTGTGATCGGGAGGCCCGCGCGCCGCCGCCTCCAGTCGTGACGGCCGATAAGACTCTCGCGGCGGCGCCGCCGCCGCCTCCCTACACGACGGCTTGGGCCTCCCCTAATCATTTGTTCCCCACGGGTGATTGACTCCGCGAGGGCTGACGGCGGCGGCGGCCAAGGCAACACAGCAGAGTCTTCCACTTGTTCTCTCTCTCTCTCTCTTCTTTTCGTTCACGAATGGAAGTCGGGGGAAGAGCAGCAGAGGAGGGCCGAGCGGGCGGCGGGCGGCGAACGTGACCGGGACACTAACGCAGCCAGCCGATGGGGCTATTGCTGTGTATCGCCCCACCGACTTAATCTTTGTCAGGGCTTCGCCCCATTTCAATGTGCCCCCGCCCTCGTCTCGCTGCTCTCTTCCTCTTCCTTTCTCTCTCTCTCTCCCTCCACCTCTCTCTCTCTCTTTGTGTTTCTGCATGTTTCTCTCTCGCTCTTGTCCCTTGGACGCAGACAGGCAGACGCAGCCAGATGATGATGATGGCGATGTTAATTGGGCGCCGGTCCTCATTCGGCGCCTCATCGGGTTATGATGTCATCGCGAAGAGGAGGAGGAGGAGGATGTCCTAATTGGAAGGCGCTCGGCGGCGTGCTGCAGCCCGGGCCGTCCCCATCCGCCCCATTGGCCCGGCCCCGCCGCCTCATTCTGCTCAGAAATAAGCCAACAGCCCTCGCGGGGGCCGCGGGGGGCGCCGCGCGGGCAGGGCGGAGCGGGGCCCCGACGGCGCGGCCGCCGGGTGGGGACACGATGCCTTATCTCAGCCTAAAATACTGTACCGCTCCGTCAGCGGGGCCATTTGGGTGCTTTATTGTGCCAAATAATTCCTCGTGATCCGAGCTGCCTTCATCAACAAGATGAGCGGGCGCGACCTCTGCCCTGCGCCATCCCTCTAGCTGACTTACGCCCGCCTGCCCGCCCGCTCGCTCGCTCTCTATCTCTCTCCCGCTCTCTTGTTTCCGGCCCCCCAACTCGTTATAAAGAAGTTGGCGCTCTTGGTGGCAACACTGGGCGCGCGCGCGAAGCGCCCGCGAACGAGTCGCCCTCTTGACGAAGAATTAAATTCTTTATCTATACTTGGCGAAAAGTAATTTTAAAGACCGCGCCATTCCTCACAGTCGCGCCGGCGCGGTCCAACATCAAGATGCTGCACCGGAAGTCTGCAGCGCGACGAGAGAGGAGGCGCTGCTGACCGGAAGTGGGATGGTGGTGCGGGTGGTGGGAGGGAAGACCCCGCGGGGCGTCACCATGCGACGACACGAAGCAGACCAAGAAGAGCGAAAAATCCAACAGAGTCGGCAACAAATACTAAAACTGCTCCCGCGGGAGACTTCGTCGCGGGAGGGGATGGGGCGGACCGTCTAATGTGCAGATAAAGGACGAGACCCTCGCCCCTTAACTGATCAAACTTCTCGCGAATAGCGCCGCCCCGCCTTATCAAACGGACTCTGCCCCACTTTCTTAAATTCCCCAGTATCGCCCGCACGCCACGGCGCGCCAGGCAACGCAGGCGCGGGACACTGCAACTCGATATACGATATACCCGCGCCACGGAACGCGAGCCACCTGACATACCCATGCATACCGCAAGAGTCGGAGAGTCGGCGCGAGCAGTATGAGCCAAAGGGACAAGTCGAGAGAGTCTTAGAAACCACTCTTCGCTGAAAACGTCTACATTTCTTAAAACATATATCTCCCGCGCGATGTTTCTTCTTTTCCCTCGCGGATATCCGCCGCGCACTTCTCTAAAACGAGTTTTGATTAGCGGGGCGCGCTTCTCCTCGTCGCTGCTTCTCGAGCTGCTCGGCCGCCTCCAGGGGCACTCAGCTTAGCCCTGTGCTTCTGCTCTGCTCGGCCCCGCCCCGAGCGTACACCGGAGAGGGGCCGCCGCCATCACCGGCCGGGAGGTTGATCATCCTTGGCTTTGCCCCCGATGGCTTGACCTCAAGAAGATCGTATTGTCATCCGCCGGGACCAAAACGGGTCCGCCGGCGGAGGGGAAAGGGGG
>NW_026267136.1:3970808-3977689 GCF_000697945.3 Frankliniella occidentalis
ATTAATAACTTCAACTCACAAATAAATTATTTACAAACTTAATATATCTGCAATGTAAGGGCATATTATATACACAGAGAATAATAAAAAACCAAATTAGTAGAAATTGAAAATAACTTAAACTTACAAAACAAATAATTTACAATAATAATACATCTGCAATAGAAATGACGGGGCCTGTATCAGTATCGTGAGGCAGTATATCATCAACTTCGCCGAACGCGTCATGTTCATCGTTAGGATCATCAGGATCATCATGCGGTGCGGGCTCCCTGTTCACTCTTTCGTACATGCTGCTATTAAAGAGAGCGTACATTTCGTCTGTAGGCTCAAATTTTTTGCAGCATCCACTCCAAAGGACGCGGAGCCGAATCCGCATGATGGCCATGAGGATCTCCAACCCCATTCTGTTGCGCGCCTTCGTCTTGATGGCGTTCATGACACTGAACGCCCTCTCGACGACGGCGTTCGAAAATGGGAGCGACAGGACACGAAGGGCAAAGTTGGCGATAAGCCGGAAAACTGGCACCTCGTTCTCACAATACTCATACACGCCACACCAGAAATCTGTCGATTTGGAAGGCACTTCGCCACCAAAATACGCCTTCCAATCAACACTCGGCAGCCGCTCCCATTGAGACCTGAGGTCATCCCTGTCCACTCCACGAGCTGTGGAAACATGGAAATAAATTAAAATTTCATCAAAAAATTAAATAACCTGGGTCTATCCGTACTTACGAAGTAATGACAACGGCAGTTTATGGAATGGGAAGCGGCTGGTCCTCACAGGGCATAGGGCTGTCGCGGGGACGAAGCCGGACAGGGCCTCACACAGCAGCTTCGTGTCCGGCAACAGCGTCACAAGCTCGCGGCACAGGTGGTGCAGGTACTCGACGCACTTCCCCTGCACCCCAGCGAGCTTGGCGCTGTCGACGACTCTATCGCCGGGAGCGCCAGCGCCGTTCAGCTGCCCCAGCAACTGTATGAAGCCCCCCTCGAAGCAGCTCATTGATGAGTACGGCAAATATGCAGTGCCGTCCTCGAGGGCCCCAAGGATTGTTGCGATATCCGAATCCCTCTGGAATGCATCCTCATCCCTGGTGAAAGGGATCCTGCTGGGCTTTAGAATGTGTCGCAACAATCCATAGACAACATTTCGAAGCTCCATAAAAACTCTGGTAACCTGTAAAATGCAAAACAAAACTCACATATAATAACAATAAGTGGAAATTTGTGTTAGGGCCCGAAATAAATTACACCACTTACCTCGATGTTGTCGCCCTGAAACAGGGCATTGACCCTTGCAACCTCTGCTGTGATTGGCTTCAGGAACAGCAGGTAGAGTCGGTTGCACGGGTCCTGGAAGAGGGCGTGCAGCCTCCGGCCCTTCACGCACTTGTCGCTTGCGCGAAGGGTGGGGATGAGCTGATCGAAGTGTGCCTTCAGCTCGTCCCACTGCGCGGTGATCACGGCCAGAGCTCTCGACCAAGCCAACCACCGCGTACCTGTCGGGGAGGGGGGGAGAGGGGGTGTGTGAGACATAGCGGTAAAAAAGAAATGCTGATTTTGCATAGAACGCTCGCATTCGCATCTAAGACACCACGTACCCGAAAGCTGCACTAGCTTTAGCGGCATGTCCCCGTCGTTCATGGCCTTGAACAACGCCTCATAGTTCTGCCTCCGCAGAGGACTCGAAGCGAACCAGTTTCTCGTCTCCCGGACGAGGAACTCCAGGTCCTCTGGGAGCACATCTGAGGCGTGTGATGCGGCCAAGTGCAGCGTGTGACACACACACTTCACAAGCTGTAAGTTGGGGACCTGAAATAGTGTCAAAATTAGAATGCTATAACGGTAATCAAAGCATGTAACTAAAACAACAAAATTTTCAGCAACTATACTTACATCCCTCTTCAGCAAGGAATACACGGACGAGTTGTCATGCACTGCACTGCACATACTGGCTGCCCCGTCCGTGCCCAGCCCCACCAGATTTTGGATGCGGAGACCGACCTCCTGCAGATACTCCTTTGTGAGGGTGTACAGGGATACGGCAAAAGCCCTGTACACCTCAGCGAAGCCCAGAAAGTCGGTCACAACTGCCTTTCTGGTAGGGCTGTGGTACCTCACCATGAAGGCGAGGTACTTGACGACCGAGACATCCGTGGATTCGTCTATGATGAGGGAGAACGGCCGATCGCCGATGTCCCTCACCAAGTCGGTCAGCATGGCAGGTGCAATCACATTTTTTATTAGCATGGAGCACTTGGTGCGGTGCATGCGCAAGTGCTGAAGCTTTGACCCCGTGCCCAACCTCCGCAGCAGCTCGCCAAGATGGTCAACGCTGCGCACGGCGGTGTGACACGCCACAAACACTGTCAGCACGAGGTCAATC
Source organism: Frankliniella occidentalis (assembly GCF_000697945.3). Classification (NCBI taxonomy): domain Eukaryota; kingdom Metazoa; phylum Arthropoda; class Insecta; order Thysanoptera; family Thripidae; genus Frankliniella; species Frankliniella occidentalis. Next base: position 3,973,201 of record NW_026267136.1, read on the forward strand.
AACTTGACCTCCTTATCGATAATTCTAACAGCACCTGAAAGATAATTTAAACAAATTAATGCCAATGAACGCGGACGTTAGGAATGCCACAAAATATCTGAGTACTCGTACCCATATTGGCCAATGTTGGCTGCTGTCGCCGATTCCAGTGTGCTGCATTTTTAGAGTGAGTCAGGGTTGTCCCGTGATCATCGACAGCAGATTTTCGATTATCCTTAAATGTGTGCTTACAGTATTTGCAATGGGCTTTCCCATCTTTTTCTTCCAGCCAAGCTACAATAAAAAATACCAAGCTTAAATTTGTGCGAAAACAAGTATTCGTCATTCCTATCCTGACACCTCCGCGCCCCGCGGCCCGCCGTCCCCGCGCCCCGCCGTCCCCGCGCCCCGCCGACCCCGCGGCCCGCTGACCCGGGCCGCCAGTAGAGAGCACGCTGCTTGCAGCGACAAAGTGTGTGTGTGTGCGAAAGAGATGCCCAGGCGGGCACACACACAGTCGCATGTCGCACTCTCCCAGCAGGCAAATGAACCCTTCCGTGCAAACGACACCGCGCTCGCCACAACACGTACATCACATCACATGCGTGCTCTCGATCCGCCCCGCGGCCCGCCGCCCGCGGCCCGCCGCCCGCGGCCCGCCGCCCGCGGCCCGCCCCCGCGGCACAATTTTCCGCACCCAAGCACACGCGAAACAGATGAGCGCTGAGGTGTCAGGATAGTCCAGTTTAAAGGGTTAAAAAAAATACTCACGTTTGCCTTTCTTCCAGTCCTCCTTGAAGCGGCGGTTGCGATCATGGGGACCCATAATCAACAGGTAAACCTCAAACACTTAGGTGATCACAACAAGAGATGCCGCGCGCCACGCACAGGTAAGAGGTCCGGGTGTGGGTGGAGGCGGAGACTAAAACTAAATTGTCCTTCACAGGAGGGGGTCCACAAAATCACAAAGGATCCTCACTGAGATGCACAGGTAACACCGGAGCACAGGTACAATGAAGCACAATCAAATGATGACACGGTAGCGGTGAACAGTCCGGAGCGCGCGCGCCAACGCCGACACCGCGGCAGCAAGAGTACGCACTTGTCGCGGCGAGGAGCACTGGAGGACTAGACCGGGCGGGGGCGAGCGAGACCCCAGGGGTGCGCTTGCCGCTCAGATTTTCGCGCATCCTATTGGCTGTTGCAGTCACGTGCCGCAATGCTGTAAACTCACCGGAACCACCCCAAGCCCTTGGTCATTCCCTATCGGCCGACTCTCGGCCTGCGCTCGGCCTGGGCCGGTCCGTTAGGATACCCCACACCCCACACAGCTCCGAAGGGGGCCATCCCGCAACTGACGAGACTGTAATTCTTCTCTTTCCCTCTCATTGAGGACGCACCAAAAGGTTAGACAGAGAACGCAGCGATGCAAACCATTACACGACCTTCCCCTAGCCGCGGCCCCGCAGGCTCCAACAGGCAAGTGCAAGGCCAGGCAAGGCCGGGCGGGAGCGCAGCTGAAAGTTGTAAAGTCGTCATCTGTCACGGGTCGGGGCCCGCCGCCGGCCCGCCCGCCTCCGGACGACGCGGCCCTGCCCAACGAGTTGGAAAGAGACGGACCTGTCTGCGTCTCTGTCCCACTCACGTAAGAGTCGTGTTGTACCCCCTGCCCCCTCCCCCTTGTCTTTTTTTTTCCTCCTGTCTCTGCTGAATGAATAGAGTGAGGGAGAATGGGCGTGCTGGTGCGCTGTGCGCTGCAGAGTGCCGGCCGAGCCAAGACAAAAGGCCCTTTTTTTTGCCCTCCTTTTCCGTAAATACAGATATCGGCCGCGTCCGGTCGAAACGGCCACATTTTGCCGTGGCCGCGGCCACCCAAAATTCCTCCTGCCATCGGCCCTTCCAAACGGCCACAATGGCCGGAAAATGCCACATCTGGCAAGCCTGGGAGCCGAACCCCGCGCGGCCGCCGCCCGGCCGGCCCCACCAGCACGCGAGAGTCTCTAGTTCGAGCGCGCGCCGCCGCGGCGCCACCGTCCAACCACTGTCTCTCTCTGTCGCACGGCTCGTATCGCGCTATCTAGGCGACCGCGGCGCGGCCACACCTTCGCGCCTCGCGGGCGTTGCGCGGCCGCGGACAACGAAGCCCGCTGCCCTGGAGAGCGGCGGCGCCAGCGCCCAGCTGATCGGCTGCAGCACCGCCCCGCGGGCCCGCGGCGCACCCTCCTGGCGACGACCACGACGACGACGCAAACGCCCGGGCCGTTAAACGCGGTTCACACGGCGCGCCAATACGCGGGGACAATAAGGCTCGCGAACACGAACACGGCCTCCATCAACGTGAGAATGCAAAGTGACACACGACCGCACTGCTCCGCACGATGCGATGACGGGCGCCCCCCGGGCAGGGCGTTGTCGAGACGGTTCTCGCGCGCCTGAGTCACAACGGTGACGGGCGCGCCGCGGCACTGGCCGCTCTGCCATTCACACACTCACCTCCTACCTCTACCTCCTCCCTCCTCCTCCTCCCCCACGCGCGGCGTCGCGTTGCGTCGCGAGATAAGACAACGCGGCGGGCGCGGGCACAACCGCGAGCATGACGCCCACGGCATTGCAGTGGGGCGTCGTCCGGGCAATCACTGTTCTCCCGCAATGCAAGCGGTGCAGGAGATTCGTCGACAAACAGACTTGGAAATCGTGGATGAGACGAAATTAGGCTGTGAAAAAAGGAGGAAAGAATGTAGGGGTACAACGACAATGAACCTCCCCGAGCCCCCGTATACTTACGTATGTACTTACTTGGACGCTAGTAGCGGGCGTCATAATTGGCGTTGCTTCGGAACACTTTCATAGTGGAGACACCTCCACACCAGTATATGTCTCTCTTTGGATCGTAACGAGTGTCGTCATTTGGACCGTCTCATCGGCACCGATGGCCATAAAATAACTTCAGGGCGCCGTTCCAAAGGGATGAGTGCTGCAATGAATGGATGCAGCAATGAATCGATTTAAAAAACAACAACATACAATACATACAAAATGATGAAATTAATGTCATTTAATTGATTGAGATTAATGGGTTTAGTATATGCTTGGTACACTTTCCCAGAAACAGCAGGCTATCCCATGAAATAAGTATCACAGAATTACACGTTTACAGAGGTTGATGTATGGTTGAGACAAGTATGATTCTTACTTTGGAGGGGTGGCCAACAGATTACCCGTATGATCACCACAACACAACATTTAGTCACTTACCACGGAGTAGTATACTTGGGATAAAAGGGTATGGTGAAGAGATTATGGTAACATACTAATACTAACATTCTAAGAATTCCCAGGGATTACCAGTGGTTACTGTGAGGGTGGATTAATATAGCTTCCCACAACTTTTTGTGCTAAGGATTACCTCCTGGAAGAATACCTTGGGTACTCCTCGCCCATTTACCACGATGCAGAGCAGAAAGGAGTGTACAGCCCCTCGCGAACCCACGGATGGGACGGCACCTTGACAGCCTACCCAAGGAATGGGCCGGCCGGACCCGCCATGACTGCGTGACCCGAGAAGGGGGCTCCAGTTCGCTATGAACAAGCAGTCGTTATAACCCCTGTTAAAGTTAAAGATCACCATCCGTATCTTGCCTCAACTTGATCAAATTAATCATGATCAAGTTCGACAAATCGTCCCATAGAGAAACATTGGAAAACAGGGCTTCCCTCCTGAACACCCTGAACACTAACCTCAAAGACGCATACCAAGCCAGTTTCATTTGACACGTTGCTCATTTCAAATTGATTGCGTCGATGCCTAACTACACGAATAAAAACATTTCGCAGTCTCACAAATACTAAAACTTGTAAATCACCGGAAAAAAGATTCGGTCAAAAGCACAAACTCACAAATAGTCTAGCAAGAGGCATGGCACCTGATGGCACGGCCACACACAACAACATTCAAACAAACAAATGGAAGCTGTGCTTGTTGGCCGCCAGGGGGCATGGTCAACACAAAAACAACAAAAGACTAAACGACCGCCAACAGACAAATGCCACCCCAAAAAGTTGGGTTGTATGTTTTTTTTTCTTTTTTTTTTTTTTTTTTTCCTAGTCTAGATTCAAGTTTGCCTAGGTTTATATGGGGCTGATGAAGGTTAGAGGTGCGAGCTTGTCAGAGACAGAGTTGGGAGACGGGACGGGAGACGGGCTGCAGACTCGCAGCCGGACGGCGCCGTCCGATGGTGAGATAGGCGAGCCCGCCGAGCACTCCTGCACCGCGGTACGGCATGACCACGAAACTTCCTCGGCGTGACAGACATGTGTAGCTGGCCGCACGAGTACCTTGCCCTCCTCTGCTCTCGCGTACTATCTGATCCGCGCCTCCGGTCCAGCGGTAAGGAGGAGGATCGAAATCCTCGGCCACCACACCACCGGAGATTTTCTTCTCCTCCAACGTCCAAAGCGGCGTACGGGGCGCGGGACGGACCGACTGGCGGAGCAGATCAGGGTGTACGGG
>NW_026267136.1:3977739-3982419 GCF_000697945.3 Frankliniella occidentalis
CCCCCCCCCTCTTCCCTTCCCACTTGTCCCTTTCACAAACTGGAGCCGCCCCCTTTATTTGCAGGTGGGGGAGAGGCAGGTGGGGGAGAGGCAGCCGGGGGGGTAAGCGATTCGGCGCTGCTAATTGCAGTCATTAGGTGAGCGTCCACACACTGGCGCACAAGCAGCGCGTCGTCGTGAACTACTCCCTTGCGAGCTGCCTCCTCCTACTCCTTCCTCGCCTCGGCAGGTTCCAGTCAACAGACGGGCGGAGTGCCCCGCCCCCGCTGCCCTCTCACCCAGCTGGCAAAAATACCACAGAGGAAAACGGGGCGACCGCTCCTTTTCTTGAAAAGGCATTATTCGTCGCAGCGGACTGTTCAAATAACGCAACTGCCCCTGTGCGAGTCCTCCGCTGTGTGGCCGGGGGGCGCCAGGTCCCCGCCGTGGTTTGGGTCCTCCCCCTCGCCTTGCCCCTAGGCAAAGCGCCTAGTGCATCGATCCGACGGTGGTGGCGGCGGCGGGCAGCACGGTGCCCCATATCGGCGGAGGGGCCCCGCAGCCGGTGAGCCCGGCTAGAGCCCCGGCTAGAGCCACCCGGGTCCCCCGCACAAACGCACAGGGAGACCCCCTCGCCGCCGCCAGCCACACACCGGTCGATTAAGCGCCGAGGGGAGGGGAGGGAGGGGGCGAGGGGCCGCCGTGTGCGTGCCATAAGTTACTGTCCATGCCACCCCGTCACCCGATGCGACGCGATGAAGCGCCGCAGCAGGTACTAACGACACGAGCAGGGTCACGCGGCGCGGCGCTGGTCATGCTGCTCCGGGCGCCGTCCACCACCACGGAGCGCGCGGGGTCCACGACGCCGGCCGTTCGGTCGGCGGAAGAAGCAGCGAACGATAGTCCGCAGGAATTCCATTCGACGGGGCGCTTACCTGCAACACAACAGGAGAAGGGGAAAAGGTGAGTTATTTTGCAAACTTTACGCGCGCAGCAGAACAAACCGGCTGCCTTTGGGCGCTCAAAGTGGAGGCGGTGTAAATATAAGGAGGAAAAGGGAGAGGGGGTAAGGTTGAATAAGACCGCGGAGGAGGGAATCTCGCCGGCCAGGTCGGCGAGGCGAGGACGCCCGGCCGGCCAGACAATCGATATGGCAAATGCACTCGCGTTACACGTCGGAATGCTGCACTGCGGTTGGGGCGGGTCGTGGCCTGGGCGGCCTGCTCCGCGCCGAGCTCCGCGCGCAGAGAGCACCTCGCGGCCGCGCACCTCCGCGGCACGGCGGCAGCAGCGGGCGCCCGCGGGGGTGGGAGGGCGGGCGGCGGTAATGAGTTCCGTGAGGTGCATCACGCCGACCGGGATTCCCCCGCCGAGCTGACCTCCGCCGCGCTGCATTGGTTGGCTCTGGAGGAGCCCCGCTATACAGTCGCGTGCCGCTTTTCGATTATTTTTCTTCCTCCTCTTTTTATTCTTTTCGCTCTATTGTCGCGCACTGCGCGCTGCTCGATTGCTTTGGCCGCGATTCGCACACAGCTGACTTGTCTCCAAAGACAGAGGAAGAAAAGGGGGGGGGGGAGTAGACGGTCTTGCGGTGAGTCACAAAGTCACAGCCCATTGCACCACTAGAGTGGCGAGGCGCGGCGACTGGGAAGAGCAGAGGCCTCAACATCTAGAAAAGGCGCAAAAGTACACCGGGAAAGTATTAGAAAGAAAATGTGTCGGCAGTCTTAGTTGACCGCGGCTCAAATGGCAGTGTGGGTCATTGTCGTTTCAAGTTTGGAAATGAATGAATTAATTGGGCGAAACAATTATTTCTTAATGCATTTGACCAAACCTCTGCAGCGGCAGTGCAAAGGAAAGCAGAATTTGGCGATTGCCAAAATTTTGCAATAGTGTCATTGCCGAAAAAAATTGGGATACTTTCACCACTTTTCTTCTGTTAACCGCCAAAAAGAGGCAACACTGCATTTGGATTGAGTGCCCTCATGCCAAGAATTTATTCTGTACTGCTGTGAAAAGGGTGCTGAGTCCGGATAAGTTCGCTGGGAACGAATGCTGCCGACTTCCGGCAGCGGAGGCGCCGAAGAGGCAGCAGACGATCCGACCCGTGAAATTTCGTCAGTATATGTCCCGTATACTGTGACGTATACGGCTGACGTATACCAGACGTATGCATCATGCACGAATCATAATTGTATGTGATTTGTATGTGAATCGGACAAAGTTTGTACGTAGTGAAGCAAATGCCGTCCGTATGTGTGCCCTATATATTTCGAAAAGAAAATTTGGGAAAATTTTGACCTTTGACCCAGTCATTCTTGTTTCGATTTTCGGTTTAACCGTCCCTCATGTTTTATTTACCTATTTCCTACTTACTTGACTGATGAAAGTGGACTGCTACCGTTGGGAGTTGAACCTCGGACCTTCGGCTTCGGAACCCGTGACTCTACCATTGAGCTACGGTGACACGCTAGGAAGGACAGCGTCGTAGCCCGGTGTCATGTACAGCGCGGTTCCCCTTCCCGTCCGTACGTTGTCCGTATGTGTTCCACATACGGTGGGTATCGAGCTGACGTGTTACCCAGTCAATTGCCCGAGAGCCCAAGCAAGTAGCTTAGCTACATTTTCCTTAACTTAATCACTGATTCTAGTTTCCCTACAACTACTCCCTCGACAATGCTCGTTAGGGTGTTACAAAAAAATTGACATAATATATGCTTGAATGGACTTTATTAGAAAGTTCAGGCGTCGATCTAAATCTGTGCCAAATTTGAGACCTGTCCGATGAGGGGAACCATCCGCGCTCAAATTTGGCACAGATTCAGATCGAGTCATGAACTTGCGAATAAAGTCCACTCAAGAATATGTCAATTTTTTAAAAACACCCTAGTGCTCGTGGATACTAAACTTTGGGCCTTAGTCTTATTACGGAGTCATAACATAGGTAGGTGGTCCTTAAACCCATTACCATATCTACACCCAAGTAGAAAAACATAAATGAGCCCTTCTATTATGCGCCCGCGTACTCAAGATCGCTCGATGCGCTCTTAATCCAATTTTAGGGCAATCAAAGAAAAGCGCATCAACCCTAAAGCAGTGTTATTCTACAACAGAGGTGCAGAGTTTCTTGCATGTGTGAATTGATCGGATCCCCTTCACTATTAACGAACACAATGTCAAAAGGTTTTAGCAGTTATTTTGGAAGGATTGCATTCAGAGCAGTGTTCAATCGCAGGCGCAGGTCATGATATCAAGCAAGGATTATATTGGTAAGCGTAGGAATCAAATATAAGTGATAGTATGGTGCTTTATGGAGTCCGTACGGTGTGTATGTGCGCGTATGCAACTTGTATGTGCTGTACGGACTGCGTTTGGATTTCGTTTCGGAGCCTATGTGTTCCGTATGTGTCATTGGATGCTACCGTACGGGGAATGTACGGTTTGTATATGAACGTATGAAACCCGTATGCAACGTACGGCGATTCATGTAAGGCGGACATACGGCGGCCGTATGCACACGTAAGGTTCACATAGAAATTGTATACGGCACCCGTATGCACACGTACGGATTGTACATGTATCGTATACGGGACCTATACAAACGAAATTTCACGGGGATTCCAATCCTTTTCAAGCAGCGGCCAAAAGAAGAACTTGGCGGGAAATTTTTATGAAGACCGCTCTGCCGTCTGGCAACGCCGGGCGCGGGGCAGGGCATGGTGCCCACTCCAGCGCCCCCTTCTCCTCTCCAGCGCGGGCAGCGGGCCTCACGCTCCACACCGGTGTAAACCGGCCTCTCCCCGGGCCGTCCGTCCAGCGCTAGGCGGACAGGCGGCTGTTTCCCGCCGAAACCACCCGAAACAAGTCAACAAGAGAGCAGAAGGGTCCGCACCGAGCGCCCCAGTCCCAGTGCGGCCGTGCGAAAGCCGGTAATTAAAGCAAGGCGAGAGGAGGGGGAGAGAAAAGGGAAGCGCTTTACGCCGATTGCGTTCGAACCCGCGACAACGCGCGTGAGTCCGGCGCGGAGGAGCTGCTTCGGCCCGCCCTGCCAGTCCGCCGCCATAGTTGTGGCTTTAGAGTCCTCCCGGAGTGCCCCTCGACGGTCCTTGGAGAGCACTCCTGGAGTCGTCCCGTCCGGCCCTGGAGCCTCCAGGTGAGTTGAGTCACGTCGGGCAGTGACTGCTCTGGGGCCCGCCTGGGACCCCCGGCCCGGACCGGCGGCGCCGCCGCGCCACTCACAAGCAGCGCCGCAAGACCTTGGCGCAGGCCAGCCAAACCCTCCCTGCAAAACCCTTTCAATTATTCAGGCCAACAAACGGCTGAACAAAATGGGCCGGAGTTCGGAGTCCCGACAAAATAAAACGACAAAACGGTACAAGCCCCCCGCCTCATTTCCATTGGCCGCCTGGATTGTATACGACACTTTGGCGTCGTCGTCGCAGTGCTGCTGTCCCCGACATGTCGCCGTGTCGCTGTAGAATACACAAGCTGGGCTGCAGTTACAGCTGCGCCCCCAGCCAGAGCGGGAGAGAGAGAGAAAGCGCGAGAGCGAAAGAGAGAGAGAGAGGGAGCGAGAGGTGCGCGCGGGGCGTGGGACGGAGCCGGCGGACACGCCCAGGGCCTGGGCCGGAGGCGGGTGGGGTTCGCGGGGGGGCATACCACCAGCTCCACCGTGCGCTCCCTCCCCCCTCCCCCCCCTTC
>NW_026267136.1:3989879-3991968 GCF_000697945.3 Frankliniella occidentalis
AATAAATTATATTTCATTTGCTTTGTTTTCTTCTGTTCCAGAAACGTGGTCCCAATTTGATACCAGAGAAGATCAAGTGCATTTACGTTACCATCGATACTATACCATTCTATCCTATTTGTTATTTTATATTGTGGACAATATACTATTAGGAACTAATTTGATCTGTATGATTTATAAGTAACTGCCCTGCAGCCTTTCACACCAAGAATATTTTTTAAATTACAAAAACAAAAAGAGGGAGAAAGGTCGTATTTCAGCAGCTGTTGATTTTTGCCATAATTACCAACGGGTATTTTGAAAGGCATTTTCAGGCAAAGATTGTATGCAATCTTACTATTTTTGACTACCTATGAAGCCACTACCATCAATGCCATGCCTCAACAGCATCCATCAAAGGAAAGAGGGGGGGGGGAGCAGCAGAACAAAAGCAATATTGGGGAAAAGGGCCACTGTAGCCAGCATTTACTGGATTAGAGGAGACAGGGATCGGTCTGAAATTGTAGAATTCACAACTATGGAAGACTGCTAACACCTCACAGAAAACAGAACATCGATATCTGCAACGGTTCAGGAGTTATGGCTCTGTGAAAACGTCCAAAAGGCGCCTGGAGCACGCCTACTGCTACTACCCGGCCTGCGCGGCCTGCGCTGCCCGCCGCCCGAGCGGAGCGATCGCCGGGCGGCGGCGAGCGGCAGGCGAGCCGGGCATTCGTACCGCGCGCCGCGGCGAGTAGTTAGGCGATCGCGCCACGGGGAGCGCTAGTGCGGCGAAATTGGTACGGCGCGTTAACACGGCTGGTACCCCTCTGGTTATGCGGTTCTCTGTGGGGGGGGGGGACGCAGCCCTGGACGGGGGCGCGAGCGGAAGCGCTGATAAATTAAATTGAAGGGGTCGGGGGTGTGTGGGGGCGATAGATAGTGGTGTTGTTGGACCCCCCGCGGGGGTGGCGGGCAAGGAGTGGAGTGGGCACAAACGTACAGTGTTGCCAACCTAATAGGCCATCACCACTGATCGGCTTTAATTAGCCAATGATGACTGGTTGGAAGCCCCCCCCCCCCCACACACACACACATACCCCTTACACGCTATCAAACGATACGGCACCAAAACAAGCGTTTTGTCTGCGCTCTCCGGCTGGACTCGCGTAAATGGAAAAATAGTGTGATTTGGAAATCGAAAGAGAGGGGGAATTCGTCAGGAATCGAATGCTTCGGTTTGTATTATGTGTGCGATGCATGCTGGGGCAAGGGCCCTGGACGCGCTTTCGGCCCCGCCCCGCCCCACACCGCCCCGCGGATGATCGACGGTGTGGTCCACCTTCAGGGGTGAGGCCGAGCGGGGCCCAACCGGAGCACGGGAGCGGCTCGATCCCTGTCCCCCGAGTGGAGTGGAGAGAAATCGCAGAAAAATGGATGGCCATCGCGTCTCCTTTCGAGAGTTTCCATCATGCAACTCTGACGTGTGTAAGATGACTCAACGGGTCTTTTGTTGCAATCCCCCGCGCACCCCCGCCCGCGCCCGTACGGCCCCGCCCAGCCCCGGCCGCTCTCCACAGCAGCTCGGCCCCTTCCCCTTGCTCACCCCTACTAAAATATTGAGTCACTAACTAAATTGGGTTGGACGAGGAGAGAGGGGAAAAAATGCCGCATGTAGCTATGGTTGTCCGAGTCATCCATTTCTCCTTTATTACCTTTGATAGTGAAGTGATGAGGTGGATGAGGTACTGCGATCGTAGCGCCGATAGTCTCGATCGCAAGAATCCTGCGACGGAACGTTTTCGCCGCAGGAAAAAACGTGATCGCCCATGATCCACTGTCGGGATAGCCCGGCCATGGCAAGTGGCTTGCTTCCGGCTTTGTTTTTTCTTCTTTTCTCGTCTTCCTATCATGGCGTACAGCCGCCCTTCGAGACGTGGAGAGACAATAAACTGATGCGTGCCCGAGCTCTCCCGGGAAGGGGTGAAGAGGGGGAAGGGGTAGGGGGTGTCGGCGTCCAGCGCGTCCAGCACCGCAAGAAGGTGAGTCAGCATCAGATGTTGATATGAACCCCCTCCCCCTCCTCTCTCCCTTTCCCCTCGATGGTGCC
>NW_026267136.1:3992573-3994704 GCF_000697945.3 Frankliniella occidentalis
AATATTTGAATGATAAAAATAAGATTTCATAACGAAATTGGACGTAAAGTTTTGAAATCATCGGTATTTACTATCTGCTGTCTGCTGTTTGCTGTCTGCTTCCCGCTTAAGCTGATGCAGCCAAGGGGAGCTTGAGTTTCTCCCTCCCGTTACCTTCCATCGATCGTGTTGGTCATGTGTACTTGAGTCTTTTCAGGAATCCATCCGCGTGGCGCATTGTGGAGCAACCATGCGCGGACTAACCCCGCGCACTTATGTTGTACCGCATGCAGGAAGGCGGGAGGACTGCCTACTCGCCCCCGTAAGGCGCTGTGATGGGGTCAGCAACTGTAGAAACTTGCATAGTAGGAGGGAAGCTTGTCGGCGGCCTTCAACAACCAACACTCGTGGGCCATATTTACGGGATTTTAAACGGTTTGAAATGGTGCGTGGCGCGCTGGGGGGTGATGGTGTTGGCACAATCGCTGCCATGCGGCCATTCCCATTCCCTGATGAGTGACCCTCCCTCCCCTCTCACTCACCCCTCTCCCCCTCCCCTTCCCTCCGCCACCACTTGGCAGCCCATTGTTCTGGATATGAGCGCGACCCCGTGCCGTGTTGTGTGCACACCGCATCACTATTTACGTTATGGGGATTCGTTTAGCTAAGTGGTCGCCGCGAGCAGCGAGGAACAACAACATCAAAAAGGGCAAAAAAATAAAAAATCGTCCCCGCCCACGAGACCCCTCTGCTGCTGCATCCTTTTTGCGGAACGCTACTCTCGGCTCCCCCATAATCGTTATGGCGACCCGGGATCATCCTCGGAGATTGTCATAGGGGCTCGCCCCACCCATTTGCAATCAGAGTTTGTTTTAGTTTTTTTCGTGTTTTTTTCCGTCCTGATTTTTTTTATTTTTTAAGGTGGGAGGAGGTTGGATTCTTTTCTTTTTTTGTGAGGGGGAAGGGGGTTGGGGCTTATGAGAACAGTTGTTGGGCTCCTCCCTTCTCCAGGGTCCAGGGGTGCGAGGCGCCGCATGTCTCGCCTCGTCCCTTGCCCTTGCAGACCAAGAGGGGTCACAGTCACGGGGAGGACCACTCTGGCCCCACACTTTCTTATCCCTTCCCCGCCTATCCCCCGCGCCCCTCCCCTGCACCGTCACTGCGGCAAACTTGACTTTCCTGTGCAACGGCAATTACTCGCCCCTCTCCCCGGGCCACAACCCCCTCCCTCCCTCCCTCCCTCCCCCTACTTCTCCCGCTGCCTCTCCCTTTCAATCACGGGAGTAGATTTATCACTTCGAAAGTCAAAAGCGACTCGCGCGAATAAGACCGGGAATACGCAGGATGCTGCCGCCAGGCGCTGTCCCCTGATGGGCTCAAAATGAAATTATGTCGTCCGGAGGGACGTCAAAACGCGCAACTTGCACGTCGTGTTCGACAATGAGAACGTGTGTGTGTTTGTGTGTGTCTCTGTCTGTCTGTCTGTCTGTCTGTCTCTGTGTGTGTGTGTCTGTGTGTGTGTTAAGGGTGCAAGGGTGGGGGACTATAGTTATAGGGTTCAAATTGACCGCTACCATAACTTGGTTTACAATACCGACATTTTCGAGAGGCGGATCATTTCGGTAGTGAACCCTATCACATTAGAAGCTCGTTTGAAAGCTTTTCTCGCGAGGAATCTGGAAATGCTATCTACTTTCCGATGATATCCGTCTGAAAGGAAATATTAGCCAAAAACCCAAACGTGATCATTGGTGATTGCTGATATATGAGCATACAGTGTACATTGTTGAGTTTTCAGAATAGAGTTGTAGCGCGTTCAACTTTAAATTTGTATTTTTGTAGCCGCCCAGTGCCGCTATCCCTTAGAAACTAACCTTATCGGGTGGCCTACAACCACTCATCCAAGGCAACAGGGGAGGGGTGAGGAATGGTAAAACATAAAACTAAGCCTAACTGTCAGAGACAAACCATGGTGCATATTTTGACCGTATCGAGGAGACAGTTTGCTTCTTTTAGACCTTTCGACTCAAGTGTATTTCCTTCGAGACATTACCCTCCCCGTGACTGTTTGTAGAAGTCTCGGTAGAAGTCAATGTGTGCTCGTAGGGGTTCTACTAGTCAAGTCGTGGCGGGCCGGGCGGGGGTGAGGGGG
>NW_026267136.1:3994754-4040660 GCF_000697945.3 Frankliniella occidentalis
GTTCAGCAGAACGGATGCGCCCAGACTTAGGGGTGAGGACCGGTAGTGGGGTGGGGAGAGGGGCAGCTGGGGGGTGAAACTTTCATTATTGTCAATGATTGATGGCGGTTTTGAGCGGCTATGCCACTTGGCGATACATCAGCTCGCCTGGCGCCCCGTTCGGCCTTCCCTCAGCCGCCCCGCCCCGCCCGAGAGGCTGCTCACGGCACGGGGCCGACCCACCCAGGGCCGCGCCTCCTAAAAATGGATTTCTTTCTCTTTTCCGAACCTACATGCGGAAAGAGAAATGTTGCCCATCGCTGCTTTCAGAACGCCAGAGTCGGTTTGTTGTTTCATTGTGTGTCGCGACTCGGTGTTTGTTTGTTTGTTTGTTTTTTTTGTTTTTGTTTTTTTTTTTGGCATGGGGTATGTAACCGGTAAAGACGGTGTATCCCGTGTTTTGGCAAAGCTGGGGGATTTTATTGTCGGGTGGAACGACTACCATATATTGGCGATGTCCGTGCGGGCAAACCGGAGTCATCCCCGCCCCCAACCCAAGGGGTGGTGGCAGTCATCTATGACAGACGCTTTACGATTATGTTCTCATAAAGTCGCATTGATACCGAGCTATAAACGGTGGACAGTCGCAGAGGAAAGTAAGACATTTGTGAGCGTTATGATGGTGCAGGCCAGCACTACTCTGTGTAGGTTGTCTGGTGCAGGACTGCGCGAACGGCATCGATCCAAGCTATCACTACTGTGCTTATCGCACTTGGTGAGGGACGAGACACGAGATCCGAGGGAAAGCAAAGGACAGGCGTGGAGGCAGACAGTAGGCAGACAGGGACCCCCCCCCCCCCTTTCCGCTTTTCCTACGTTTTGGGGTGTTTCGGGGTGTTTCGTGCTGCTTGTGCCGAACACACATTATTATTGACGCAACATAAACTTTTCGTTCTTCGTCATCACCCCATTTGTCAGGTCAACGTCTTGAAAGTCAGCATAGTGGAAAGTTCTGCGCTCATTCGAATCTCGCGCCATTGTAGTTCACTACATGTCCGATAGAAGCGCCACAGTATATGTGGTCGACAGAGGTCACATTTTGTTTTCGGCTTCGGCCTCGGCCTTGTGTTTGTGATCACGAACGTACCGTCGACATCGTCGTTGTTTTGGATTAAAGTTGATGTGAGTGTTAAGCCTAAATTTGTCAAATTAAACTTTATTAGGAAAACTGTTGCTTTTCTTCTCGTCACCTTGATAATTTGCAATGTTAAACTTCATACTGATTTGCCCCTAACCTAAGTTTTCCCATTTTTCAACTATAAGAACAAGCATACATAAGCCGATGTAACCATGCTATTTCACGAGCAGGAAATGTATTTTGTCGTTTATTGAGTTAGGTGTCCTTGAAAGTGCTTGTAAATCGTTCACTCCATTTTAACCTGATTGTTTCAGCTGTCGAACATATGGTTTTCTTGTTTGCTAGTAGTTATAGCCATTCTGACCGCTAACATTGTTGTTGTGATAATGAGGTTATGTTGCACAAAGGTCCCTGATTGACGAAGCTGAACACTAAGTGCGCAGTAGTTATCCTGTAGGTGTGCTTTATCACACCTTTACCCGTTAGAAAACTGAAATGCACTGCCAGATAGGCCTTAACTGCAGTTTAAAACCTCCCTGTTATTCTAGTTCAATCAGCCTGTCCCTCTTGAGTATATCCAAGCAATATCTGCCATCTGGCCTGTGATATGATGCATTTTTTATTATATATATATTTTTTTTTGTTCAAAATTTTTGGATCAATGTTGTTTTGAGAATCATGTGACTTAAACTGTTATGTGGCCTCATTTTTCATTTTGTGATTGTGAACCTTGTGTTTTATATCGCTCAGTATCTTCAAATTGCTTTGAGGAGTTATTGTAAGATTTGTCTTAATTTTTGTTACAAATCTTGCCATACTTTTTTTCTCAAGCAATTTTGTTGGTGTATTAACAAAATTATTGTCAGTTCAAAGTAAAGTCCATGGACTGTAGAACTTAATTGTATTAAAACTAATAATGAAAAAAATCACTCTGGTCAGTTATGTTACAGCATTTTTTTCCTTCCTTTCCAGGTTCCAAGGTTTGACAGCTTCATCACATTGCTATGAGTGAACAGACTGCGGGCTTTTCGCCCGCTCCATCAAGCTTATCCCTCTCTGGCAATGTCATTAAGCAGGGCTGGCTTTATAAAAGGGGTAAAAATGAAACTTGGCTGATGTCATTTCTTTGAAAAATTTTCTCATGCGCCTTTAATTGTTATTTTATAATTTATTTATTTTTTAATCAGGAGAACACATTAAAACTTGGCGACCAAGATATTTCCTGCTTCTGGACAATGGTTCTCTGATTGGTTTTAAAAATAAACCAGAGATTCCCTATGGTGATCCTTTGAACAATTTTACTGTCAAAGGCTGTCAGATTATGAGTTTGGACAGACCAAAACCTTTTATTTTTATCATCAGAGGACTTCAGCTAACTACTGTTATTGAGAGGACATTTCATGCTGAAAGTGATGCTGACAGGTAAAAGACAAATTTGTTTCCTCTTGCTTACCGAAAATTTTGTTTTTCTCTCTATATTTTTTTTTTGTAATGGTTTTTGCATAGAGAGGAATGGATAGCAGCAATCAAAGCTGTATCTGACAACTTGGCTGATAGTCAGGATGTAGAAATGATGGAAAGAGCTGGTTCCATCAACAGTGTTGATTCCAGTCTTGATGGTTCAGCAATTAATGAATTGTCTGAGCTATTTTCAGTTCAGGGTACTTCTAGCAGTAATCGTTCTGGTAGAAAGAAAGTGGTATGTACACATTTGGCTGACCTTCCCAATACATATGAAAGATCATTTGACGTACAAACTGAAAAATTTGCTTTTCTTTGCAGACCTTAGAAAACTTTGAGTTTCTGAAAGTATTGGGCAAGGGCACTTTTGGAAAAGTAATTTTATGCCGAGAGAAAGCAACTGGACATCTCTATGCCATTAAAATTTTGAAAAAAGAGGTCATTATTAAAAAAGATGAAGTTGCTCATACTTTGACCGAAAATCGGGTCTTGAGAACCACAAGCCACCCTTTTCTTATTGTAAGAATATCTAATATTTCTTCCGCGTGTGTGGTTTATCTTCACATTTGTAAATGTATCCTATTTTTTCCAGAGCCTGAAGTACTCTTTCCAAACAGCTGACAGACTTTGTTTTGTTATGGAGTATGTGAATGGTGGAGAACTTTTCTTTCACCTCTCCAGAGAAAGAGTGTTTTCAGAGGACAGAACCAGGTTTTATGGAGCTGAAATAATATCAGCCCTGGGATACCTTCACAGTGAAGGAATAATTTATAGAGACTTAAAAGTAAGTTAGACTAGGTTATTTATTGTTAATTGCAATTGCAAATTTCAAAGCATTATAGCATATCAATCCTAACATATGGTGTTGTTTTTATTCATACTGTTTGTATTTTCCACCAGCTTGAAAATCTGTTATTGGATAAAGATGGCCACATTAAGATAGCAGATTTTGGCTTATGTAAAGAGGACATAACTTATGGAAGAACAACAAAGACCTTTTGTGGGACTCCAGAATACTTAGCACCAGAGGTGGAATGCCGTTGATGTTTTGTTTTGTTCATGTCTTACAGTTTATGCCGATGTATGTATCTTAACCATCTCTCTTGTTAATAGGTTCTGGATGATAATGACTATGGCAGAGCTGTTGATTGGTGGGGTGTTGGAGTAGTCATGTATGAAATGATGTGTGGTCGTCTTCCTTTCTACAACAGGGACCATGATGTCTTATTTACTCTCATTCTAGTTGAAGAAGTATGCTCTTTACCATAGTTTCCTCCCTTCAAATTATTGTTATGTATCATGTTCACTTCATGTCTATCTAATTATCTTACTTTACCCTCCACAGGTGAGATTTCCAAAGAACATATCATCTGATGCCAAGGACATGCTGACAGGCCTTCTTATGAAGGATCCTACAAAGCGACTTGGTGGTGGTCCTGAAGATGCACAAGAGATAATGGCTCATCCTTTCTTCAGCTGTATAAATTGGTCAGACCTCCAAGCTAAGAGGGTAAGCACACTTTCCGTCCATTTATTGTTATTGACAATTAAAGTGTGACTGTTAAAATGGACTTCTCTGTATTGTAGCTAACACCGCCATTCAAGCCGCAAGTAACATCAGACACAGACACAAGATACTTTGATTCAGAGTTTACTGGGGAATCAGTAGAGTTGACGCCACCTGAGAATGCTGGTCCCCTGAACTCTATTGCTGAAGAATTGGAAAACAATCAACCTTATTTTCCACAGTTTAGCTATCAGGATGTCAGTAGTTCAACTTTAGGAAGTACAATCTCAGCTTCAAACTCCTCCCTAGCAATTCAGAACGCTGTTGAATAAACTACAACGTAAGTGTTAAAAAATTCAAATTGAATATAAAACAAAACACACAACTTCAATTACACTCAGCCACAAGGTTCCTATGTGATTTACAGTGACTGAAGTGCAACTAAAGCACAGTTTTATGTGTGAAAAGATTCTGAGAGGTTGTGTGATTGTGATGAAATAATTGTTACTTCTGCAATGCATTTGTGCCATATGTGCACATTGAGTTTTCTCAACTCTCCATTGTATAGAAGTGCTGTTCATGTCTGTATTTTTATTGGTTTTAAGTTATCCTCTCTTTTTTCTTTCTTTCTTTTTTTTTTTTCATCTACAAGGGTCTGATATTTAGAACCATTTAAAAGATGGACACTGCTCTGACTCTGACTACTCATACAATCCATTTGTTTGGTTTTCAAAGGACTGTCAATAAGTGTACAGAGCCATGTTTTGGGGGCTCTACCATGGCTCTAATATCCTCTTTACATTCCTTTCCATGCAATAATGTGAATCTTCCAAACGTTCTTCAATCCTTTCAAGCATTTTTAGATTTCTAACGCTGTTATCAGGTTGGAGCCGTGTATCATGTAGATACCTACTTCAGTTCCTGATTGATTATCTCTTCTGAAACTCTTTTAACCTATGTTCCCCAAAACCCAGTCATGCTTCAGTGCTAGGAAGAAATGATTTTATTCTCTCTCAGTACTGATCTTAGGAAAAGTTTGCTGAACTCAGGTAAAAACTGACACCCTTGTATACTGTGATAAGACGGAAGTCTGTAGTTTGTTTCTTTTGTTAAAGAAAAAAATGCAATCTATTAAGTTGGTCAACTTAGGTTTTGAGGCAAGTTTTCTCGTATTATGTAAGATTAACATGAGTGACAGCATTTCAGTCTCGGAGTGACGTAATTCCATCAGGTGAAGCAAGGGGAACTTCTTAACCGAAAGAGCTTCAGAAGTTTGTATTTTTATTGTGTGTAAATAGAAGCTCAAAATTCAAACTTTTTAGATTGTTAAAAAAAAAAAAGAAAAAAAAGATTTTTCAATGTTTTGCTTGTATCAGACCCGTTTTTTGATATCAACTATTGAAAATATTGTGCCTACTATACATATATATTATTATTTTTTACTTCCCTTGTTTAATTGGACCAAAACAGGGAATCAAAATTAACAACCAGGTAATAGTAGACACCATTATTATTTGTGAATGCTTTATATAAATAAAATAGCTTGCTTTTAATATCTTAACTTTCGTTTGTATCTGTTTTTGCAGATTTGTTTGGGTAGAGGATAACTTTCATTGTAATTATGCAAACCACTGCATGTTAGTCTTTTGTCTTATTTTGTTAAAACCATGTAAACATGCGAGGTATTGTTAAGCTGGGACCAGAGAGGTCTCCGTAACTTTTCAGAGATGAAGTTTTCATCCCTGGTGGAAAACATTGTTCCAGACTGCAGCAACTTTTAGGGATGAACAAAATCCTCTGCTTGCTAATGAATTATACTCTGTATATTGGTGCTTTAAGAAATGTAGCAGTTTACAGTACTTAATGATGATAGATCCATGAACTTAGCAAACATTGAAATGTTAAATTTATGGCTATTATTTTCCTTCGGGCAGTTTGGAGTCTTAGACTCTGGTTGTCAAATAGTGTCAGTATCACATTAAAAGTGACTTTCTTTTATATTTTACCTTAGAGCATGTTGAATATGCAGTGACATTCCCTTTAGGGTAAAGAGCATTTCAAATGTTTATAAAAGACTGTCTTATTTGTCCGAGAGAGAGAGAGAGAGAAAGACAGATATTATGCAGCATCTTCCTGTCAATCTGTTCTGTTGCTTTTTTTGATTTCAAAGTAGCGGACTACTTGGCAATTTATTTAAATGCGATGTGCTCATGGATGTATTTTTGTAGTTGTTCAAATTTGTAAACCTATGCATTTTGACACCTGGCACCTAGAACCTAACAGATTTTATGAAAATGAATCAGTTGATACTTTTATAATTAATTGTTGTTGTTATTGTTACTATTTAAAATTTCATTTCTCAAAAAACTGGTCATCTTGTTGATTTAGATATATTTGCTTAAAAATTCACTCAGTGCTTGTTATTTTTCTGGAAGTACTTTGTGCATGTGTGCCTTCATCCTGTACTTTCTATTAGTGTTTGTTATGAAAATTAACGTGAGTACCCTTAATGAATCTTTGTCTTCTTGTAATTGGGAATGTTTCCCATTGTGTATCTTCATGCTGGCTTTGGTGCTCTTTGTTTCATTTGAGAGTCAAACTTTCATAGTATAAAAAAAGAGGTGAAAATCGGGAATCAGGACGTCACATGCCACATTTATGCACAGTTCAGAAATCAACCTCTTTTTGAAATAGAAGTTCTTATTGAAATTGATGATGTTGATGGTTAATTGTTTCTGTGCGCTTATTTTGAAGTAGGTGAAGAGGTACTTTTAAATTGAATCATGCTTGTATCTCCGATTTGGCAGCATAGTCTCGGTACATATTGCTTTGACAGATTGCATTCAATTGTATGTAATTGGATTCTTTTGGTGTTCATGACATGAATATGCAGTTTTGTCTGAGTCTACATCTGAAAAGGAAATGTATCAGGAGCTTCCTTATTGCTTGTACTATAACATTCAACTTTATAGAAAGGTTTATGATAATTCATATTTATGAATGACATAGCCACCTTGTCTTGTGTCCGTCAAGATATGCATCTGTTCCTGAATCTCTTGTCACATTTCTATGATTGAAAATCAAGAGTTTTATATTATCTTTATTTTAATAAACACAGGGAAGTGGCTAGTTTTGATATTTTTCTACTTGGGAAAGTAGTTTAAGAGCATGGCCTCTGAAAGATTTCCACCTCCTCTTGTTGTTCTGTACTACTATTGATATTTAATTTGTATTTGTGGTGATGTAGTTTTGAAGCTTTTAATTATTGCTGTTTTGTGGTCTAGTCTCATCAACTTCTATATGTAATTTTCATTATACTTTTTTTTCAGTAATTACTTATTATGAATTTGTTTTAATTTTGATCCACCATATATTGTAATCCAATGAAATTATGTGATTAAAGAAAGGTAACTGCTAACAAACTTTTAATTAAATGCCGTTTGCGACCTACTGACAGCTGGAAGAGCTGCCACTTTGCATAATTTGATAGTTTTCTGGGGTCTATTCACTTTGTTACTATTTGTAGAGTTCAATTTTTCATTTTGTTTGCAATTTCTGCAGATAGTGATGTTACTGGCAGGTAGAGACTTTGTAAAAGCCTCAGTAGGTCTTTTTTATTAATGAGAAATGCAAAGAACACATGCTGCTCTACTGATATTCTATTCCATATTTGTTTGGTAAATCTTCATCCGTTATAAATTGACAAGCACAGCCGAATGAAGACTTCCTATATACTGCATTAGTACATCTTTGACTGTAATACTCCTTCAAAAGAAAGTTGATAGTACAATGTATTTTTCTTTTCTTCTGCTGGACGCTGTGTGTACTTTGATTGCTCCATTTATAGTAAACTGTGAGTTGAATGGGCTCCTACAATTTTGTGTATCATGCAGGAGTCCTAATTACAATTTACTTGCATTAGCAGAAAAAGAAAACAAATGACAAAACAAATTAGAAAATACTTTAAATCATTGTGGAACTCCTGAAATTTATTTAATCTGAAAATTGCCATATCAGCGTTTTTGATGTTGTGTATTTATTTGCTTTTCACTACTTACTGGTATCTCTAATTCTAGTTACCTAAAACAATTTCATTTTGAAAATAATGCATGACATTTTTTTTGTTCAATGAGAGTGAAATGCTTTCCAATAACTGTGCTTGTTTCAATTGGTTTTTTGTTTGACTTCAACGCATCTCCATGTACATATTAAATTGACTCTTGGGATAGCCAAATGATTTTTATGCTCAATCAAGGTAGGCATTGGCTGTTTGATAACTTCTTTGCCACATTCGTTATAAAACATAGAAGTGAAGGCATTAATTCAAAGTGCTCCCAAGTTCTGATGTAGTACATAGTGGTGGTTGATTCAAATTGATTTTATTTTTAAAATGGACCAAAGTAACTGAACTGATTCGTAGAGAAAGAAATTTGGGAAGAACTTGTCTCAGTATTTCTTGTCCTTTGTCACGCATGTCTCTAAAATGTTCTGAAACATTTAACTCGGTAATTTTTTTTTATGGCTCATTTTTCTGCTTTATGGTGTTTTTGATGTGTCACGACTTGTGAGCTGGCATTATCTGCATGTTCTCTAAGGTACATCAAGAAGTACCTATATTTGTAGATAGTGTGTAGAATGTGATAAGATTGTGATTAAATTTAAATGATGTGACCATGACGTAACATCTGAAAATACCCACCAACGCCACTACCTCTCTCTCACACACACATACTTAAGGATAAGGTCTACTTTTAAGATAGTAGTTTAATAATTATACCAGATCAAAAAAAAGTAACATATATATTTAGAATATAAACTATGAAAAATAACTTTATTTTTTATAATCTAATAAGACATCACACAGTATTGAAGCTTTAAATATTGAGCTCTTCCAGTGCACATGTGGCTTCTTCAAAGCACATTCTGCATTGAATAGAGGTGCAAATTTCTTCAGAAGTTTTCTTACTTAAAACATGAAAATTTACATGACTAAATTCTTTAAAACTGAAAACAGCGAAAAGTAATATCTTCCAAGATATATGAGCTTTTGTTATGAAAAGCGAACAGGTACAGCTGTCACGCATTGTAAAATGTCACAGCATAATGTTTATGAGGAACGACATACCACAATACATATCACAGCACTAATGGCACTTTTCCTGATTTTTCAGTTTTTTCTTTGCATAGAGCTGACACTTTACATATATTTTAAGATACACAGAGATAATGAGTACAAAGCGGTAGATGATATACCACAGTTATCAAAACCATAAAGTTTCGATTACAGATGTTATTGACTAACTTTGACTAGACCAATGTATTTACCACAGAATTTTACAAAGCATGGAAATATCTTCTCCTATTTAGAAACTCTGGCTGAACAACAGGAAGTTCGTGACATCTGCATTGCTAGAGCATGCAAAGAAGTGCTAGCTGCTTGACAACAACTGTTTTGCAAGACCATCCGAAGTTGTTCCATTGTGTTCAAACAGACCATAACACAACAGGAGCTAGTATCCTTCTCTGAAAGTGTTACTTTTTCCCTATTAGTAAGGAGCAGACCATCATTTAGGACAGTTTTATCAGTGTTTGTTGATTGAACACCACCGTCATCAAAATGCACATCACATTGATCCCTGTCATCAACCTGTGTTTCGGCATCCCTTCTACTAAGGCCAATGCCCTCCAGTGGAGTATCACAGTCCTGACAGTTTTTACCAGAAGAAGATCCACACTGGCAACTTGTACATTTACAGATATCAGCAGATACAATTTTCAAAACATCAGTACTCTGACCATGGGATTGGCTACTATTTTCAGTTGCTATTTGCTTCATACAGACATTTAGTGATGCTACATCAACCCAATCAGGTTTATCAGTTGACTTTGAACCAACAGGTTCTTCAAGAACACGGGTCTCAGGGTAGGGGATATCTGAAGAGAATTGCATATCAGTAGTATTTTCCATGAGGGATAAGATGTCAGTCATATCATTGTCCACATCTCTTTCATTAAATATATTTTCACTACACGTCACATTTGGGAGGGAAGAACCAATGGCCTCAGAGACAATAGGCTCAACAGCAGGTTCATTATCGTGCATTACAGGTGGCACACAACTTTCAAGCATCAACAAGGAAGACAGAATGTTTTCTTCGTCTATACATTGTGTAGTGATACGTGGTGCAATTGTGAATGGAAGGTGCAAGAGCTGAGCTGCACTACCATTTTCAGAAGAGCTCAGTATATTCTCAGCACCCTCCACAATAGCCGGTTCAAAACTCTCTGCAACTGCAGCATCTAAAACATCAGTGCTACTCCAGTACGCCCCAAGCTCAGGAACAGGTGTAACTGATTGACTCAAAGAATCACGCAGTACAGAGGAACTATCTAAAATACCCTCCCTTTCATTCAGTGTTATTTTTGTTTCCCGAGGAACTTCTACTTCTAATTGCATCTTATGCTTTTCACCATGAGTGGAATAGCTAATAACAGCAGGTATAGATGTGTTGCCACATAAAATGAAACTGTTAGAGCTACTTTGTACTGCAGCTGAGACTGAATCCTGGTCTAAAGTCTGTGGAACAGCATCTTCTTGTTCGTCAGAATCAGAATCACCACTTGCTTCTTTCTGTAAAAAAAGTATTTTGGGAATAAGTTTGTTTCCTAAACAAGATTTCTTTTGTATATTTGACAGTATAACAGATTAATAAAAAATAACCCAAAAGCTCACATGATTCTTTGATGACATATGGGTGCGATTATGAGTTTTAAGATGATGGCTAGCAGTGAAAGCCTTGCCACAGCCTTCCTCTTGGCATCTAGAAAACAATCAATTAAAATTATATAAGAAACATAATAGATTTAATTATTACATAGATAATGAAATCTATCATGTCAGGGAGAGAAAACTCACTTGTAAGGTCTTTCCTGGGTGTGGGTACGAATATGTTTCTTTAAGTCACTGAGAGTTGTAAAAAATTTAACACAGCCTGGTTTTTCACACTTAAAAGTGTTTCCATTGTGAAGTCGTTCATGGGCTCGAAGCCTGACAAAATAAAAAATACAATCGCAACTTAAGATTGAAAAGAAGAAACCTAGATTTTGTCTTATTCTTTGAGGAAATTTTATTTCTGTACATGGGAAAAAAATTAAAATTAGTTAGAACTACAATTCTCTTACCTGTAGAGAGTATTGAAAGCCTTATCACATCCATCTTGGGTACACTCAAATGGTTTCACCTTGGTATGAACCCGAACATGAATTTTAAGACTATATGAAGTCAGAAACGCCTTCCCACAATTAGGCTGTGAACATTGAAATCGAAACTCGCCTGCAACATAATTTTAACAATCATAAGTCAAAAAGTAAAATTGGAAGAGCCACTGATGTACATAATTAATGGTAAACCCACAATCTAAAAATAGCACACACTATTAGAAGCATAAAGAAGGCCTATACAACAAATGAAAACTACAACCCTACCCCCTCTAACTAAAGATATATAACAGAAGAAAATGCATAAACAAATTAGTACTTAAGGAATAATGTAGGAATGTAAAGCATTTGCTTGGATGGAGGCACGAAGAGCTCCACAGTGATGGTGCAAGAGTCACAATAAGATTGAGAAAAATTAAATGTTAGGGCAAATGAGCATGTCTGTTATTGAGATGTACAAAAAATGTTGGTTTCTGGAAATCCACTAAGTTATCACATATCTAATGATCAGCATAATGCTTTTTAATTAATTTCACAAAGGCTGCTGCAGGAATTTTTGCTGTGGATTAGTCTGTTTGATTGAAAAGGCATGTAGTGTGTGAGAAAGACTAGGCATAAAATTCAGTAATGTTGCTCTCTACAAATAAAACAAGTTATTATGACGTCTCCCTTCCACAGTACCTTTGTGAGTCTTCATGTGCATGCGAAGGTTTCCAACAGTGCTGTAGGATCGGCTGCAACTGTCATATTCACAACGAAAACGCTTGATTTCACGCTGATTAGTGTCAGGATCAGTGGACTCGATGGTGAGCGTTGCGTGGCTTGGATCAGAAGGCATTTCTCCTTGCTTCACAAGAGGATGAAGATGCATGTGGATCTCATCTGAACTGATGGTGTGAATATACCTGCCAGTTTTCAACACAACAGACTGATGCATGAGTGCTGAATATATTTGAATATTGTGTGTTCGTTTAAATTCAAAGAATAACGATGACAATAATAGAAACTGAACAAAATTCTCTCCGTCATAATTGAAAGAGACACCCAACTAGCAAGCAATATAATGGCTGAGTTTTTGAAGTGACACAAAAATTAATGGTGATATGGAGTTCCTGATTCCTAGGCTATCAACAAGTGCCTGTTGCTTAAATACATTCCAAAAAAATACCATGCGTCTAGCAGCTAAAGAAAGAAAACTACATACTTACAGATCATAAAAGAGGATATTTGAGGTATGGCAGGAACTCCTGCCTGTGCTTACCCAGCATTTTCGGCGTTCCTTTCTTCGACATCTCTCAAGGGGTTAGTGGTGTCGAATCTGACGTTGTCGAAATCCGATATTTCTGGTAGAGATACATAATCTTCGCCAAAAGTTGTGAAATCTATGCAATCATCTCCATATTCATGCGAATCACTTTGAGCTGTCATTTTTGTGGAGTCTCTATCAAGCAGCGTTTGAAAATAATCCGATTTGCTAATGTCGGCTGCTTTGTCCGCCATCTTCTGCTCCACCTAATTCACTCCCACGCACTACGCCGCTTGCTATTTTTGTACCAACCGGTAGAGCTACGGCGGGGACGGCATGATGAGAGTACGAAAAACCCTTCATAAACAACAAAAGATTTGTCGTGCACATGTCAGCATGGCGTCATCAGTTCATTTCCAAACACAGTTCGCGCATATATCGACTGCAATCTACAATCCCTCTCTACAATACCGATTTTGGGATACCAAATTTGGAGATCGGTTATCCTAGAGGATATGGTGTTAGCGACATGCGACCGATTTGCGACCAAAGCGACTAAGCGACTTGCGATTTGCGACCGATGCGACAAGCGGTTTGCGACCGATACGACCAAGCGACTAGCGGTTTGCGACCGATGCGACTAAGCGACCAGCAACTTTGGGGCTAGCCTAATTACTATTGTGGCTTTAAAGTAGCGCTTTTATGATTCGGTTTTGTCTTTTGGCGCCACATTAGCGCGTGTGGAGCTGGTCCTCTGCGCTTGGGAGTGGTAAAATTGCAAGTTGTTTAGTCGCACATTCGCTCAGTCGCCAAGTCGCGCACCGGTCGCAAGTCGCTATTTGCTTAGTCGCACCGGTCGCAAATCGCAAGTCGCTTAGTCGCTTTGGTCGCAAATCGGTCGCATGTCGCTAACACCATATATCCCTGGTGTGCCCTTACGAAAACTTCTCATAGGCTCCTCTCTAGTCTCGCATGAGGCTGGTACGTCCCGCGGCCTTCCCCCATAACTGCAAATAGCCTGTAGTGGATAGAGGACATGCCAAATTGCTGCGAATAATCAGTGTCTAGCGGCAGCCGCCTGCTGGTGATGTGGAGTGATTGATTATTTTGATTCTTAATCTTAGATCGGTGAATACTCGATTTTCTCGTAATCATGCCAACTATTGGAGTGAAGCGAGATTTACTCTTCAAAGCCCTCGGAAAAACGTATAGTATGTGTTTCGTTTCATTTATCTAATAAGCAGTCTAGTATTATATTATTATAGTGATGGGTTAGGTTTCCATACTTCATTTGACCGATTTTTTACTTGTTTTTTAAACAATGAATAAGAGATTCTTCTATATTATCATATTTTTAAAATTGCATCTCTTGCTTCATGGACATTGCCTCCCCAAATCAAAATCCTTCTTATGCAGTTACATGCTAAAACATGCACATTTCATCATGGTTAAAATGTTACATTATTATTACTATTGTTACACTTGTGGATAAATACAGTTGTAACCTTACCTTTACTCTGTTACAGCTGATGATGAGTTCAGTCACGTATGCTTTGAATATGGCTTGGAGCTCGATGAAGTTGTAAGTTGTCACCTGTCCTGTCATTCTTGCATTGATGTAAATGATTCGAACCTATTCTATGTTCTTGTTTTCTCAATATAGACAACAGAAAAACAGATGATTAGTAAGGAACAGGGTGCTGATCAGTCTGTTGGGGCTTCAGAAGAAGTTTTGTATCGCATTGATATTCCTGCTAATCGGTATGACTTGCTATGCCTGGAAGGACTTGTTCAAGGTCTTTCCGTGTTCCAAAACAGGTAAGTGGCTCAATTTAAAAACTCAAGATGTAGGAGAACTTTATGTATTTACAAATATGTATATTCTAAAGACAATATTTAAACTAAACTAAAACAATGTACTTTTTTCCTATCTATATGTATAAAACAGGATACCCATTCCCAAGTTTTTTAAATCTGTCAAGTTAAACATTGTTGAAGAGACAAAAATTACCGTAATGCCAGATGTCAGTATCTAAATCAATCTAGTTTTCTGTTGGTTTTCAAGTTGACCTTTTGCTTGATGTGACTTTTTTAATCCTACTTTCCAGACTGCCCTGATTCGTCCATTCGTTGTTGCTGCAATCCTTAGAAATGTGACATTTGATGCCGATCGCTATGCACATTTCATAGATTTACAGGATAAATTGCATCACAACATTTGTCGCAAACGCTCTCTTGTAGCCATTGGAACTCATGATCTGGACACTATAAAGGGACCATTCATTTATGATGCAAAACATCCTGAGGATATTAAATTTAAACCTCTCAACCATGATGCCGAGCTAAGTGCACCTCAAGTTATGCAATTGTACTCAGTAAGTCTAAAATCCAACTGTCGTCTGCAGATCTTGCCTTCTATTGCAGAATTTCACGCTTTTTTCTTTTATTGCAGACTCATGCTCAGTTAAAAGCTTTCCTACCTATCATTCAGGATAGCCCAGTTTATCCTGTCATATACGATAGCAATGGTGTTGTCTTATCTTTACCACCTATTATTAATGGCCACCACTCTCGTATCACACTGAATACTAAGAACGTGTTTATTGAATGTACAGCTACTGACTTAACAAAGGTTTGTCCCCTTCCTTTTTTTAAAAAAAGCCCTGCTGCTATTGTCGTTTCTTAACATATTATATGCCTTTACTGAGTTTTCAATTATCCACTTCCTTTTTCTCCTTCCATAATTTTATGTGCAGGCTCGTGTTGTGTTGGACACGATAGTCTGCATGTTTAGCCAGTACTGCTCAGAACAATTTTCAGTGGAGGCAGTCAAGGTAGTTCAAAGTGATGGTAGTGAGTCAGTCTTCCCAGATCTGGCATATCGATTGGAAACAATTAATGTGCAAAAGGCTAATGCCTATATAGGAACAAGGCAAGTTTAATTGTTTAATTTTATTAAAGTAACTCAATCTTTGCTTGTGACATTTTCAATTTATAAGATTGTTTACCTTATATGTTGTAGTCTTTCACCTGAAAACATGGCAAATCTTCTGTCTAAAATGTGTTTAGAAAGTACAGTGAAAAACAGCACTGAACTGAGTGTGTGTGTACCCCCAACAAGGCATGATGTCATCCATGCCTGTGATATATATGAAGATGTTGCTATTGCTTATGGATACAACAACATTATAAAGACATTACCACGCACTAATACTATTGCTCAACAGGTACAATGGGAAAGACAAGATTTTTAATACGTCCTCTTACATCTGTCTCTTTACATCTGATATTAACGTGGTATTTATCTTTCTCTAGCTTCCTATCAACAAGCTATCAGATCAACTTCGGGAAGAAGTTGCTCAGGCTGGTTTCACTGAAGCCCTTACATTTGCTTTGTGTTCAAGAGACGATATTTCATCCAAGCTTGGACGAAGCATTGATGAAGTCCCAGCTGTTCACATTTCAAATCCCAAAACTTTGGAGTTCCAAGCTGCTCGAACAACTCTCCTGCCTGGCCTGCTTAAAACACTGTCTGCAAACAAACGTCTTCCTCTGCCTCTGAAACTCTTTGAAATCTCAGATGTTGTTTTACGTGATTCAAATGCTGGTATGTAGCAGTTTCTACATTTCTAAAACATCTGGAAATCCAGATATTTTATTAAAATTATTTTCTAAATTCTTTTCCAGAAACTGGAGCACGCAATGAAAGGAGGCTTTGTGCCTTAAATTGCAACAAAACTCCAGGGTTTGAAATTGTTCATGGACTGCTCGATAGAGTTATGCAGTTACTTGAAGTTCCCTTCGTGAAAGATGGTTCTGGATATACTCTACAGCCAGTGGATGGTATGTTCATTTTACTTCACATTTAGTAGACAATGTGTATCTGCTATATCAATGTATTCAAGATTTGTAACTTGTTTGGTTTGTTTACAGATCCTGCATTCTTTCCCCAGCGTTGTGCTGAAGTAGTGTACCAAGGCACATCTATTGGACGCATGGGGGTGCTCCATCCCTCTGTCCTAAATAGTTTTGATCTGGCAAATCCTTGTTCAGCTGTTGAAATTAATATTGAACCATTCTTGTAACATTGAAGTTCAATACTTGTCGTTATGCTGGTCACATGTCTCTAATTGCATTAATTTATTCTGGGCAGACAAAATAAATCATGGCTGAAGCAAAAACATGAGTCTTAAAGATGATAATCACCACAAGGATGTTTCCATAACAAAATACTGACTTATATGAGGGTTGAGAATGAATAAGACTTAATTTGGGAATCATTTTTATTTCATGACAATATACTGAGGAAATTGAGACTGCTGACCTTACAAATGCACATCACTGCTCAACCTTGTCAACACAGGATCAATTAATTTCATTGATTTTCTTTGCAAATGTAAACCGACACAAATTCAGCTATGTCTGCTTTAAAAAATCCTACATGTTCAACAGAAGTTTTCCAACATATGTTTAATGAAACAGTATGCTGGTAAAACATGCAGATGTCTGTTATAATCCAGAGAAAACCAAGCAAATCCTTAGTATCAGTCTTATAACTTCAACACTTATCACACACAAAAAAAAAGTATCACAAAAATGTACAAAAAGAATCAATGCAGACAGTTACCCAATTGTCTTGATACTCATGTGAACAAAGGAAGGTCTAACAGTTACGGGTAATGACAAAAAGAGAACTTCATGATTTTAGAATGTTAGCTATGAAAAGAAACAACTCCACGCCAAATTTTAAAGGGATTAATCTCAACGTACATTTCCAGAAAAACCTTGGGTCAAGAGAATTGGGTAAGCTGCAAATATGCCACAATGAATATACTGGTGGCACTGCCACAACTAATTGCTTATTTCTTAACATTTTTTTTAACCTTTTAATATTTTTTTCCAATACAATGTGTGCTACATGCATGCAAACTAAATGATTTAATAAGCAGCATACACATATAATGTATATATGCAAACAAATACGAAAACAATATGCAAACAATTACAACAACACACACATCCAAATTACTTTCTGAAATTGCACCACACATGTTCCAGCATGCTTTACATATGGCGCGAACGCACATTCATGCTCATGATTGCACACCATATGAAGTCATAGTTCTGTGCCCAGCGCTGCAGCTAGCACAAAGTACAAGCTAATATAATCAATATATAAATCAAGGAAGCTACAAATGCTACATAATACAGAGTATATGGTATTCACATCACATGACGAGCAGGACAGGTATTACTGACATGCAAAATCAATCATGATAATAATGCTGTTAAGATAACCATAAGTTAGTAATAAACTTAAACCGTATGTATATAGAAGTGCAGTGTGTGGGAGAGGGATTTTAGCTGGAAATTCTAGTGGTCCCACTGGAAACTCAAATTTGTTTGGCTTAAAAGGGACATGTACAAAAAAAACAACACTTATATCCCATCCACGAATTAAGGGGCCTATTCAATAGGTCCATGCATAAGAGTTTTGCTTAGATTGCAAGTTAAATTTTGAAGTACACGAGAAGATTCTGGGAATACAAAGAGAAGAGCAAATGTTGTTACAGATGTGAAACGTTTGTGACAAAGCTCATACTAGCTGGCTGTTTCCAAAAACAGCATAATGGTTGCATTTCTCTGTCAGTAGAATGTACAACATTTTCAAGCAAAGTCATCAAGTACTTGAAAAAGCACTTACATTTTTATGCATGAGAAAGAAAAATAGACAAGTATCATCTACTCCCTGTTTAAAATGCACACTTCATATACATTCAGGTTAGCCAAAGTGGAATATTTGAAACTATGAGTAATTACAGAAGAATGATATGAAAAAAGAAAAAGAAAAGTCAGGCAGTCAAAATCAAATCACATCAGTCTTTGGTTTAGAACAATGCTATATGAAGTTGCTCAATTAATTTTAGTACAATATTAAGAATCAAACATCTACTAACAGGTAGAAAAGGACAGTAATAATAGCTGAGGGCCAATCATCCAAAAATCATCTGAATCCAGCACAATCAATCAATTATCTTTTAAGACAACAACACTGTCTCCTCAAAGAAGGTACACAAACACTTTTCAGCCATAACTCAGCATCCCTCTCCCAGCTTTATCAAATTTCATTTTTAATGCGCACAGCGCGTTCAGTAAAATAAAAAGAAATAGATTCTGACACTATGGATTCAAGGAGAATACCATAGGGTTGAGCAAGTACCTGTATACAAACAAAAAGAAAAACTAATGCTTTGAGAAAAGATTAAGTAGACAGGATTCACAGTACCTTCTACATTTGGATAAATTAAAGAAATCAGTAAGCATTGAAATATTTAAAAAAACAACAGAAAAAACAACAACAATTAAGTGGTACACAATCAGTTTCAAATTTGAATCTTATTTAAATTCTTTAGGTTAGTTAGGCCATATTTCAAGAGTATGGATGCCATAGTGAGAAGGTGGGACTACAAGCCAAGGCCTATGACATATTTAAAAAATGATTGTTGGTGATGGTCAGTTCAAGAAACTTCAGTACTTTTACCCACATGCTACAAAGTACCACATAAATGTTCCAATCAGTCCATTTCAAAAAAGGAAACACTTAACCATTACAAAAATGAACAAAAAACTGTTCACAAATTCTTATACCTAGGAACACAATGGTTCCATGAGAAATGGAAGATGTGAAAGAACTCTAAACATATCAGTTCTACAACCCAGATGGGCTTAAATATCTATCATGCATTAGCATAATACATTATTTTGAAGCTAATCAGACTGTAGAATGAAGCCATACAGGACACAGCTAATCATTGAACACTGAATAAAGGCTAAATCACTTTCTGAATCAAAAGTTGCGCAAAATTTATATTTCAAACCCAGTTTTCAGCATGTTTTTTTCTCTAATACTGCACTTTGATCAGTCTACCAGCTGTATTACCTAATTAATTTTTCCCCTCTTACAAAAAATTTAATGAAAAAATAGAATACTGACATGTTTGTCATATTAATCAGAAACTGATACATATTCTATAATATTTAGCAAACTTTGTACTCTAAATTAGTTTTTGATTTTCTGACTAAGGCAAAGTGCTTTGTCAGCTAAACTGTTGTGAAAAAGCATGAGTTAACTCAATACTTACAAAAAATTGCACATGAGTGAAAAATTAGAATGACATAATAAGTTAAGCATGTTGCATGCACCCAAGTTCAAAATACAAAATTACTATAGAGAGGGAGTAACTGAATGAGATTTTAAGATCAGTAAAACTTGAATAAGCTAAAGTAAGATTGCCAAGTACAGGATTAGTTTACATTCTATTTTAATCAATAAGGTCTAGCTTCAGGGAGCGTAAGGAGAGATAACAGTCACTTGTTACACATCACTTCCTTTTCCTCTTCATTGGGAGAATGGTTTCACACAAGCTACATTTTACAAGCCTGACCGAGGCCACTAAACTGTTAAGGTTGGACACACTACCTGACTAAAAACAATACAAATTATTTCTTGTATTAATTAATATTACCTACAGCCTCTTCTGTAAAATAGAGGCAAGTAAAAAAGTGAAAAAGTATGCTCACATTTACAAAATGTTTGTAAGATGTCCCTTAAGTCTTTGATCATATTTACATGAACCATTAAGGTTGTCCTTCTGAATCTTCTGAATGTAATTTTACAGGGTTGTTTCGCAATGACAATACATTCTTTAATGCTACAAGGTGCGATACTAAACACACTGTATGGTTGTCAAGCACTTAAATAATGCGATTTATCTCTCTGCTCTCAATATTTGCAAATTGAAGAATACAATAAAAATAAATAAATAATTGGTGATTGAATTTTAATGGGAAAGTTGAGAAGAAAACACCTTTCTAAAATTTGGGGGAAAAGGGGGGGTAGTTTAGATAGATATTGAGGTAACATGGACCATTCAATTAATTAAGGGCACATCTTGGTTGCTTGACTAGTGATAGTTCAATGGATGGAATATTTCTGTTTCATCAAATAGCACTAATGGTAGTGTACTTAAAAATTCACAGATGCAAACAAAATTATTTGGAGATATTTTGTTTTAAAGTTAGACAGAAATCGCTCTTTACTCTTACATCCATTTTGTACCTACAGAGAACTAAAAAGTTTTACCTCCCTGATTGAGATCTGAAAGAGATAAATATTGCATACTGTTCACCCATATTTCAAACGCGATTTCTAACTTTTAACTGCAATAAAAGGAGCAGAAACATCACAATCAAAAGCTTAAGTCCAGTCATATGTATGCCCTAAATAATAAATAAATAAAACACTGGTAGGCACAGCCTGACCCATTTGCTGATAAATACAAATTTCTTAATCAAGAAAAAAGTCAATTTTGATCAACATAGAATTATCTATTTGACTCCAACTCAGTTGCCATGGGAAGAGTACTTCAACAAAACAGAAACAAACAAACAAACAAACTAAAGGTACTGTAAAGAAAACAGCCCAAGGGGTAACATATCTAATATTTTTCACATACAGAAAAGAAACACAACAAGCATGCGTGTTTCAAAAAAAAATTGAAATACAACTCTTGTGAAATATTTAAAAGAACACAGTTGGCTTTATTCTTGTACAGTAGCTTATGTGTTGAATGCTTTAAGTACACATACATTTACAATCATACATAAACACAATCACACAAACTCATACACACAGGCACTCAATACATAATAGTCAGAGAGGTAACATATTTTATAGGCATCTGTCCTTAACACATCTCTCACAAAATTCACACCCAGCATAAGAAAAGAAGATAAACAATTAAATTAATTGACAACTGGGGTAGGTGATTGTGTACAGGTAATAATAATATTAATTATAATAAAAGACTCTACAATCTGTGTCATCTCTCTTGGAAATTCCTAATATACATCTTTAAAATATTGCTAGTGAGACAGTCAAAAGAGACATGACTTCTTACATACATCCTGTCATCACATCACATAATAATGTACTTTAAACTAAAACAACAGAGATCTGGTATGAATTTTCCGACCTGCGTACTTCTTCTATTTAAATAGATCATTTTGTAATTATTTATACAATGTAGATCATGATTGAACACCCAGACAAATCGCAAACAGTAGACAAATAGTCAGTCAGTCAGTTAGTTATGAAGTCTGAGAGAAATAAACAGAAGAAACCAGGCAATGTGGCAGTAAAAGGTTCCAGCATACAAAACAGACAATTTTTTTTGTTTTGCTTTAAAAAATGAGTTACAGGAAGTTACCTTGTCACATCTTAAAAGTGCAATTTACCCCACTAAACCAGACTAATTCAAACTTTTAATTTTCACAAAGCATCATACTAAATTCTATACACAAAAGAGGACAACACCGGAAATTATGGTAGATGCATAAAACTGAATAAGTTTTAAAGCGGTGCGGTATAGAAATAGCCACACAAGAATAGGCATCTTAAAATATATAATTACTAGTCAAAGGTGTGAGGAATAGATGCACCCACATCACACTAATGTGTTTTTGCAGTTATGTACACCACATATAAAATGTATCAATCAAAATTACAATTATTACAAATATTTACCATACAATGGGTTCTTGACTCTCAGACAACATTTAGTAACAAACCATACATGTTTTCTGGTTCACAAAAAATTACATTTGGAACAACACAACACAGGGCTTAATGAAGTTTTTCATGTTTCCTAAATAACCTCATAGGGATTGCAAATGAAATGCTACATTTTGACTCACTATAAGACAGCAAAGCACAGCACAGCACAGTCTTGCAGCTGTCACAGTCTCTTCGTTTCTGTTTCCCTCACCATATTAAATGGATTTACTTAATGCACTTGAATCTCCTCATTTGTTGTTTAAGTCAAAAATTTATAGTACACCTACAAAAGTTTTAAGTCAGCATAGTTGTAAAATATAAGATAGATAAATAATAAAAATGAAATAAGAGCAATTTTTACCTCAGAGCTCCAAAGATGTCCCTAAAGCATGCTCTGTCATGCTCAGACACAATGATTCCAACCGAGAGTTGATGGGATCATAATCAGTATTTGTTGGTGGCAGTGTTGATGGAAGGCTTGTGGGTGGAAGAGTTGTGTCAGGTGAGACAAGTTGCTGACAAGGTTTGTGAGGGGCTGACCGAGTTCTTGTTAGCTGAGAATGGCCTTCAAGGGGCTAAATAAAACAAAACAAGAACAGTAGTTTTGAATGAAGAACTGGAAGCAATGAAGCATAGCTAAGGTACTAACTGAAACAGTAAGGGTAATGTTACCAACCTCCATGAGAAGTGGGTCCTGGAGACTTGGGCGCTTTGCCATGAATTCAGAGATTCCTCCAAGCTGAGGACTTCCAATAACAGCTAAACTATTGCGATGCTGTTGTTGAGATGGAGCCAAACTTTGGAATAGACTCGCAAAAGTTGCTGCTCGCTGCTGAGCAGTTTGCTGCTGATGCTGATTTGCTTGCTGCTGTAATTGCTGTGATTGAGAGGTTGGACACCCTTGACCAATAATGCCCTGAAATCGTGCATTGGCTGTAGGGTGGGAGCCAACGGAAAATGTTTGAGAATGAGGGTTGTGCCACCTGAAAGTAATAACAAAGGAATGCTGGAGTTAAAATCTTTGTGGGCACTTATTAGAGTAGGTTTTATCTTTAACAGAATAAAACAGATATTAAGTTATTTATTTAACTTACTTGTATCTATTGTGCAGGTGACGCTGGGGAGATGGACGCCACACATGCTGCAGCTGCATTTTCCAGCAGCCAAGTCGTTGCTTATGTATCGCACTAAAAGCTTCATGTTGCAGACATCGATCTAGTAGCCAGACAAAGTCACTTAACAGCTTTTCCTCAGCACGTCCTGATACAAGTAGTTGAGTGCACACTGGAAATAAAAACATAGGTAATGATAAAGGATAAAAAAACAACTATAAGTATTTATGTAGTTATGTATACGTATCAAGA
Organism: Frankliniella occidentalis; assembly: GCF_000697945.3. Lineage (NCBI taxonomy): Eukaryota > Metazoa > Arthropoda > Insecta > Thysanoptera > Thripidae > Frankliniella > Frankliniella occidentalis. The sequence goes on from NW_026267136.1 coordinate 4,018,284, forward strand.
AATTTCACTTTACCTTTTCCCATTACTTTAGTGAACTGTTCTGGAATATCTTCAACACTGGTGTCCTTGTCTTTCTCATCAACTGCTTTGATGGGTGAACACAAAACTGCTCTTAAGTCATCCATTGCTTGAGATAAACTAGCTCCAGCTACAACATCCCGTTCCAACTGACAGAGTGTGTGATAACGCTCACGTAGTTTGCGAACACTAAGAACAATTTTGTGTCTAGCTCCCTTCGTAACTCCAAGGGCAGAAAGTTTCTCTTCAGTGAGGTTCAACATTTCCTCATAACTGAGTTGAGAAAATAACCAAGCATATTTGTGTAATCGCAAGGATTTTAGCCAGGATGGTATATCTGGGAAATAGATCGTAATTAATTATTTGTGGTAGGAAAAAGAAAGAGTGGGTATAAAATAGGTATAGGTTTAAGAATTAAAAAATATCAACCAAGATATCAACTACTCACCTCGCATGCCACAGCTGTCACTGCTAAATTGCAGCCGGAGATCATCTAAATGTGACTCTGAGCCACTGCCCGAAGAAGCTTGAGAGCTTTGCGGAGATAATGGAGGCCCAGACTCAGAAGAGAGTGAGAAACTGCGAGCTTTTTGTCGTCCAGAAAGGTCATCCTATTGAAAGAGGAGTTAAGATAATTTGGTAAACTTCAACTGATTCAGTAAGACTACATCATTTTTTTTAGCAACAAACAAATGTAATTACCTGTGAGCTCCATAGCTCTACACTATGAGCAATGCTCACAGGTGGTGTAAGGCTGTTGCTGCGTCTGACTCTAGGTTGGCTACCATTCGTGTAATTTCCCACTCCACCTGAAAATCAAACCAAGAAAGTGTGTAAAGTAAAATTTAATTAAACGGGAAAATTATAAATTTAGATTAACTTTTGACAATAACCTTGATTCTGTGAGTTTGGCTGGAATTGCAAATGTGAATGTCCATTGTTAGAAATAGTCAAACCAGGGCGTGTCTGCTGGTTCTGTGGCTGGGATGGTTGTTGTCCCTGCGGCTGCGGTGGCTGCTGCTGAGTCTACAATTATTAAAAAAATAGTAACAAAATAAAAATATATTCATGGAATACTAGGCTATTCAGTGCAAAATTTTCTGGTAGATAGACGAACTAATGCAAGATCAACATACTGGAGAGGAGTCAGCTGTGATAGGTGTATTTGCACCCATTCCCCCATTAGTGATACGCTCTTCCATCATTTTAAGCCATGGATTTAATGTCCTACAAAGAAAATTCAACAATAAAACAAATGTCAAAAAACAGGGCAGTTTTTTAAAAATTATGTGATGAGAGCCCATACCTTTTGTCATCATTAGAAAGAGCAGGGTGAATTAGCGAGTAGGAAAGTAACTGTCTAGCTTCCTCTAAGTGTGCCCCTGTTTCAGTGGCATGACTCAAGACACGTGGAATAACAGCAATGTATCGTGATCTAGCTTCATTGTTTCCAGGGCGGAGGAGTGGGAGATGTTGAAGGAGCTGGCTCATGGCAATTTCTGCACTCTCTGTCAATAAGCTACTCACAAAACCTATAGGCAAACAAATATCATTAGTTTACTCTGTAATTTTAGTTGAGACTCAAAAGAAGTTACAGACAACAAATTCTAACACACCAGGGTTATTGGCTTGTTGTTCTGCCACTTGAAGTTCAACACAATTCTCAAGTGACTGGTCCATTGCTAAAGTAAGGAAACGAGCTTGTGCTGGGGCCAATCTTTTCAACAAAGAATATAGAGCGACAATTTGCTCGCATTCTGACAAGGTTTCGAACCATGCTGATACAGCAGCCAAATGCTCGCGATACATTTTTGTATTCTGCCTTACAGTCTATATCAGTAAAACCTCTATCCTAACTCAGAGCACTCATTTTTTCCTGCAACATAAGAACAAAAAATCAAAGATCAATGTTTACATGGGAGCTCATGAAGAGTGGATGAATAGAACAAACGTAGCTAAATAGTTACATTACAACAATCTTAAATGAGTCCAATGTATGATTTAAGGGCAATTCAAAAAAAAAAATACAAAAAAAATAATATATATATATCACATAACTGTATGAATATGAATCTAATATGCAGTAAAGGTCAAGAGTATTGTAATAAGTCGTTTACATATTTTTTCAGTGAGGTCAAATTTAAGAAATGCTGATTTCTTGATACATAGGATGTAAACAAAGTGCTACACTGTCACAAAACAATCACTTAATTTTTCCATAACCAGAGAATAAAAATAGATGCAGTTTTTAAATCTAGTAATAGTGGAAGTGAGATCAAATGTAATCATTATAAAATAAGCTTACAACCGAAAATAAATTGGAAATGCCAAGATAGATGGTCACTTTGTGTTGTGTCAAGACAAGACAGCCGGGTCCCCGAGGGCTTCCCAAGCCTGGTATAGAAGCTCTTTGTTGTGAAAATGTTTGTTGGGCGGAATTGACTGAACAGAAATACTTCTTCAGCCGGGAATGTTGTCAAATTAAACGACCTTTTTGATTCAACAGACACCGAGCACATTAAAACTTAATAGAGCTAGACCTTTTTATATTGAATGAAAAACAAAAAAACAACAAACACAGCCGGAATCAGCGGTAGCAGAATAACGCCCAAACAACTTACATTCTAACGATATATCTTGATGCACTAAACGACTTTATAGGCATATCCCATTTTATCTAAAATATCGGACATAACTGTACACAAGACTAAGAAACAATAATACATGTACCGATGAATGTTCAGAAGATAAAATAACGATACTTGTGACCTTGCCTGATAGGCTTACGGCGGAACTCCAATCACGGAAAAAGATACAATACAGTTCTCTAAGTTTCAACTTTTAATAAAGAATAATTACGTACAAAAAACGGTGACTGATCTTGGTCCAAAAAGCTCTTTTTCGTGCATTTGAAAGGTAAATTTCACAAAAGCAAAAGCCGTCAAAAGAGCCTCTGCACAGACATGACAACAAAATAAACACTTGCAAAATGACGTCATAGCTCGTACTTGCTTGACTTCATTTTGACCATCAAGCCCTCTACATAACTGCAATCGCCTACGACGGATTCAGAAAAAAATCGGTATGATTTTTAGGGCCATACATTTTACTCATTCTGCTATTTTAAAAAAGAAATAGTAATTCTTCGAAAAATTAAATGTTACGGTAGCAGAAAAACAGTTTCTGACAACAATGTCCACGCTTAACAGCTATTTTGTTTAATTAAAAATAATTCATCTACTCTTGATGGTCAGTTTTCACTAACATATTAGTTTTATATTAGCAGTGTATTGAATTTAATTGTAACTTGCAAAAATGTTAGAGGAAAAGGACTGCTTGTAAGCATCTGAGTTTCAATGACAAGGTTGGTAAGCGTTGTAGCATGTGTTTTCTGTTTACACTAACAATGGTTTGAAAACGGAAACCTTCTTTCGTTAAAAATACCTTGTTCCTTGTAAACAAAAAAAAGCTTTTTCATTATCTGTGTGTTTATTCTTAATATTCCTCTATTAAGATTGTTTAGGAGAGTATTATGAGGATCGTCGGCTACGTTTGTGATAGCTCTTTGAACAAACAGTTAGACAAGATTGAACAGATAGCTGGGCGAGTAAGTTTCAGCTTGTTTCAAAGTTTGAGCAGAATATCTCATTACTATGTAAAGGATTTTTAATGCTGTATGAATAATTGATGATTGTTCTCCAATCATTGTTTCAGTGTTCGCTTGTAAATCATCTTGTGTATGCGTACAAACTGAATACAAAGCTGTCAGTTCTGAAAAGCGCCCCAGCAACAGATGAGGAAATACTATCCTTCCATTCCACTGATTTCATTCAACGTTTGAAAGATGCAAATGATGTTACTGATATTGAGAAATATGAAGATAGCCTCGAGGAGTACGGCCTTGGTAACTATCCAAACGTGTAGATTGTTTCCACCCCTCCCACTCTTACTTACTTTCCTGTCCATTGCAGGCTATGATTGCCCACTATTCCTTGGAATTTATGATTTCGTTAGAGCTATCGTTGGTAGTTCTATAGTAGCTGCTCGTTCTCTTATTTCTGGTTCAAACAATATTGCTATTAATTGGTATGGAGGCTGGCATCATGCTCAAAGGTACATACCTTTTTTATTTCCCTTTGAAATACTGTAAGTTTTGTTTGGAATGGTAACATATATGTTCTATATATTTTATATGACATCAGGGAGGAAGCCAAAGGATTTTGCTATGCAAATGATATTGTGTGTGCCATCAACACCCTCAGACAGCACTTTACGAGAGTACTCTACATTGATTTAGATATTCATCATGGTGGGTGATGTCAAGTAAACGTCTATCATATATATTACGCTAGATTGATGATATATTGTGGATGACTGCCATACATGCAATGTAGCAGGTCATATATTTCTTTGCGTTTTCTGTATCCGTGTGAGTTTTGCACATAAATTTAATTTTCAGGTGATGGTGTTGAAAATGCCTTTGCATTCTCAAGAAATGTTCTCACATTTTCTTTACATAAATACGAAGCAGGCTTTTACCCTGGATCAGGTGCAATCACAGATGTTGGTAGAGGAAACGGAAGGTTTTACTCTGTCAATGTACCTCTCCACGATGGGATTAGGGATGAACCGTACTTCAAAATATTTGACAGGTAGCATTCAAAGCTAACAATAAAAAAAGTACCTTGTGGAAGAGATCACTGTCTAATTGTGCTTGAAATTGTTACTTTTGTCTAGAGTATCTTCAAGTATACACACAGCTTTTCAGCCAGACGCCATAGTTGTTCAGTGTGGATGTGACAGTTTATGTGGCGATCCGCTTGGCACTTTCAATCTTACTCTGAAAGGCATGGGGCAATGTGTGAGAAGAATATTGTCCTGGGAGAAACCCACTCTTTTTCTTGGTGGAGGTTAGTAACCGTCAAGTTTGTTAACAACATTCAGTTAACTTTGAATACAGATCTAAGTTTGAGTTTCAGGTGGTTACAATATTACAAATGCAGCAAGATGTTGGACATACATAACATCTTTAATTTTAAACTGCAACCTTTCTTCTGAAATTCCTGACAATCATGTAAGTACAGAAAAAATGGCGTTACTTGCAAGAATTGTACAGGAATTAATGGAGACCCTTCTGATTTGAATTAGTTCTTTGAAAAGTATGGACCTGGTTTTGAACTCGACATAATGCAAGGCAACAGACCAGATCATAATACTGAACAGTATATTGAAAGCTGTATTAAAACTATCACAGGTAAGATTCAAAATATTTTGACAACTGACATTAGTTTCTAATGTACATTGCTGAAGCAGTAATAAAATTATTGCAGGTAACATAGCCAATATTAGAAAGCCATGTTGGACCTAACTTAACTGCAGCTATATGAAACTTTCTACATTGTAAGTATAACAACAGCAATCACACAAAATGACTTGTGTTGTATATCACAGATGTTACTATTAATCAACAAGAAGTTCCCTTGACTCATTAATACTAAATTGTACAAAGAAATTAGGCACTAATGTGTTTATGCACAAACTACAGTTAAATACATTATGGCATATCAGATTGATTATTACATGGTGGCAGTGCTACACAGCTTCATCTTAGTGAAAATTCATAAGCCTCCTGTGTATAATATCCCCCCCTCCCCCCAAATTAATTTTTTTAAAGCTTACTGCCTATTATCTATTACTTGCTGACTGTGAGCTAACAACAGATCTAATATCAGAGTCTTGTACATTTTCAGCATGCTTGAGATATTCTGATGATTTGTAGAAACCATTGATGTTTAACATCAGGAGATACTCGGCAAGGTGTTGCTGTTGATTTGGTGGAGATATAAGTCTTTCCAAATAACTTACGAACTTGCACACTTGTAACTGTAAATAAGATAGAAATTAATATATTTTCTCCAACCAAGACATTGCAAAGAGATCAGTAATCTTACCTTGAAGTGTACCACACATGCACTTAATTGTTGAAAGTTAGGATGCTCTAAATGACAAGTATGTCCTCGTTGACTTTGGTTTTTGCTTGGTACTTGCCAAGGTCTAACTCTTAAGAAACTATGAAATTTAATAATACAGACAAGGATTTTTGATAGCACAGCTTCCACTCGTTTGGAATTATTGTTCAAAAGGCACCTGTTGTCACAAAAGCAAATTAAAAATTCTGATCTCACTACGTAAATATATATCAAAACGCAAAATTTTATCATCCAACCTTTTAAGAAGTCTCTTGATGTATTCTATATGTGCATTGTAAATATGATCAATAGTAGTCGCTTGCTTAAGGGATGCAGCAAAATCAGACCAGCTAGCATGCAGCACACAGCTGCTTACATAGTTCAGTGTTGCTTGTACAAATTGACTCATGTGATGACGAATTATTTGAACCTGGAAAGAAAAAAATAATAGTCATGTTTAATTATGGCAAGATCCTACCACCATAATTTTGAACGGAAATAAGAATGATTACCTGATGATACTGGGGCGAATTAAGTAAATCTCTTGTTTGTTCTTTAAAACAACCTCGAGCAGTGTTTTTCAGAGCAACAAAGTCTTCTTGTAAAAGCCATGCAATACGTTTCAAGCGTACAAGGAACAGAAAAATCTAAAACATAAAATTGATCAAGATTAAATTAAATACTAATCGACTGAAGTTGTAAGTAAATTTTCATTTAGGATACATACAACATTATACTTCTCAAGAACATCAGGAGTCAACAGTAAATTCAAGGGCCATTTGACTTTGTAAGAGAGTGTCAAACAATCGAGTACATTATGTGATGAATGTGAGAAATGACGAGGAACAGAGTCACAATCCAAAGCAAGTCTATTAGAATTTGGATCTGCTGTGCCTTGAGAACTTGCCAGAGCCTCCTTTACCACTCTATTTAGGGTAGGTGTGTTGAACAATTTATCAGGTGTTGCAACCTAAGAGTTTTATGAATAAATTCGAATTTGCACTGCATAATATTTACAAAAAGTCTTGCCAAAATCATACCTGATACATTTGAGTGAAAAGTTTCACTGTGAGGTGACGACCAAATTCTCCATCTTGCATAAGATAATAAGACCGTAAGCTTTTTAAATGGCTAAGGAGTTTCAAGTCCACTAAAAAATAATCTAGAAGTGCTGCAGAAACAAATTTGTACTGAACTCTCAAGGGAAGGAGAAGGCATGTCTGCAGAGATGAGTCCAACCATGATGTGTTTGGGAGTGATTTAGCAGTATCAGAACTGTACTTTTCCCCCTCAAAATCAGTAACATCTGAAAAGTTTGAACAAGTAGAACTATGTTACTTGATTTGTTACAGATATTTAATATTTTATGAATTGATAGGAAGATGGATACATACCAGTACTCATTGAGCTTGTACTGCATTTCAAAGTGAGGTTGTCTGCTATGTCTATCATGAGAGGGATTCCATGAACTTCAAAGTCAGTTGCTTTCTCACATCGGAACTCAACTAGGGGACTAGCTAAAGGTAATCCATTAGGTAAATTATCGGTACCTTTGAATGGACTAGTAAACACTGGCATGTTAATAACACCATGTGGTGTGCTGAGAGGAGACACTGAAGGAACCTCTGATGACACAGATAACATTTTTGGTCTTACGGATTCAGAGGGAGAAATCTTATCAACCTCGCAAAGTTTATCTTCTTCCTTGATGTTACAGCTTAAACTAGATTGAGAATTAGTATCATCAGTAGTAGAAAGTAGAGTTCCTACCCCAGAGTCCCCAAGAACTTTTCTCCTATTTACTTGTAGTTCACTCATATCGGATGAGTAAGCAAGTTTTGGACGGCTTTCGGTAGTTAATGTGCGAGTCACACTTGGATTAGAAAGCTGTAGTTCTGTCATAAAATCAGCATCTTCTCCAAGAATTTTCTGCCTGTTCTGGTCTCTTTCTAATATTATTCCAGAATCTGTACTTTCTTTCTTTTTAATTGATGTGAACTTCCAACAATCATCTTCTGTCAATACTCTCTGACGATTTTTCATAAGGTCAGTTAATTTGTCCGCCGCATCCAAGGGTTTAGTATCTCCTTTGTCAGACTCATAGCTGAATACACTATTAGCTTCTTTTAATTTAGGCTGGGAGCAGCTCCTGTTCACATTAAGTGACTCTGCAGAGTCCTTATCTGCATGGCTAACTGAGGCAGCAGCATTGGTCAAACTACACAATTCATTGGAATTCAATCTTGACTGTCTTGAATCCAAACCATACTCAATCTGTAATACTTTAGCTTTTATTTCAGATGCTTTCTTAAATAACTCAATGGGCTCTCTTGTTTTAATAGTAGTTTCCACTTCATTATTTGTGTTTATTGTTGATGCATCAACATTATTTTCCTCTTCAACTTTAGTTTTAATTGATAATGGTTCAAACATACTTTCCTCTTCAATATTAGTGTCTTTTGTCAATGCTGTAGTCCTAGCTTGTAAAGCATCTACCTGAGGAATCAACGGAGCTGGTAGCTCACAAACAGATAAATCAAAATCTAGGATGAAACCAGATTGATTGGCTTTCTCATACAGCTGATAGTCTCGCGAGAGATTCATACTATCTTCCAGCAGGAATTCTTGTCGCTTGTCAGCCATCTTTAAACGCTTTATTTGCCACTCTCGGTGGTTATTTTGTTTATCAATAATTTTCCCTAACTCTTCATAGTGTGTTAATATTTTCTTTCTAAAAATAAAAAAAGGCAATTATAATTTTTAAAAGTTTCAAATCAGATTAGAAATTACTTATTTTGCAAACAATGCTATCAGTCACACCACACTGTACCTTTCTTCTTCCTCCATCACTCTAGCAGCAAAATCTTGGCGTTGACATTCCAAAAGATATAATTCATCTTTTATTCGCTCCTGCTCCTTTTCTGTAGCTTTACGTAGTTGCATTTCAATTATCTGAGCTCGCAGAACAGCATTTTGCTTTTCTTTCATTTCAGCCCTTTCCTTATCAAGTTGAATTTTCATGGATTCACGTAAAATAGCTCTTTCTTTTTGTGCCTTGGTCATCTGTAATATTCATATGGAAAGTTGGTTTCAATGAGACTGGCCAATTTTACCTTATTATTTTAGTACAGTAGGTACTTTTCTGGTTGCCTTACCAAAATATGCAACTTGGATTCAAGTTCCTTTTCTTCTTCCAACAACTTTGAAACATTTGTCAAATTTCCACATAAGTCATTAGCTTCGGCCTCAAACTGAGCACATTCTTTGTCAACCCTCTCCATATCTGACCTTTTCAATTTCAATTAATTTTTAATATTAAGAAGCAAAAACGAGATTTGTGAATGGTCTCTTTTAGGGGTCAAAATGCAGCAGTGCTGATACTTACTTATACAAGCAACAGCGTACACTGGGATGTCTTTTTTCCAGTAACAAACATAATGGATGCTGGGGACTGCACAATTGTAAGAGATTCATTGCTCTACCACAATCAAAAACTGCTACTTCTAATCCCTGCAAGAAAACTGGTACAGTTTTCTTATCCAACACAAATCCACGAATCCAAAAAGATCTGTCACGTTTGCTTGAAAAAACTGGGTCTTTGTGAACAAAAAATTCATTGGATTCCTCTGTTTTGTCTGGACATTCTCCCAAAAAGATCCATTTCTGAAGACACTGTAAATAAACCTGTAGCACCAAGATAAAAACAAAATTAAGCAAAACAGACTTTTTGTAGTTCAAAACGGCATTTATCATGCCCATGGATGCACATGGTGCATAGGTAAAACTGAATATTGACCATAAAAAGACCAGATTAACACATCTGTGGACTTTTAATTTAGTATGTACCTCACAACAAGCTTTCAGAGCAGAGTACAGTAGATGACTTTGTTGACTGTTTGGTTTGCATGCTTCTCTGTATATGTGGGCTAACAATGCAACACCAGAGGGCAACTGTAGGCTGCTGCCCGAGAAGCTATTAGTGCAACACAAAGTTGAGAGGCAATCAACCTAATGACAGAAAAACAGACGTAAAAAGTAAACAACTAAAATTTTAGAACTAAATCTATAGATAAAGGCAGACAAACATAAAATTCAGTTACCTGTTGCTTGAGAGCCTGCACATATTCTAATACCTCATACAATAATATGGGCTGTCCCTTAGATTTAAAATGAGAAGAAAGAATCATGACAGCACCATGGTAAAATTGGGTCCAGCGTTGAACACAGCCCATTAAGGACTGTACAATTAATCCATTACTCTCCTAAAAATGAAAGAAAAACATGCATGAGACTAAACAACTAAAACCTAGATAAAAACTATGAAGATAAGTGAGGAATTATTACAGCTGTATCAGAAGAATGAGAAAGTTTTTCAAGACGTCTAAAGTGTGTACCACAAAATATGAAATCTTGGCATAGTGCTGAAGTATCATCCACACAGTAACCTTCTAACCATATCCCACTTCGCAAAATAAAACAGTCTTTTTCCTGTAAGAAATAAGGTATATTAGTGCTGAAGCATCTTAGTACAGCAAAGAACAAAAATGTGTGCATTTCAAAGTTATATCCAACCTCAACAAAAGGAAAGGTTTTTGACTGAATGCCACTGAGAAGGAGAAAAATGTCATGAGCAAAATCATCTCGTGAAATTGGTTCATTATCACATGAATGTTTAGGGTTGAACACATCTTGGAACACATTGACTAAAGTAGACAAATGATGTAGTGCGTCTGACTTAGCAGCAGACAAAAAAGGTGGCTCAACTGGAGTGAGTAGACTTCCCAGTGTTTCCCATGACTTCAACTCTGGTAAAGAAACTTGTAATGCCTCAGACCAAACTTTAGTGCAATCCTCATCTGCAAAAAAAATGAATCACCAAAGTGCAAAGTGTTGGTGGTTTGATTCGATAATGCTATCCATTACTGTACTAAGTAGTAAAGCTCACTTAAGGGACTACGACTGAACTATGAATTGCTTGTTTTACACGGTGTCAAATTGTAAAATCTATGAAACCAGTGCTGATACATACATTCAAACTGTGATGAAATGTGATTTTGGTGGGCAACCTCAGTCAGCGGAGTGAAATAACCTTCATCTTCAAAATTTGACTGAACCATACTAGAAGGTAGAGTTAGATCTGGAGGTCCAGTTAAGGCTGGTATGGATCGAATTTGATAAAGAGGTTGTGATCCCCTAAAAACATACAGCAATTAATGTTAAATGCAGTATTATCAAACTAATAATGGGTGCAAATTTTAAAAAAACAATAAAGCTTATTACATTTCTGATAGTGCCTGATGCGCACCTCCAAACATTTCTAGGAGAGGCAGGCCCTCCCCAGGTTTTTTATTGAATGGAAATGTAGTTAAAGTATAACTACCAAATGGGGAAACACTGTGGTTGAGACTCATCCAAGGGGGAGGCTTGAACAAATCAGGGGAGGGAGAAGGATATATCCTAGGGGTGGATCTTACATATTTAGTTCCTGGAAATGTAACATAAATGACAAATCAAAAGCATTCAAATACCTATATTGTGTTAAAGAAAAAAAGACATGGAGCAAACATTAATTATCATACCCCCGAAAGAGCTTGTTAGTTGTAGTTTGTGTGAAAGAGAAAATGGCTCGTATGTGGGAGATTTATGAGAATTTTGCACTGATGAATTTGTAAGACATATTAATGTCTTGAGGATTGGATGAGGTGTATCATCCCATCCAAAATTTAAAGCCTGGCAACAAAAAAAAGGTTAGTAAAAAAGGTTTTACTTTGTAGAGAACAAAATATCAACTTATAAGAACTTTCAACTTGCCTCTTTTATAGCATCATCAAGCTCCATTGATTCCACTTCTTGATCTGTGCTACTCATGATAAACCTCTGAGCAACTAGCCATGATGTAGGACTCATATAATTGAGTTTGTTTGATAAAGCCGATACCTCTATAGATTACAATTGACACAAGATAAGTTTATCATACATTTCAGACAGGGAAGCTAGAAAAATGTTGTCTAGCCTAAGGAAACCTTTACCTGAGACATCAGTCTTTCCTAAGAGGATTCCATACATTAATGATCGTGCTTTATTAACAGTCTTGAGGAGGTTTTTACCAGTCAAAGACGGGTTGTTCTCTTTCACAATGATTTCACTCAGTGTGTTGAGCAAGCCAAAAACACCAATGTTGTCATTGATTTGCTCCATTTTAAGAGTAAACATAATCCCATCAATATAAATATATAGATATATGTGTTAAGTGAGGAACACTGCAATTCAAAATTATTTTGTGCAAAACATAACCAAAGCAAATTGTATGATGCACACAAAATACTGAAACAACAAACGCAAGCTGAACACTATGCAGTATTTCGCAATACTACTTCATTCTGATTTGACTCATTGGCCAGCTACACTTGTCATTTACAAAGTTCACCACAAATACCACAAGAGACAGAGTACTCAAAGTTTCTTTTTTGTTATTGGGCATTTGAGCGCGCCTTTTGGAATTGAAATGTTTAGCTGAGCTGTGAATAATGTCGTGATGTTTATTCACAGGCCGTGTCAAACTGGCTGTGCAAATCGTGCAAATGGACTCTACTTACTACGTGGCTAGTGAATGAAAATGGACTATACTCTATACTTACAGGGAATGCACATGTTTATCCTATCCAGGCATGGTAGGCTATCGGCATCTCTCCCTCTCGAGACAAAATAGGTGAACGAACTTCTCGTTTTGTGGCAGCAACCTTGCTATCGATGGAAGGACTTGACTTATGACCAAAGCCGTGGGCAAAAGCCGGTTCCTCAACGTGACATCGCAAGTGAGGTCATGTAATGATTTGGTCATTTTTTGATGGCCTGATTCGACATTATTTTGAAATCAAATGACTATTTGACGTCGAAGCAAGCCACCAAAATGTGCTCTCTGGGGAAATCCCTGTGAGAAATGAAGATTCTGAAGGTGTCATACTCATGTCGCGTCGAATTCATAAAGTACTTTGGTTTTAAGTTTGATTTTTAAGTTTGATTCACTCCAAACCAACTTACTTTTTTGTCTCCGTACTCCCTATATACTTCCCCGTCTACCCACAAACACCCTCGACAAGTTTCTCAAAAACGCCATTTTATAATGTAATCTTGAAAGCTTTTTATTTTTTTTATTTTTAGCGACTAAGGAGCAGCGTGTGTTAGCGGCACGAGGCCGTGCAATGGCCACACCGATGGACACCGATCACCGTATCGAATAGTACCACGACGGGACGCATTTCTGGACGAGTGGAGGATGACAAAGAGTGAGGGTGGGGGCAGGTCTCGCGGCTCTCGCTCAGGTGGGAAGGACACCCTTCGGCCTCTCGGCCCTCTTGGAGCGGTATAAAAGATGGGGCTGCAGGGTTGAATGGACACAGACCCGGCCCAGCTCTCCTCGGCAGCTGCTCCTCCTCGCCAAGTCTTCACAGGAGCCGACATGAATCCCTTCCTCGTAAGTACCATGACTTTCAGCCTGCGGCGCAAGCTGAGACCCCTGTGATTTACCTGCGACATTTGTTTCACGCGCGTTGCAGGCCCTCTTTCCGCTGTGCTTCCTGCTGCTGGCGGTGGAGTCCCAGAGGCAGGACAGTCCTGGTGCGGTCCAGGCACCTGCCCGAACGGCCGAGCCAGAGCGGGCGAACAAGAAGGACAAGCGAGGCCTGTTCGGCGCCGTGGTCGGCTACGAGCCCTATGCGCCCCACGCGGCGCTGCCCGCGGTGCCCGTCGCCTACGGAGCCGTGGACGCCTACGGAGCGTACGGCACGTACGGCACGTCCCCCTACGCGTACGGACCCTACAAGACTGCGGTGGCTGCGCCGTATGCAACGCCCATCGGCAAGGTGAGTCTGGCACCAATCGGCGAGCGAAGTGTACCGTAGTGCAACCGCGCGCCTGGAGGGTAGGCAGCCCATCTAACGCCTGCCTTTATCGATTCAGGTGGCCTATGCTCCGTTTGCGGTGCCTGCATACGGTGCCTACGCAGACGGCGCCTACCCCAAACAGGTCGCCGGATACGCTCCAGCCACGTACGGCGCTCCATACGCCCCGTACGGCTACGTTGCAGAGGCCTACCCTGCTCAGTATGGGGTGCCTTACGGCGCGGTGCCTGCTGCTCACGGGGCCTACGCTTATTGAGCAGAGTCCGGAGGAATGCAGACCAGCTGATTGAGACATCCCGAAGGCCTGTTCGTCTGTCTGCACCGTCTTTGTTTTTAATTTTAATGTTGAATTATTTATTTATTTCGATGCGATTTGGGTGAGGAAGAATAAACCCGACTACTTTAAATGCATCTCTCGACTTTTAATACTGAGTAATCATAAAACACTTAAATTAGCGACCCACTCGGGGGTTTTAGCTGGATGCCGCGATCGTCTGGAGGACCGCGTCCACGGCGCGGGGGAAGTCCTCGCACACAAACGCGGGAGGAGGGTCTATCTTCTTTTCGTCTCCCTCGCGGTACTTCCCCGTCCGGACCAGGATGCCCCGCATCCCAATGGATTGCGCGCCCGCCACGTCGTCGTTGACGTCCTGAAACGCGACAGAAGACGCGCGATAATCGAGGCTGCCCACACGGACGGGATCGAAGGGAAGGCCAATACACACTCACGTCTCCTATCATGATGGCGGCCTCGGGCTCGACGCCGTCCAGCGCCGCCCGGTAGAAGTCCGCCGAGGGCTTGCCCACGGTGTGCGCCTGCACGCCGGCCGAGTACTCCAGCGCCTTGACGAAGGCCCCGGGCCCCAGCGCCAGCCCGTCCTTGCGCGCGAAGTAGCGGGCCTGGTGCACGGCGACCAGCCGCGCTCCGGGCCTCAGCAGCACCCTGCAACGGAAGTGTCCGGCTAGCGTCATCCCTCACTCCACGACCCACGGACCTCACGTGCTGGTCACAGAAGGTACTTGGAGTGTGTTCGAATTCTCTATTGTACCGAAAACTAGTGTCAAGAAGTGTCGACATATTGGAGAATTCGGACACACCCGGGGGGGGGGGGGGGGTTCAGGCTTCAGGCAGGGAAGTTAGGAACCAGGTAGGCAACCCCAATGCGCCCGTTCGCCCACCAGGCGCGGTTTTATATACCCGTCGGTCCTAGGGTAGGTGGGCGATTTGTCCTACAAAACCCCTGAAAGTAGGCAACCCACAGCAAATCGCCCCCTCCGTCGGACGGACTTAAAACCGCGCCTCTCGCCCACGTGGTCGACCCAGCAGGCTGTCGCGGTTGAGGGTGATAAGTAAGCTCTCATAAGGTCCGCGTGCCATTCTTGTCTCAAAATTGTCTCGGTGACAGACGTTGGCAGAAGCGAGCGAGGGACGGGGCGGGGCGCGCGATAGCGAGGCAGTCGCCTGTAATGAATTGGACCATCAGCAGAAATGATGAGGCCGGGCCCGGCCAGGCCAGGCCCCTCGCGCAGGGCAGGTTGAGATAAGGGAAGTACTGCGGGCGGCTGTTCTCGAGGGGTGAGAATGGCATAAGGGGTGGGTTCTTGATTTGTGCAGCAACATGCTAAGGGGGATGTTTTCTTGATGTGGGCAGGGGTGGGAGAAAACATACCTGAAGGCCTTTGTGAGGGTCTCATAGTTGAAGAGGTCTGGAGCAAGTCCAACTACAACAGAGTCTAGTTCTGCATCATCTGCAGGTCTGACGTCTTCAAACTCTTCCATTGCCGCATCATCAATGATAAGCATGGGTTTCAACTGCCACTTTTTTACGAGGTCATGGGCCGCAGACAAGGATGTAACAAAGTCTTCTTGTTTCACTGGAAATCCAAGCGTTGTCAGATTTTGAAATAGCCTTCGTTTTGATTCTTTTGTTGTATTTGTCACAAATTTAACTTGAAGCTGCGAATCTTGTAATCTGGAATCAAATAGATTGATCTCAAATTAATGGTAATGCTAATACGTGATGATGCTGCTTATGTCGGAGAGTGGAGTTCATTCATCTTACTGCAGCAGACTAGACTGTAAATAAAGACCCCCAGTCATAACCTACAAACACATCCTGATATACTTACTAATTCCTGACTTTTTAAAAAGGGACACTTTATCATGTAAATCATCCCTACATCTCCACAGAAACATTTTCCCTTTCTCATAAGTGAAGGTGATGCTGAATCATTTCTTTATAAAATACATTGTGTCGTCTGCACGGTCTATTTAATGACAAACAAATCAAAAATAGCGCTCTGCTTGCTCACCTACGTAAAGCTTCTTGTGCCCCTGGAACAGCTAATTCTTGGATGTGTAACGTCCCGCTTAAGTCTACCAAGACTGTCTTTAAGGGCAAGCGTCCGGCGACTGCCATTCTGAACTTGTTTAAATATTAGCCGAATTATTTTCTTTCCAGTGCGCGTACGCTCCGCTGCCCCTCCAGTCCCACAGCCCCACCGGCAAGATCTCCACTCTGCTCTCTGATTGGCCGGTCCACCAGACTGACTGCAGCTGCAACGAATAGCATTGCAGCAAAACTGCACGCTCCCTTCCATTCGCACTCTTTGATCAGCTGGTGAGGGGGAGGTGAGGCGGGGCAAATTTCGAATGGCTCAACAGCAAGACAGCTGCGCTAAGCCGCTCGCTCAGCCAGGGAGTGCCCCCCGGCGACCGGGCCGCCACGAGCACAAGACAAATTTAAAAGTGAACACGTGGAAAATTGTGTGTCCGCTATGCCCCACAGCAGCTCCCTCCCCCCACCCCACGCCCGCGTCGCGTTGCATCATCCACGCCACCCCAGCCAGCAGCTCCTGAAGCCCGAGCCGCCGACACGTTCGCCGGCAAGATCACCGTTAATAAGGGCTAGTTAAGGGTTGATTTGTCGACTAGGTCGCCCGTTGACAACCCGTGAGTATTTTTCGCAAGGGCTGCCAGCATTTGTTGCCCTGCGCACCATCACTAGTTTCATTCATGAAGAATTTATACTAGCTGCTCTTTCATAGTAGTGTAACAGGGTGTGAACAGCTGGTATGGTGTAGCATCTGGAGTTTTGTAGAACAAGTGACAATGACATTAATTATGATTTGTATCAACTAAATTTTTTAATCAGTATTTGGATATTTCTTGTACAATATGTCAGTAAGAAGTTGTAAAGTTATCAAATTTTACATGTTCCTGTTTTAACCTATCAATTGAATCTTTTCAGATACAATGTGTGGAATTTGGGCATTGTTTGGAATTGGAGTAGATGTTGCTGTTCACAGCAACTCTGTTTTCACCAAAATTATTCATAGAGGTCCTGATGCCTGGCGACTTGAGGCAGATTGCCGATTGGCTGTAAGTGCACTCTGATGAGAATTATTTAAAATTTATTTTCCCCCTTTCATTTTCAACATTTTATCTTAAGCACATCCATTGTGTGTCTGTTGCAGCACTCGTTTTTGGGTTTTCATCGCCTTAAGGTCGTTGATAGTGTCTATGGTATGCAGCCCATGAAGCTTCATTGTCTTCCAGATCTCACGTTGATGTGCAACGGAGAAATTTATAACTGCCATGAGGTATTTTGATATTTAAAACGGAAGTGCTAAAGGTGTTTATGAAAAAACTGTGAATATGTATCTTTCTATTATTCCCTATTTAGTTAGCAAAGAACTTTGGCTTCACTATGGAAACTCACTGTGATGTTGAACCCATCCTTCACCTCTTTGGGAAGGGGGGAATTGAAATGGCAACCAGCCATTTAGATGCAGAGTTTGCATTCTGTCTGGTTGATGCTGCAAAACAAAGAGTTTACATTGCTCGAGATCCTTTTGGAGTTCGACCTCTTTTCCGACTTTACTCTGAGAGTGGTGTCCTGGGTGTGTGCTCTGAGGCCAAAGGTACTTTCTTTATATTTCTAAAACAAACTGTCTTTTAAAACTGAAATATACATATTCTAAAATGTGAAAATTGGACACAACAGGTCTTGTAGGAATGAGTCAGCATCTGAATGGTTCAAAGTTTACATTAGAACCCTTTCCTCCTGGAACATTTGAGGAGTATTCTATTGATAAAGAGGGAAGAGCCAAACTTGTAAGAAGAGAGCGTTTCTATGAAATTGGAGGCCCTGAAAGACCCAAATTTAAGCCTTTTGTGCCCTATGATAGTAAGGCTTTTTAACAAAATCTATTTACTTTGGAAGTACCACTGATTTTTTCAAGAGAATAATAATATCATCTTAGTGAACATATTATTTTCTGTTTTTTCCAGAACTTACAGATGATGTTCATTCTAACATCCGCACACTCCTGACATCTGCTGTTCAGAAGCGATTGATGGCAGATCGGCGAATTGGGTGCTTACTTTCTGGTGGTCTTGATTCAAGTCTCATTGCTGCTTTGCTGGTAAAACTGGCTAAAGAAGCTAATTTGCCATATCCCATTCAGGTAATGTCTCAATGCTGGAAAAGTCTGAGAAACTCATTAAATGTGAGAATAATTAAATTCATATTGTTTCTATTGTTGTCTGTTAGACATTCTCCATTGGTATGGGTGATAGTCCAGATGTTCTTGCTGCCCGTCAAGTTGCTAAACATATTGGATCAGAGCACCACGAAATCATTTTTACTGAAGAGGATGTTGTAAAAGTTCTTGATGAAGTCATTTGTACTTTAGAAACTTATGATATCACAACTATTCGTGCATCTGTGGGTATGGTCTCATTTCATTTCTCTTAATACCGGTGTCATACTGATTATTATTTATTGCAAATCATCGACGTAATCTTTTGATCCGTTTTGTTTTAAACCAGGAATGTACTTAATATCTCGAGCAATCAAACAGAAAACTGATACCACAGTAATTTTAAGTGGAGAGGGTGCTGATGAATTGGCTCAAGGCTATATTTATTTCCGTGATGCACCCTCTACAGCAGAAGCCCGTGCTGAAAGCTTACGCCTTCTTAAAGACATTTATCTCTTTGATGGCCTACGAGCTGACCGTACTACTGCTGCTTGGAGGTAAGCGTCATGTAACATTTATGTCGAATAGTTGTTTTGGCACTCTTAAAACTCGTTCTGTTATGGGGAAAACATAATAATCAAAAAGTTGCTGGTTTCATTTTTTAGTTTGGAATTGAGAGTTCCATTTTTGGATCTGGAATTTACCAACTACATGCTCAGCCTTCCACCGGACATGCTGAGACCAAAGGGTGGTGTAGAAAAACATCTTTTGCGCTCAGCTTTTGATGGAACAGGTTTACTGCCTGACAGCATTTTATGGAGACATAAGGAGGCTTTTAGGTAATTTAGAAAATCTGGATCACTTTCTTCTGACATGTTTTTTTCAAATCCAGATAATTTTAAATTAAAATCTGAATGCTCTTTCTAGTGATGGTGTGACATCTGTTAGAAAGTCCCTGTTCCAAATAATTCAGGAAATAGTTGCAATGAGGGATATTGGTGTAGAACTGAAAGATGCACAAGCTCTTTTCCCTCATTGTACTCCTAAAACAAGGGAGGCACTGTACTACAGGTATGAACATGTGCGCACTGAATTAATGCCAATGCTCTGTTAGGTATGGGGAGCAAGTAACATTATGTATACCGAGGAAATATTCTTATTTTTCAGGCAATTGTTTGAGAAAAACTATCCTCAACAATCATCTCTCATCCCATACATCTGGATGCCTCGTTGGGTGAATGTCAGTGACCCATCAGCTCGAGTCATTAGCCATTATGCTGCAGAGAAGGCAAAATAACTATCATATGCCTAAAAGTAAGTTTCATCAACTTAAGAGAAAACTCAGAAAGTTTTCTCCCTTCTTTCTTTCTGCTGGTCAGGAGCATATATTGTGTATTTTTTCACACTTGTTTGTGCATTAAATCATAGGGGTAAAATATCTGCCACTCTCAAAATGCCAATCTCAGTCACATAAGATGCTTCTTTAAACAAATGCCCGTTTACAATTCAACATTTTAATTTTCATGTAATTTCAAATTAACGATTTTTACAATCAAGCCATCATTCAAATCAAAACATAATTGTCCCTTTGAACTTGCCCCCAAATTAACTTTCATTTACCTGTTAACATTGATCTTAAATCGAAACATCAACAGAGATTTGCAACCCTTTAAAGTAGAGTTCAATTAACTTAAAAATATCTGCTTTCAACTTTTATGTACAACACTTACAATATACATGGGAAATATTCATACTAAGTTACATGGTGTTAAACAACAATGATCACCAATGTCGGCACATTTGATACATTTTGATACATGATATATTAACAAGAAAAGCCTTTAGGTGGAGTTTAAAGAGTATAGTAAGAAGAGTTGTTTTTTTTTTTTCTGAAAGCAAAGCAGAATGGCTTTTGTTTAACTTCCATGATTTGAGGACTTTTTGTTTTGTATAGTAGCCATAGCCACTCTGCTTTTCTGTTCACGTTTATACAATAGAGAACAGAGAAGAATGGGGAATCAAATCTAAAGGAAGAATAGATAGTGTGTACAAGATCTCAATATAGCTCAATGCAAGCTTTCTTAACTTTGTACTTAAATGCTTATTATTAATTTTATTATTATTGTAGAATAATGTGATTTATGCACTGACTGCATTAATTTGATGAAAGGATTTGGCAATTGCTCATGAGTGTTGTGAGGTTTTTTGTTGTTGTTGTTGCTTCTTTGAAATACGCACAGTGTGTTGCAACTTGTGATCCACAACAACCTACATGAGTTCATTGTGTTGATGTTTATGTACCATATTTTAAAATTGTCATTGCGCACCTCTGACATAAATTGCCCACACATATGAGGCTTTTCATTCTTTCATTGTGCTTGGTATGTACCTCTCTTAGCAATTGCCGACAGTCTTAGATATTTTCCTAAACTTATATTTAGCACATAATGAAACAGCTATGAGTTAAAAGAAGAACAGAATATACACTTGTGGGGTAGATAGGCCATTACAATATATGGAGTTTCTTTAATGATCGATCATTAAGGTTTTAAAATTTAAATCAGGTGAATCATAAACCTAGTACTTACAACTGAAATTTTATAAACAAGGGTTTTGATATGATGAAATGCAATTTTCAATAGAGGTCGAATTTCTGTTTTACTTTGTAACAAATCAAATCAGTACTGTTTTGGGTTACTGCTCTCTGAAGTTGTGCCAGTGACAAGTACTATAGGTTTTCTTCTTTAAATTTATATCTGCATTTTCAGCTCAAAGGCTAATCAAGGAGACTTTTGCTCAGATAGCAAACCAGGTGTACTCATAAAAATGCTCCTTAAATGCACATTCACACACACTGGTGTTTTTGTTTTGTTTTTTTAAGTCTTGGAAGGTTCATAATAGCTTCAGAAATGAGAATACTACTACATACTTTCCTAGATTTCATATGTGTATTTGTGACTTTGTATCCATACTATGGATGAACTGTTTTAAAAGTATTGCTAAATGCATCACATCCTACAAAACCTTTACCTAACGGTTTTAAAATAAAATTTACAATCCTAATACTTTATGAAGATCTTGCAACAATTTTCACAAAATAAATTATATTTGTATCGTTAATTAAAAGACAATTATTGCATTGTGTTTCATCACCTGGTTTTTCACTCATCTTCACATGGCATCTTTCTCTCTTGTGGAGACATCTTTTTTTAACCATTCATATTTTTTACTTATCCTATTCACTGACTCTCACATTCTCTCTTAATCACAACACAACATAATAAAAATGGATAACAATTTTTGTTTTATGTTACATCTTGTTGCGTTCCTCTATTTACAAGCTAAGAATACAGTCTGTGCTGGTGTACATGAATGGCATATAGAAAAATGCAGAGTAAGATTTACTTTGATGAATAGAAGTGAGTAATTTAAAGCGGAAGTACTTTCTGTCATAGAGAAGTGGTTAAGTTATTTATGGTTGACCATCGGTTAAGGCTGAGAAAAAGCAGTGGCAGGGTTAAAATGAATGCTGATATATCACAATGAAAGAGATTGCAATGTTCTAACAGGATCCATTCGTATCTCTTAGCCTACAGCAATAACATTAAAATTTGTGGCATGAAAACATCAATAAATTCTGTAAGAACGCTGACAAATCACAAAATACAAAAAGCCCCTCACCAAAGTTGACGCTGGTTTTTGTTTAGGGGAAATAACCATGATCCTTTGAAACTTACAGCTAAATAGTTTGTACAATTAAAACATTTTTCCCTTTATTTACATTAGCTATTAGCAGCAACCAGGGGGAGTTGACTAAACGGGTAGGTGTTTATTATTCCGCTGCAAAACCAAGCTCTAAAATCTAACATCCAATTAAATTCAATTTAAAAGTAAGATACCAGTTCTCCAAAAACAGGAAACTTTCTCCATCACCAACACTAAGGTTTCAGAGTTTCAGCAAAATATATCTGGAAGAAGTAAAATCAACTTTACAAAATAAAAAC
>NW_026267136.1:4043759-4046259 GCF_000697945.3 Frankliniella occidentalis
ATTACGCGGGAGCGGCCGCACTCGCCGCGGGGTCCTCCGACCGACTACCTCATTATACCGCGGTTATAGAGTAGCGCTTGTTGTGGTTATGATAATAAAAGGGATGGCGTGACGTCCACACCCACACAGCCAAGCCAGGCCAAGCCGGCCCCGGCAGCAACTTTGTACCGGTGGCGACACAAAACTGGCCTGGCCTGCTTCGCACGCATTATATTACACATTGTTCAATGCTCGGCTCGGGCGGCCCTCTTTCTCATACGGCCCCGACACGCCGCCCACAGGCCCGCCCACCCTGCCGCCGCCGTGTGCGTCGCGTCCCGGTGCAGCAGGTGCTTCAGCCCATTTCTGTTGTGCGCGGCGCGAGATTGGACGCGCGGTACATTGTGGTACGTTGTACAGGCGGCGCGGTCCAATATCACGTACGCGCCGCGCACACGCACACACACTCACATACGTGTTTTTCACTCCCACTTGGACTGGGCGGAAACCTCCCACATGTATACTCTCACCCTTGTTACTGATTTTGTTTTCAGCAGTAACTGGTTTCTTACGAAAAATATGCACTGTATGGTAACTAAAGAAATTGGTCCGTAATCCCGTGGTGCATGAAAAAACATGGCCATCTCATAAGATAAATAAATAAAGTTCAGTATACAAGACCTGCTGAGAGTGTAACCGGCCGAGAGGTCTGTTTGATTTAGCTTCCTGTGATGTGTGTACGTGTGCGTGCCCAGCTAGCATGCAAGCTGCGGGCTTAACGCGGCGTGGGCTTCACGGGGAGCGGAACCGGGGGAAAGGGGGTGAGGGGTTGGGGGTGAGGTGTAGGAGGGGATGGAAGGGCGGATCGATGGCGTAATTATTAATCACTCATCTTCGTCCCCCGGGAGCCATTCCGAAATGAGGGAAGTGCAACGAATACGGACGACGCGAGGGAGGAAGCGTACCAGCAGCAGCACCAAGCGTACGCAAACACACACACACACACACAATCACACACACACACACACACACACACACACACACACACACACACACGCACGTGTACCGTCTGCCCCAGCAGCACACCTGCACACTCGGAATTAATTAGCGCAAAAACGAGCGAGAGGAACGGAGGAGGAGGAGGAGCCCGTGGTGCGGTCGGGCGGCGCCGCTCCGGGAGTTTGGAGAGAGGAAGAGGGGAGGAAGGCCTTGCTCACTCAGCTCTAGCCAGTAGCAGCGTTATAGGCCGCTCGGAGCTTTTAAGACGGGAGGATTGCGCGCGGCCCTCGCGGCGTCGCGGCGTGGCGGGACGTGGTGGGGCGGGGAAGAAGGGAGAAGCCAAGAGAAGCCACTGTGCGTCAGAGATCATTAAACTTTGGCTGAGCCGACTGTTTACAAGGAAACGTGAGTCTCATTGCTGAGCGCCGCCGCCGCCGCGCCTTCCTCCTGCTGCGGGCGGGATCGTCTTCGAACGGCCGCGAGCAGGCTGCTGGGGTGGGCTTAAGCTACGGACACCTGCGCCGCTCGGAGGGAGGAGCAGGAAGAGGAGTGGGTGGAGATGACGCTGATGTAGGTGTAGCCAGGCCGCCGCGGATAAGCCTTATCGCAGGATCCGCTCCGGGCCGGGGGCGGGCCGGGGGACTCTGCGTGGGGCGGCAGGGGGCGGCTCCGGGGGTCCCACCGGTACTCTGCTCGGTTCCGCTCCGGCGGTGGCCGCCTGCATAGCGAAGCGACGCCCCCCTCCCCCCTTTCCGCGGAGTTGGGGGTAGAGAGGGATAAGGGAGATTTGGGAAGGGGGAGAGGGGGGGGGGCTGAAATTAAACTGACAGAGCCAACTATCTCGCCCGCGCGCGGGAGGATGAAGAAAAAGAAGAAGAAACAAAAGCGCGCGAAACACGCTCAACTTTCCTTTCAACTTCCATCCGGCGGTGCGTTGCGGTGGCCGGAGGAAGCATAGCGGGGAGCCCCCCCCCCTCCCCCCATTTTTATTTCCCCTCTTGTTGCTGCTGCTCTCTTCCGTGAACCGCGCCAGCAGACCGAGTGTAAAGTTGGCTGATGTCAAATTAAGAGGGGGAATGAGGGGAATTACCATGCGGGCTCTGCTCTCAGCCTTGCCCCCTGTTCCCTCTCTCTCGCTCTTTTTAAAAAAAACGTTAACAATTCTTGTTAACCATAAACGGACCCTTAGTTAGTTAAGAAAATTTTCCATTTCATAGTTTCGAGCAATATTTTTTGAATATAGAAGTTTGCGCCGCGTCATAGCGCCCTCTCACTTGTACAATCTGCTTTTGGACGCCATGTAGGCATTTCATGCCTGCTCGCTGCATTGTTCTTGTTCTTGATGTGTCTTTTTGCGTGATATGTTTTTGAATTAGCGTGTTAATCATTACTTTTATAATTGAACACAATTTTTGGCATGAGCGCTGGGCAGCGCGCGCGGGGGGCTGACTACTCAGAGAGCAAGGTGTCCATTGTTGCTCTGGTACCCGGGCGTGGGTGTGGAGCTGCTCAACAGGTGGTG
>NW_026267136.1:4046309-4047018 GCF_000697945.3 Frankliniella occidentalis
AAGCCTTAAAATCTATGTTAATCAATCTATGTAACCATATTATGGTGTCAATAAATCAAATCAAATCAAATCTCTCTCTCTCACTCACTCACTCACTCACTCACTCACTCACTCACTCACTCACTCACTCACTCACTCACTCACTCACTCACTCCCCTAGAGGTTTTCCCAGAGGAGCGAGCTGAAGCTGGCCGCCCGACTGAATTTCATTCCCTTGCAGCTTTCCTCCCTCTGCTCTCTCCTGGACCCGTCCCGGGCCGAGCTGGCGGCCCGCGGGGAGCGCCCGCCGAGCTCGGGGTGGGCAGCCCGCAGGACACGCGGGCGCGGCGGCACCACCTACCCGCGCGAGGGCGGGCGCCAGAGCCAGCCGTGAGCTGCAGCTGCGGGCGACGAAAGGGCGGCGGGAGGAGTAAAAAAGAGTGAGAGAGTGAGAGAGAGAAAAGCACTCGCAGCCGCTGAGGTTGTTTTAAAAGGAAACGGGAGAGGGAGAGATGAGAGCGATATGGAATTTAATTTGGAAGCGCGACGCGGAAAGCCGCGGGTCCGGCAGCGGGGAGGAAAGCGTATGGGGTGCGGCAAAGCAAACACATATGTGGGATGTGGGCGTGGGCGGCCGAGGGGAGCAGGAGGCGAGCAGGACGGCGGCGGGGAGGAAAGAGACGAATCGGTGTAGAGATTGACGACGAGACAGCGGGGGAGGGAGGGGGCG
>NW_026267136.1:4047068-4049383 GCF_000697945.3 Frankliniella occidentalis
CCCCCCGCCTCCCTCACCCCTGCCCAGCGCTTTTGTAACGGTCCTGCCCCACCTACCCCCTCTGCTTTATTTTCTAAACATCTTTTTCTCCTTTATTTTCTTGGTCGCGCCGTCGTAGGACTTCGGGTCGGGTAAGGTTACCCGCGGCGGCTAAGTACAGCCGTACCCGGCCCAGGAACTCGTGTAAGGTTGACCCCGGCGGTCCAGGCCAACCGAGCCCAACCGTACCCGGACCAGTCAGTCGTTGATCTAAGAGAGCGCTAGATGTCGGGGTCGCAGAAGCAGGCCGACCTACTGTTATATACTCACTTGAAGATGAGGCCGTCCTGCGCCATGGCGTACACTATCCTCGGCATGGGGAACATGGAGCCGAACATGGAGACGGAGAGGCCGGCCAGCGCGCCCACCGCCACCACGTACTTGCACTTGTTAGCGCCCACGTAGCTCCACATCTCAACGAGCGCCGAGTCCTTGTCCACCTGGTCGTATGGCACTGGAACGAAACGAGCCGCATGAGCGAGCGTGAGCGGCGGGGGCGAGGGGTACAACCGCGGGTACAACTTCACCCCCCCCCCCCCGAAAAGAGAAACATCAATGTAACCCTGAAGTAAAAAAATGAAAAATCAAAATCAATTTAAAAAATCAGAAAAAACCCAGGAGGAATTGAAAAAATCAGGAAAATCAAGAACAATCGAAAAAGAAACATAGGCGTACGTTTGAATTTAGAGTGAAGTATGTGAAGGGTGTGAGCGCCCTGCAGAAAACAAAAAACCGTCATGTTCACGTTTCTTAAAGCGCGGGCAGTGTGCAATACGTACCGACGAGCGTGAGCATGAGGGAGGAGGTGACGTAGGCGACGAGGATGATGGCAAGCGAGCCGACGATGGCGAGCGGAATGGACTTCTTGGGGTTGTTGGACTCCTCGCCCGTCGTCGCGATGATGTCGAAGCCGATGAAGGCGTAGAAGCAGGTGGCGGCGCCCGTCAGCACCTGACAGAGACACAGAAAGAGGGGTGGTGGAAAGATCAGGATATTGCGACGCGACGAGGATACTGCAGTCTGTGTGTGTGTGTGTGTGTGTGTGTGCTTTTAACGGCTCCCAGCCGGATGTCAGGCTTCGATGCACTCGCACGCCGTCATAGTCTCTCCGGGCCTGACAGGTGAGCACACCTGGCGTTGTGTGAGTGTGTGTGTGTGTGTGTGTGTGTGTGTGTGTGTGTGTGTTTGTGTGTGTGTGTGTGTGTGTGTGTTGAGCAGACTGTAGGCAATTTCGCGTGTGTGAGTGTGAGTGCACTCTCGTTTATTCGCCAGGGCGAGAGGACGGACGGGCTGCTTCATCATGGTACACTCCTCCTTCCCCTTTTCCTTCTCCTCCTCCTTCGCCACCCATCCCAGGTGGCCTGGTGTGACGCTACATGACGGCCACCCTCGTCTTTCTTGCTCCTCCCACGATGTTCCCTTGAGACACCTCTTTGACGGACTGAACGAGCCAGTACCACCGGCGAACAGACCGCGCACAGCACATTCTACCTTTGATGCAGCAAATTTTCTCATCCACATCTTTTCAGCGTGTATACTTTAATACTAACAGATAGCGGGTCGGGATGTTGCGGGATGCAAATATGTTTTGAGTTGATTAAAAAAATAATTACGGATAATTATCAAGAGTACTTTTTATATATGCGCGCGCGGTTTGTTTGGTCATGGATTAGTTTCGGCCGATCACAAAGATCGCACGGTGCTGCTCGGGACCTTTCGAGGAGAGGACAGCAGAGGGTGGTCCAGCGTCATTAATTCACATTCCCTTTTTGCGGCGGGTGGAGCCGTGGCAGGGGTCGCGGCTCGCCTCTCACTCGCACCGCCTATGCTTCCCACGACGCGCTGCCTGCGACGGCGAGGACGCGACCTAAATAGGCGGCGGCGGCCGGAGCGAGAGTAGTGCGCTGTGCACGGCGCGGTGACGGTCGTTATTATTCCTTATTCATCCGTCTCTGTCGCTCCCTCTCTCACGCCCCGCCGCCCTCTCCCTTTTTTTCCCCTCTCTGGATCATTCTCTGTCTCTCTCCCTCGCTCCGTTTTCCGTCCGGGTTGAGATTGGAAGCTCCACTCCACGCCACGCCGCGCGGCCGCGCCGAGCCGAGCGCGCAGCCCAGTGGCGGGCAGGGCATTGTGCCGTACAAAGGGACCCGCGTGCCCCCCGCAGTGCCCAGCAGGCAGCCGGCTATCCCGCACGTGTCCGGCCAGCCAGTCACTCACACTCAGCACATGTTCTCTCTCTCTCTCTCTCTCTCTCTCTCTCTCTCTCTCTCTCTCTC
>NW_026267136.1:4053233-4055002 GCF_000697945.3 Frankliniella occidentalis
GCAGACGGTCGCCACAGATATCGGCAAAGCTCCTTCCAGGGGGGAAGCAGACGGTCGCCACAGATATCGGCAAAGCTCCTTCCAAACAGAAGCGCGTGCGGGGAAGGGAGGGAGGGAGGGGGAAGAGCGCACGACTTTGGTCGGCAGGCCGCCGAGTGGAAACTCTTGGGTGAGAGGGAAAAAAGGACCGGAGCAGCGCCCCCGAGGCGAGTTGCGAGTCGTTGGGGGTTCGGGCCATACAAATCGAGATTTGAAAGATCGCGCAGATCGAGAGAAAGAGGGAGAGAGGGCGAGATAGGCGGCTGGGGCAAGCGAGAAAGGGAGGGGGTGTGCAAGAGATTGCGCCTGTATTAAAAAAAAAAAATTGAAACAGAAGGAGGAGCTAAGGCGGTATCTGGCTGCGATTGGACTCGGAGCTCCGTCGAGAAGGAAGTAAAGTGTCCTCAGCGCGATCGCGAACACGAGATCCCTTTCAGTGACAGTGTGCCTCCCCCCCCCCCCCCCTACACCAACCACGCTCTGCCCCGTCCCACCACCACGCCCTGCGACGAGCGAGATCTCGAATTAAGCTGAATGGCAATGAGCCTGACTCAGCTCGTTCCGGCCGTCACATCTCCGTCCGAAAAGAACGAAACTTCCTACGCTACTGTCGGGGCGATAAAATATTGCGGCGGCTCGACTCGACTCACCCCCGACCAGCCGTACGGCAGGAAGCCCTTGTGCTCGGACCAGTTCCTCGAGTCCACGTAGAACAGCCCCGCCGTCATCACGAACACCCACACGGCCAGGTTGACGGCGTTGAGCACGTTGTTGAAGACGAGCGACTTCTTGACGCCGGCGGCCATGAGCAGCGTCATGAGCAGCGTTATGACGAACGCCACGATGTCCGGGGGCTGGTCTGCGCACCGAGGAGAAAGAAAACATGTGGTGATGCGGCTGGATCTTTTTTTTTACGGTGCTTTGACGTCACATTATCCCGCGTTTCCCTTACACCCGTTAGGGATCGTGCCCACATCTCGTGATCCAAATATTATGGGGTCACAAATCCCAAACGGTTCAGGGCTGTCATGCCATGGCTGTCATTAGAGTTCATAGGGACCCGATGATATTTCCTGGGGTACAATTACTATGGGGTACATTTGGGCTCTAATGACCGCCCTGAACCTTTTGGGACCCCAAGATATTTGCAGGGGCGTCGACAGGACGACTTTTCAGGGGGGGGGCAAACGGTTCGAAGTTATGAAAGTTGCCTACCTACTAGGGGCTATTATCTTATTTAATTTTCATTATTTATAATTTGGATATTGAATTAACACTGAATCGACCGCAAATAACAAGAAGATTGGAAGGGCAGTCAGCCTTATGTGCAACTAAGCACCAACCAACCTTTTGTAATGTTGGATACGGTTGCCTCGCCAGCCAAAGAGGACATATGTAACTGCAAAATTCGCGAGCGAAGCGAGCCAAAAGAAATTTTCATTTAAACTCTGAATATTACGTCAGTTATTGAGAGGAGTGGGTCGATCTAATGTATCAATTATATTGATAGGGAATTGGAGCATTCCTTACATATGCAACCTTGAAGTCAGTACAGTCTGAGCTAAAGGTAGGAAAAGCACAACATGTTCAGTTAACTCGCGAGCGAAGCGAGCGAGAGGCCAGAGCTGATCTATTATATTTGACACCTCAGGATCGATTTTAGAAGGGTTTTTAACATTCTATTTACTAATTTCTTTCTTTTAATATTGTCTATCGTTGCCCCCCCCTGC
>NW_026267136.1:4055052-4058889 GCF_000697945.3 Frankliniella occidentalis
CCCCCCGCGCGCCCCAACTGTCTGGAAGAAACGGGTCCGTTTAAAAAAAAAAAAGTTCTTTTCGGTCGTGTCCTTCTTCACGTCGTGCGCACTTGTTCCACGACGGAGGGGGTCGCCACGACGCCGCAGTTGACCCCCCCCCCACCCTCTTACCGCAGCGATTTTCCCCAGCCGCTTCTCTCCCAGATCGCCCTCTCCTCCCGGCCGTTCTGCAGCAATCCTGGTGGTGCACTCGGGGCCGCCGGGGGCTCGGGGGGCTCGGGGAGGGACTGAACTGAACTACTGGGAGCGGTCGAGGCGGAGCGGAACGGAGTGGAACGAAGCCGCTCTGTTCGTAAAAGTCGTAACTTCTTTTTTAAGGAGCAGCTCACTCGGGGCCTCAACTCCTGTCATCCCCTTCCCTCCTCCCCCCTCTTCCCCGGACCTCTCCTCACCCACATGACCTCTCCGGCAGCACACCATCCCTTTTTTCACCCCCCCTCCTCTTCTTGTGGTATCTGCGGCTCCCACCTCTTGTGTAAAGTAAAGGGTGGCGAGGCCTGATGGGCTGTTCGCCGGTCCACCCCGCCCCGCCCCACCCCTCCTGCCCAGCCTTGACCGTGGCCCACATTCCTCCGCACATTTCTTTCTCCCGTACAGGCCGGGGTCGGGACACCCTGCACGCGTAGACATCCCACTCGACACGGCCCACACACACTGCAGAGGTCCACTTTAACTGAACGGGTCCGCTCCGCCGCCTCAGCCGCCGCCGCCGGGGCCGGGGGCTCGAAAGGAAAGGGACGGCGGGGGGCGAGTTTGTGGAGGAATCAGCAGCGGCGCAGCGCTGCGGGGAGGAAGGAGGCAAGCGGCAGCAGCTGCGGATGCGGAAGGGAGGCGCGAGAGAGGCATTTGTATCATCCGGTAGGACTTCCGGCGTCGCCTGTCCTGTCCTCTTCCCCTGCAACCCCAACCCCCTTCCTCTTCTGCCCGCGCGCGCCCAGAACTTTCGAAGATGGGGGAAATGTATGGCCTGTCGGGCGCGGCGGCAGGAAGGGGCGCGTCTTGAGCCCGGCGCTGTGCTGTGCTGGTCGCGGCCGGGCGGGCGGTGGCGGGCCGCGCTGTGGCGGGGGCAGGGGCGGGCCGCGACACCCGATATCCTGCCGCTTTCGCCCGGGCCCCCGTGCGATATTGAGATTAATTCTTCTGGGAGCCGACCGACCGCGCGAGCCGGGCGCCATGAACACCCGTTCGAGGCGGTATCGTGTTGCCTCGCGCCCCCCTGGTGGTGCGGAGGTGAAGGGCGGGGGATGGGTTTCCCCCGGGGACGCCGACAACGCAACGCAAGTAGACATGAACGAACTGACAGTTGTTTTTGAGCGAGAAATAAATTCACAGAGAATTGTGGGGAAATTGCAATTAATCTCTCCAATCTATAAAATACCCTTTTCTCGCGTTTTTTTAAAAAGAATTATTTCCTTGCGTATTTCGTTGCAACTTCATATGGTTTCATTAATAAACACTCGGAGGACGGGCACTCACCTGGCCGTTGGCTACCGTGTCCTTGGTGGGCGAGCCCTTGATGGGCGTCCGCAGCGACTCGGGCAGCAGGTCGATGAGGTTGGTGGAGTGGGGCTGGTACCGGAGGATGAGGACACACGTGGAGACCAGGGTGTAGGCGAGCAGCGTGCCTGGAAGCGGGCAAAAAAGAGAGCGAATTATTGATTGCTTTTCCAGCCCCCAACTTGCAGCGCGCAGCACTCTTTCTCCCTTTTTTTTTATCCGCTGTGCGGGAGCGTTCGTGTTGGCGCTTCGCTGCCCCTCGGTGACCTTCTGCTCTGGCGGCGCCCTCGTAGCGCCGGTGGCGACAGCTTGCGTCCTCGTCGTCCTCGTCCTCGGCCAGCTGTCACTACACCAAGGAGGCCTGGCGCAGCAGTCCGAGCCGGAGGCCACGGCCGACCCAGCATGCCAACGCCAGATTAGAGAGCTCTCGCTCTCCCAGTAGCACGGTTCGGAGGAGGATGGAGGGCTGGGCAAAACTACAGAGCCAAGTTCGACGGCGGCCAGCTCTCTAATCTGGGTGGAGGGCCACTTTTGTTGACCTGCTGCGTACCGAGTTTCTCCGTACCACGTTGCCTGCTCCCTACCACATCGTGCTCCGTACCGATTCGTTTCCATTTTCTCCCCTCAGGGTGGTGTGCGGTACCGACGTGTACGTGGTGGACGAAGTCAGCCAGAGTCTACTGTATCTCCGCTGGTATGAGAAACACCGTCGTGTACGTGGTGTGCGAAAGACCTATGCATCCCGAACCTGCCTCGGGGGTGCAATACCATACTCACCGATGGACATCATCTCGACAAGCACCTCCAGCCGGATGAGTAGGGCGGCCACGGCCGCGGCCAGCCCCGAGCTGAACGTGGCGCTCACGGGCGTGCCCGTCTGCGGAAGCACATGCGCGAGCTGTCTGCAACACGGAGAGTACAGACGGTTTAGGGGACGAACCAGATCGTGCAGTTGATGAGAGTTTTCTGAAAAGTTTATTTAATTTCTCGCAATGTTCGGTTTGGAAACAATTTTTGAAACGACTGTTTACACAAAGGAAAAATGTGTGTGTGCGCCCAACCCATACATAGTTTTGAAGTGTGGGATGGGTGTGAGGAGGAGGAGAAGGAGGGGGGGGGGGGGGCTGCTCGTCAGGCCCTGTGCAGCGCATGCAGCCGCCACCGCCCCTCTGGTTGGTATGTTTGAAGTGGGCCCGCTATGGAAAGGGGAGTAGGGGGAGGAATGGGAGGAACTTTGCGAGGGTGCATTCCACGTGTGGGTGGGTGTGGGAGAGGGGTGGGGGGCACCCGCTGTACACTGTAGCGCCAGCGCGGGCCAAAGCCAAACACGCAGCGAGGGCAAAGGTCCTGCCCCCGGGGGCTCCCCCCTAGCCGAGAACCTCCCCACCACCCCACCCCGCGGGTGGCTCGGGCGGTGCCGACGCCGCAAGGCCCCATAAGGCGATTACAGAGACGATCGTGAGGCCTTACACGGGCTCCTACAGCGGGTCCCGGGCCTTGTCGCCTCGGCCTGCCCAATCACTTGTCGACTAACTGTTGCAGCGGCCTGGGGGGCCCGTGCCGGCCTCCCCCATGGCGCGGAGCTAGGAGGGGGTGGGGTCGGTTTGCTGGAAGTGGAAGTGCTGGCGGGGCCGGCGAGGGTTTGCTGCTGTCTCTCTGGCTGCTCGCATAAAAGTCGGGCAAGCCTAGAGAGCTGGCCTGGAATGGGCCTAAAGTCAGCCAGATAGGCACGGAGGGGGAGGAGGAGGTGGAGGTGGAGGGAGCGTCGACTGCTAATGAACGGAATGTCGCAGCGAGGGGGGCAGATAGCAGGAAGGAACATACTGTAGCAAGTTTACAATTAAGTTTTCCACTTGTTCCTCCCCCTCCCCTCTCTACCTCCCCCCCACTTGGCCTTGGTCTATCCCGGAGCGCGGGCGATGCAAAGACCACCCACGCCAACTTCCACTAACCTGCACCGCTCGCCGCCCAGCCCCACACCGAGAAGCATCATTGTTTCAATTCCGTTTTACTTTCCTTGTTTTCTTGGCTGTAAAACGAAGACCGCAACTGGTTGCGTCGCTCCGCTGTTTGCAACAGCCTGTGTGTCACCCCCCATGTTTGTCTGTACCCCGCCGCCCCCCCCCTCTCTCTCTCTCTCTCTCACCAGCCTCTCGCGAGCTCTCTTTCTGCGGCCTGTTGTTTCTTCTCCCTCCTGTCCTGAATGGGGAAATGAGAGTGAAATATGTGGCAGCACGCCGCGGTAGCCAGCGGGCGCGGTCGGCCCCGCAAACAACAGCGGGAGGGGGGAAGGGGGGG
>NW_026267136.1:4058939-4061947 GCF_000697945.3 Frankliniella occidentalis
CCCCCCCCCCGGTGTCGACGCCCCTGGATATTTGGGTACCAAGGTTGGTGCAGGTTAGACCAGGTTAGCGCAGGATCCCTACTTACACTTGACCCCGGCGCGTTCCCCACTTACCCGTGCCGATGACGTTGCCCAGCGCGTTGCGCAGCGCGCCCGAGATGGCGTCGTTGGCGAGCGAGTCCAGGCAGGCGGAAAGGGCGCAGGCGCAGGCCGCCGTGCCGATCAGGTACTCCAGCACCATGTTCCAGCCGATGACGAACGCGATCAGCTCGCCCACCGTCACGTACGAGTACATGTAGGCGCTGCCCGTCGTGTGCGGCACCCGCACGCCGAACTCGGCGTAGCACGCGCCTGCGAGACAGCGAGAGAGAAATACAGATAAAGATTGGCACAAAGCATTAGTCCCCATGCTATTCACGCCACGTCATCATACCCCGCGCAGAGTTCGACTCTCGCTCGATACAAAAGGATTTTTTGGAGGATTCTTTTTGTTAATACGTGCACGGAATAAAAAACGACACGTCATGTGTGCGCGCGTTTTTCGCTATTTTGCTTTTCTCTTCAGTGTCACGGGCTTGGTCGAGTTCTTCTTTTTTAGCCTCATCCGGCTTTGCCTCGCCCCATGTACTTTGTCTTCTTCCAGAGAACTGAAAACAAACATTATAAAGTTGGGAAGTACAGGGTGAGTGGACCAGCATCGTGTATAGATGCATCCGAACTCACTCCACCGACAGCAGTAGTGGTCGACATTCTGTGTGCATACTATAGATCGAGATGTGGCTAAGTTTTGGTCCCGGGCTGCGGGTTCGAATGCGGGCGAAAACTGCTTTCAGAGTTGGTTGCGGGGAGCTCGGTAGGGTTTGGACTATCTC
This sequence comes from Frankliniella occidentalis, assembly GCF_000697945.3. Classification (NCBI taxonomy): domain Eukaryota; kingdom Metazoa; phylum Arthropoda; class Insecta; order Thysanoptera; family Thripidae; genus Frankliniella; species Frankliniella occidentalis. The sequence goes on from NW_026267136.1 coordinate 4,059,812, forward strand.
TTTCAGAGTTGTGACAGCAGGGCCCTTTCTAACGCACGTCGGCGTCGGCTGGTTTCCTGTCGCATGAGTGGGAGCGAACTGACTCTTTGAAGCAGCTCCGACGGGTAGTAGTTGGTCGCCTGAAACACGACATTGGACATTGAATCCTGGAATCCTGGATCCCTCCATAAATACTCGCCAGCAGTTTGATGGGCATTTACACTCTTAATGGAAAAGAACATTAAATTTGTTGTCCAGCAAAGCAGATGCACATCTCAATCAAATGCAAATTAGTCTATAAAATGGTACAACTTATTGTACCCCATTCAATTACAAAATAACTGTTTTTGTCAACCACGAAAATTGCCATGGGAGCCGGCGGGAGCAACGTAGTAGAAAGCATGTTATTTGAACGGCAGCGGCAGCGGAATACTCTGGTGCATTTCATCAATTTCGTCAAATTTCTTTCCCCCCGCGCCGGGCGCCGGGGTGGGGTATCGCATCGCAGCCCTGGCCGTGCCACAGGCCCCATCACACGGGCCGCCGCGCTCCGACCCTCCATTTGAATTTATGGAACGGCGCGTCGATCGTTCGTCGTGCACATACCCTCAATAGGCGGGGCGGGGCGCGGCGCGGCGCGGAGCCCCAGCACCTCCTCGACGACGAACACCATACCAGCCCCGCCCGACACGAACGAACGGCGACGACCCCCACAACTTTTTTCATTTCTCGTGTCATCGCCCAGTTCGTCGCTCGCAGTTCGAGTGGGCTTGTGCGCGGCCGCCCCCGCCGCAGGGCCGAATGTCGTCTTGAAGTGCGGCGGTGGTGGATATCAGCTCAGAGACCAAAGGCAAAGGCGGGGGCGGCTGCGGCTGCGGATCGGCGGCGCCAAGTCCTCCAAACAACTGTCGAGGGCCTTATTTTCTCATTACACTGAAGGGGGTTCTTGGGGCCGGGCGGCGGCGCGGCTTGCGCGGCTCCGCTCGCTCCCAGCGGGCCGGACCCTCCACAAATAATAACCCGGAGCGGAGCCGAGGCCGAGGCGGGTCCCCGGGTGATTCCGGGTGATTCCGGATGATTCGATTTCCGGCTGGCTGGTCGTGGCGTAACGCTGCCGGGCCTCGCTGCGAGTAGGCGGGCCCGGGCCTTTGTTGGAAGGGGAGGGGGCGGGGGGCACACCAGGCAAGGGGAGTTGCCGGCTCACTTGACCTACCGACGGGCACCCTCCTATGGCGTCTCCCTCTTTGTGCGGAGTGCGAAATTATACTCGCCTCGCTAAGAGGAAAAATGGCCCTATACGGGCAAATGATGTATTGCAAGCTCACAAAATATTTTTAAATGCTATTATTGCTGAGAACGAGGCCCGCGGGCCTTTGGGCGACAAACCGGCGTGTACACTGCTCTAACAACTATTGCGCCGTGCGGGCACGGGGAAAACTGGAAAGAAGACCCGGAAATGCGAGCAGGTGCGATTCGAAAGCGAGGAGGAAAAGAACGGTTTCTTCGATTGGAATACTCGATTGCACAGTAACCCGGAAGAGTGAGTTACCGCGTCGAGACCAATTTACTCTACAAGAATCCAAACGGCTACCCCCTGTAAGGTCGCGGACGCACTGGAAACCCAAGTGTGTACATAGTACACTCTTCCTTGTGTGTACTTGGAAGCACACACAAAGGAAGTGTGTGTATAGCATGGCACACACTGGCACACACTTCTTAGTGTGAGCGCCACGTAGCGTAGCGCTAAGTACACACTTCCTAGAGTGTGCCATGTCAAGTACACACAAGGAAAGGTGTAATGTGTACACACTTGTTTACAGTGCGTCTGACATGTAAAATAATAAATAAGTCACTCACCCGAGAAGATGGAGGCGACCGCGGCGATGATGAAGCTGATGACGACGCCTGGCCCTGCGATCTTGCGCGCCACCATGCCGGCCACCAGGTACATGCCGGTGCCCACGCACGACCCCACGCCCAGCGAGGTCAGGTCCAGGGTCGTCAGGCATTTCTGCGACAGGAAGAGAGAAGAGGATCATCATTAAAGCGGAGGCCGTCAGCCGCGCGCTGCCGTTGCCAGCCCGGGCCCGGGGCATGTTTATTGAAAACCCATACATTCTCCGGGCTGCCCCGCCCCGCCCCCACCCCGCCCCTGCC
>NW_026267136.1:4066616-4067977 GCF_000697945.3 Frankliniella occidentalis
AAGAGAGAGGGGGGGGGGGCTATGCTGTTGTGTCAGCCGGGCTCTAGCGCACACTACTCACCTCGTCATTTCGAAATTTGTCGACACGAGTCGTTTCAGGTCGGCGCCGTGTCGGGGTGGGTGTTTGTGTGTGTGTGTACTGTGAGGTGGTCCGGGGTCCCGGGGCCATTTGTTAACCACGCCACGAGGGGTGCGGGGTGCGGCCGCCCCGGTCAGAGCGGGCCCCCCGGTACCCCACTACTGCCAGCACCCCCCACCCCCACTCCCTCCGACCCCTCGAGTAACAAAGGGGAAGGGGGGCTGCGTGTTCCAGTCCAGGGCGGCCGGGTATAAAGGCGAGGTAGATCAGAGGCATTTACCCACACGCTTATACTGGTGGTCCAAATCCCCTGCTGGAGGCACTGTGAAACTTTTTGTATAACTTTCGTGGAGAGTAAGAGGGAGAGAGAGAGAGAGAGAGGGGGGGGGGGACTGGAGAAGGCGCGTGAGGTGCGCCGAAGAGGTGCGGAACGTTTGAGTTTAACCGAGTATAATAAAAGTGGTGCGCCGTTGAAGCGACGGCGTCGCAGTCCCCGGCCATTCATGCTAGCGCTTTCATTAACGCCCCTTTCAGAGCGGCATGGTAGTCCCCAGCTCAGCCGGTGTGTGCGTGTGCGCGCGTGTGTGTGCGCGAGTCAGTCTGTCCTCTGTCCGGACAGACGGTGACGTCACGCGGAGCCTGGCCCGCCGTTGTCTGAAGGCGCCCCCACACTGAACGCTTTCCGGTGTGTCCGCGTCCGCCGTGTGGCCGTGTTGTGTGTGTGTGTGTGTGTGTGAGGGGGGGGGGTGCACGTGTGGACACACGTGATGACACGTAAGCGGAGCGGTTCGGCGTAATCAGCCGCGCTGTCGCGTATTCGGCCGTGATCACTGTGGACAGGTGTGTGCGCTGTGCCGTGCTACCCTCCCTCTCTCCCTCCCTACCCCCCAACTTCCCTCCCTGGAGCCGGCTCTGTGGAACCTGCTGCCCTCGGCAGTCCAGGGCCAGTGTTTCATCAGAGTTGAAAGTGAATCCAAGAGCAGCATTGGGCAGGCATCTCTCCTTCTCCCTACTGGTTGTTAACCAAGGCACCCGCTTTCAACCCTCTCTCCCTCCTCACGTTATCCGGCAGTCTGCCACCCCCCCCCTCCCTCTCCCCCTCTGGCGCGTTTTAATTCATTTTTCCAGCCCCGGGGGCGTCCTGTTCTTATTGGTCCCCTGCCTGCCGAATTTGCATTGGCCCCCCAGCTGGCGCATCGCTTGGGGAATTAACGTGAGCTGGCCCGACCCACCATCGCCTCTCTCTCTCTCTCTCTCTCTCTCTCTCTCTCTCTCTCTCTCT
>NW_026267136.1:4068027-4069096 GCF_000697945.3 Frankliniella occidentalis
CCCCACCCCGCCCCTGCCGCGGACCTGCTCGCGCCCGACGCACCCGCCCCCGAGCGGAATTGACAGCAGCTGCTGTGCTTAACGATGCGCGCGTATGGACCCGTACCCTCCCGGCAAAACAGAACGCTAGGGCGGGTAGGGAACGCTCTCTGCAGAAAAAAGTCTCGAGACAGAAAAGTAACGAGTGACGTCCGGCGACCGGCGACATCATTATTTTCAGTTGTGTAACAAATTCCCGACAGGCCACACAGTAAAAAAAAGTTGTACTAGTCTATCCCACCGGGTAAAAGAAAATACGTCATGCCAAAACTGGCAATTCATTTTGTCTGGCCAAACATAAGCGAGCTACGAGATTTCTTAGCAGATGATACCTTACAACCTTACACCTAAACTAAACATATCTTAACACTTTCACGATCCGTTTCTGGTCGGAACTTTTTTCAGACACCTTTACATATTGCCATAAATTTTTAAACAACTATAGTATAGGTTGAGAAACTGTCGGAAAATTTACAAACTCGATCAAAAATCTGTAACATCACCTGCAGATCAGGAAGATAATGGCAAATGTCGTAAATTTAACAAATCTATATACTTTACTGCAGCGGTGAGTGGCGAGGAAATGAAAACGCGCGTATGTGTGTGCGTGTGTGTGTGTGTGTCATGCACGTCGCTAACTTGTCGCAAATGAAACACATTTCGGGCCGTCCCGGCCGCGGGAGGGCGCCAGAGAGGGGTGGGACATCAAAGGCGCCCCCCCCCCCCCACCTCTCCCTTGGGGGCCCGGGGAGATGGGCGCGTCCCACCGCCGCCGCCCACGCTGCCGCCGTCTAAACGAGTTAACAACATCAGCACCGGCGTTGCGTTTGCGCGGAGGAAAAGGAGAGGGGCGGGGCGGAGCGGGGCAATGCCAGCCGACAACGGTTATTGTGTATATTGTGGCTGTTGTTCCCCGGCGCCGAGGAGCGTCCGTCTCCTTCCACGTCCCAAAAGGAGTCCCACAGATATGGCGGCCCGGCCTCTGTCACACGCCTCCCCGCCCCCGGCCTCTGTCACACACCTCCCCACC
>NW_026267136.1:4073776-4075585 GCF_000697945.3 Frankliniella occidentalis
GGGGGGGGGATGGGGGGGGCGCACCGCAGGATTACCTACGCCCGAAGCACACTCCGGCTTGTTCGCCATGCATCAGCGGTCGCCGCCCACGGAGCGGACGGAGCCGATGGAGCCGGTGCGTGAGGCCGGGCGGTTCGCGAGGCACCACGGCGGCGGGGGAGTTCATCAGAGGGTAGGAGGCATAGAGAGGACGAGGGGGTCAGGGGGGATTGAGATGGGAAGAACCAGGGGGGAGTGGAGCGGGGTGGTGATGCATCGATCCCGCACACGGCAGGCTGGAGGGGGCCGCGCGGGGGCAGCCGGCACCCCCCTCTTGCCGCCCGCACCCGGGGCCCCCGAGGGGGGTTGGGGGGGGGGGGTACAGCCCGAACCTCATCGCCGAGGATGGCCAACCTCACGCGCGAGGGCTAGGTCGGGGAGCGTGTCGCACAGGTTGGCACCACTGACTGGACTGGGCAGGCGGGGCGGCGGCGGGCCGGCCGCGGTGTGCGAGAGCGCGCGGGCTGTCGGGGGCTCTTTTCATTTCATTCATTTGATGGATCGTGAAAGGGGCCGCGGTGTCTGCCATGTAAACAGCGCCGACGTGCGCGTGCCCGCCCGGCACGCCTTTTATTCAGGTGGTGCAGAATCACATGACGACATTGTTCGATGAAACACCAGCACAGTTAAAGCAGGGTGTTTACACTCTGTTAACGTCGTGGTCGCCCAGCAAGCCAAAATATTTGCCAGCCCATCTTCGATACCAAATTTTGGCTGTCTTTTGGAGGCTGACAAATTTTGGCCTCTTTGAATATCCGCGACAGTATTTGGGCATGATAGGCGACCACGGCTTTAACATTGTAGGAGCAGAGCCACTGGGAAAAGGTTTACTGGAAAATTTTCCTTGACGCAAGCTGTAAAATTACAATTTGAATTTCGTTAAAATACATGGAGTACGTATCGACTTAAAATCCATTGGCGAGTAAAAACTCTGCTCTCGTAAATTTATTTTTCACAGTGGCAAAGAAACCTGGTTTGCGACTATAATACGCGAAAATTAGCTCCGCGATGCTACGAGCGCATGATAGTACAGCATTACTGCCGAAGACTCAAGGGGAGCAGGGAAAAGACGTGGAGGCGTAGGTCATTCGTTTATCGAGCGCCAATAAGAGCGGACCCGTCCCCCCTCCCTTTCTCCTTCTCGTGGATTTTAATTACGCCGTCTGCCGTCATTATATTAACCGCGGGCCGTCGTGGGCCGATGACATCTGGGCGCATCTGCATTGCCGACGGGCCGGGCCCGGCTGGGGAGGGGGCAGGAAGTGAGCGTGCTGAAAGGGGAGGGAGCTCTGAAAGGTCGCGGCCCTCGGCCCCGCGCGCGGCCTCGCCGCACGGCAGGCTCCTCGACCTCGGAGGCCACTCCGCCGCACCCGCCGCCGCCGCCTCCGCTGTTTTCATTCAAAGCGGTTGGCAGATAGTGGCTCCCGAGGGGAGGCCGTCGACGGCACACGGCCACGGCCACGCACTCCACCACGGACCAAGTGAGGAGGAGAGCAGTGCGATCAATATTCCATCAGTCTGCTTTACTTTTTCATGTTGCTGTTTTCATTTTTTTCCCCTCTTTTGCATCAATGTGTTTTCAGCAGTTTTAGTGGCCCTGCCCGCAAGGGGAGAAAGGGGAAGGGGGCGTGCGAGAGCTGGGTCAAGTGCAGGGGCTCTCCACTCCACGGCCGACTGCCCTCGGGTGGATGCGCGCGCGCCCCTTTCGCCACTTAACCTCCCCCTCCCCTTCCCTCCTCCCCCCTTCTCCTCGCACCATACCCCCACCCC
>NW_026267136.1:4075755-4077904 GCF_000697945.3 Frankliniella occidentalis
CTCCCTCCCTCCACTCCCCCATACAACTGCGGTGCCTGCGGTCGGTGGCGGCCTTTTAACCGCACGGCGTTAGAATGGTTCCTTCCTCACGTTCGGGCGCTCTAAGAGGATCAAGAGACTCGGGGTGCCGTTCCTGATGTGGCGTGGAGGGAAGGGGCCCCCAGCAGGAAGAAGCCCCTCCTGAACCTGTTGTGCGCAGACCTGTTGTAAAGTCTGCTGCGGGGTCCGAGGCGAGCGCAGCCTCGGTGTCTCACGACAGAGCGGTCGGACGGTGGGGACGCGTCGAGGCGAGCCCGAGCGGGGCGGCAGCAGACCGAGCAAGAGGGCGGGCTGTGGGGCTCTCTCCGCAGCTCTGCGGCCGACAGGGACGACAGATCTAACTGACGGGGAGAACTTCTCTGCGGTGCGAGTCCCCCCGGCGAGCCACTCGGGATATCGACAGCGAGCGTCGCAGAGATTGGACCACTTGTCAGGAGGTCGCGCGAGCTGCCGCCGCCACCGCCGCCGGGGAAGATATTTCGCGCGTCGGGGTTTCATTTCACTTTGGACGGAATCCAAGCCGAAGGCGGAGGGGGGAAAGGCAAAGGGATGAAAAGAGAGGGGTCGAGAGAAGGAAATCGGGGCGAGTGAGAGGCGGCGGCGCGGAGAGGGGGAGGGGAGAGTTTCAAAGGAATAATTGTCTGGGTGTCGGAGCAGACAACGCAAAGGAAAAGGGGGAAGGCCGGGGAGGAGTACACAGTGAATCTGAGGTGTCCAGCAGGTGGGTGGCTTAAGTATAGTCTGACCCAGTAATCTAGGTGACTTGGGTCACCCTCGATCTCTTGTAGGTCACTTTCTCCTGTTTGTCGTCCACTTGGTGGCTGGCCTAAGTCGCCTAAATTTCCTAGTAGGGTGATGTAAGTCGGCCTGCCCAGCTGCTGGACACCCCAGCTTTACAGTAGGGGAGGGAGTTGTGCGCCCACTGGCTTTCGAATGGATCATGGGGGTCGGGGAGGAGGTTGTGGACGGCAAGCACAACCCCCAATCCTTGTCGAGTGGAAGTTGGTTGGGAACCCTCTGTTGCGGCTAAGTTTGCCACCATTGAATTGCCGCTGCTCACCTTACAGGGCGGGAGATAGGAGAGCGAGAGAGAGAGAGAGAGAGAGAGAGAGAGAGAGAGAGAGAGAGAGAGAGACGGGGGAAAAGAGGAAGAGAGACTCTTTTGTCCGCATTAAATCGATAACGGGCCACAATATGTGTTCTGCTTGTTTACTTATTGTGTCTCGGTGCAGCCGTGAAGCGGCATGCAGGTAAAAATGCGCCCAAACATTTTCCCCGAAGGTTCCTGGTTGTATCCGGGTTGTACGTTTTCTGGTTGCTTTAAATATTTTAACATGCGTAGATTTGACGAAAAAGTATAGCGTCCGGAAAATAGCGCTCCGGATTCAACCGGGAAGTTCCCGGAAAATTACTTGCTGTGGCTGATCCAGAGCTGCTTTGAAAGGCTGCGTGTACAGCTGCTCGCCTGCCACGCATCCTACAGTTCCCAGTATAAATTCTTATTCCGCGTATCCCGTGCTTTTTTTAAACCAACGGCTGCAACTGATAAATGTTGAATTGCAGCATATTATTTTTTTTAAGAGTTACGCGGTGTGTGTTTGCCTCTACTCGCTTTATTAACCCGTAAAGGCGCTACCGTGCATCCACTTCCCCTTTCCCCATCTGTGACCCATGAGAGTATGCGTGAAAATCAAACTGCGGCTGAGCACACTATATGTTTAATCAATCAGTTTGCCTGTGAGATGTTAGCATTCGTAGGGGTTATTTCGAGTAGTCTCCTTATTCAGGTAAAACCCAGTGGCGAAAAGATAAATAAATTTCAAACTGCATAGAGAACATAAATTAAAGGCTGAATGACACGGAATAATAAGAATAAAAAAAACAGTTTGAAACTGTACATTTCAAGTATGACGTCGATTTTCTTTCCTTTCGCCTCAGAAAGAATTTGTGAGTGTGACTACTGTATGTCGTCGGTAGGCTCTTTTTCTTCTCTTTTCTTTTTACGGTGTAACCGTTCGGTATAATGAACTGGACTATCTCAGCTGCCTTGCCTCGTCTCCCTTGTCTCCCCCACTCCCTTCGCTATCCCCGCCACGTACCTACCCCCCCC
>NW_026267136.1:4082444-4084362 GCF_000697945.3 Frankliniella occidentalis
GAGAGAGAGAGAGAGAGAGAGAGAGAGAGAGAGAGAGAGAGAGAGAGAGAGGGGGGGAGAGGTTGGGAGAGGGGCGTGAAAGGGGGTTGAAGGGACTGAAGCAGTGGGTGGAGAAAGTGTTTGCGGGGGCCCGGCCGAGGGGCGCCAGCAGCCGCCCGGGCCGGGCTGGGCGTTGGCGAGGTGTTGGCCGGAAGGGTTTTTCAGAGTGACTCGGCGCGACACGCCGCGGCCGGCAGGAACGGCCGGAAATGGAACGCCTTTTTTCATTAATTAATTGTGCGCGTCCCACCGCCCACCGCGAGGGGCGCGCTCACCCCACCGCCCCAGCTCTTGGCCGCCGCCCGCGGCCCGCCACGACCAAACCACGAAACTTTTGAAACGTTGACACGACAAAGAATACGTGGAAATATTTTTAGGCTATTGTTCATGTGTGATGCTTTTTCTCCCATCTTTCCTTATGCGCCACATATTTTTTTATTACCTCTAGCTGCCTGTAAGCATATATCAGGCTCTCTTGGATAGGCTGGATGTATAGGAGGTAGAAGGTGAGGAGGCAGTTGCTCCCCCCCCCCCTCTATCACTCTCCCTCAATGCCTACACAGACACGAACGAAAATACACACACACACACCAGTTTACCAGTTTCACGGACGGGAGCGGTCCCCTGCCCCAAGTGCCATCCCGAACGGTGGAGTGGCGATCGAAGATAGGGAAGCGAGATTGCCGGAGGTCGGACGGGCGGACAGAAAGGCAGACAGAGCAAAGCAAAGCAAGTAATGCGGACGAGGGGAGAGGGAGCGAAGGGTGCCGAGCGCAACATCCCTCGCCGCTTCGGGGCGCAACAGGAAGTGCAGTCGGTTGGCCAAGTATTGCCCAAAGGGTTTCTTTTATGGTGGCAGCGGCAGTGCGTCTCGTCTCTCGTCTCTCGCTCCCCCCCCCCCCACACACTTCCCAGAAGATCGTTCGTTTGTGCTATGGCACTGTCGGTCCTTTGGCGTTTGTTTCCCACGTTTTCCAGCATGATTTCCCTGGTAAACGCGGTATCCGTCTCTGTTCCTCCTGCTTCTGTCTGTCTCTCTCTTTCTATCTCTCCGTCTCCCTTACTCTCTCCCTGGCTTTCTCTTCTTCCGTAGAAGTCTAGCTTTTCGTAATATGCAGCCTTCCCCTGCTCCTTCCCCCTCTCAACATCACCCCTTCCCCGAGCTCCTTTCGCCGCACTTGGTTCGCTCAAAGTGAATTAACGGTAGCGGTAGTGGCCTGGCTCCCCGCCGGGTCCAGCAACCCCCTCCTCCCCTTTCCTCCCTCTCTTTGCCCGCAATGAATTAGAATGCATCGGGCTCACACCGCCGGGGGTTGGGGAGGGAGGCTTTTAGGGGAGTGAGCCCGTGAGCGTGGCGTGAGCTCTGACGACCGCCGGCTAAAAGAGAGTGCTGCTCGCTGCGTGGCTGAACTCGGAAAAAGAAGAGAAAATGGAGATTCGGAGAAATCGGATTCGAAAAAGGTGCGTCTGAAGCCATTTAAATGTCGTCGCAATTCAAAGTGATGGAACGTCGGCGTAAATTCGGGTAATATGCATTGAATGCCTGTTTGATAGAGATAGGATCAGAAGGCGCAGAATAAAGCTAGTCATCCAGCACTAAACACTAGACTAGAGCACATTTTGTGATGTATGTTACTTTCTGATTTAGCTTGTTACACGGCAAATACTATCACGAAAAAAAAGTAAGCAAAGCGGGGCGGGCTGTACGGAACCGGCGGCGGCCGAGGCAGCAGCACTTAACGGTATCCTCAAACGATCCCCTTCCTCTCCACCTTTCAGCCTGCCTTCAGCAGCACAGAAAAAAAAGAGCGCGGCGAAGGGAAATAAGAACTTAGAGTGCCTGCCAGGGCAATTGCTCCACGACGTTTCCCTGAGCCCC
>NW_026267136.1:4084807-4086103 GCF_000697945.3 Frankliniella occidentalis
CCCACCCCCGCCACCCGAGGAAGGAGTGGAGAGCGGCTTGCACGGTGGCCAACGACGCTGCGGGTGAGGGGGGCGTGGCAACGGAGACCTCCCCGTTCCTGGTAGTGAATCATCAGAACTCAGATCCCCCGCCGACCTTGGCGTTCCGACCCGGGCGCTCCAGCGCCGGTCACCTCCAGACAGGCCCCCGGTGTAGAGGTGTAGAGGGGACGGGGGAGGGAGGAGCCAGGACGATCCCGTGTCACGCGCCGCTGAGGCGGGGCACGAGGGGCGTTAATAATAGCGACGCTAATACTGCCGACGTAATGATGTAATGATGGTAGGGCGGCTCCAGCCTTCTAGTTACCTCCAGCACCGAAATACTCAAGCCACTTTCGGACGCAATTTTTTTTTTCTTTAGAAAATGTTAATTATTGTGTGCGAAGCCAACATACTGTGCTCATTCAGGAGGATAGGTGCTGGGCTTTTTTTTCGGTTCTATGATAACGCATGAGGCGTGCGAGTGGGCTTGTCTCTCACTACGGCGGCGCCTTGTGGTCCCGTGCGTGCGAGGATGCGTCCCTGCATCTGCATATGTGATGCAGCAAAACAAAAGAAAAAGTGCGGCGTAGAAGACCCACCCAGTAAAAAAGTTGTTGTCATCCTTGAATGTCCCACCTTCTTTCTGAGGAAAAATCCCCAGGTTTTACAGGGAGGAGCCTCTGCGGGGGTTCCTTGAAAAAATACTCTTCCAGGTAACTATAGGCTTTCGCAGTTTGTAGGGCCCTTTCGGCTGGGCCGCACACTTGTGCAAACAGACCGGGAGCAGGTGTTTTGTCTGCCAACACGAGGACGGCGTGCTCTACCTCCCCCGCGGGCCGCGACCCCGCGTGTACAATTCTCAAAGTAAATAATAGCGACAAGGAGCAGCAGAGGAGTATCTTGGATACCTTTGCCTCTGGGCCTTTAGTTCTGTGCACTTCTAGGATCTCGCTATAAATTAGTTTGCTCCTCCAGCGCCTCGCAACGTCCACAATACCCAACCTCCCAACACCCTCGAATGCCAAACCCTCCTCCATCCTCCCCCTTCACTCCCCCTCGCTGTACTGGATGGACGATGGGGCTTCTCTGTGATCCGCTCACCCCCCCTGATCCTGGGTCGGCGGCCAGCAGCCAGGCTAGGAGGGGTTGATCAGCGATTGATCAGTGACCCCTTTTCACTTCTTCTTCTTCTTCTTCTTCTTCTTCTTCTTCTTCTTCTTCTTCTTCTTCTTCTTCTTCTTCTTCTTCTTCTTCTTCTTCTTCTTCTTCTTCTTC
>NW_026267136.1:4086356-4086795 GCF_000697945.3 Frankliniella occidentalis
ATTTTTTTTCCAACTATATGAGGGATCCACGTGTAGTACCTTTCGGTTTGCAGAGATTTGCACACGTCACGTTTTTATTGCGCAGGAGCAAATCATAGACCATAGAGCTGCGCACAACATATCCCTAAGGGCGTGCCTTTGCCTTTACTCATCATCCAGGAAAACTCAGTGCGGCATAGCGCCCAGTACGCTTTGGCTGAATGCAAAACTTGACAGGGAGAGTTGTTTTTGTTTTCAGCCCTGTCAACAGGCGCGCACTACCAGGAAGGACAGGAAAGCGCTGTCTGCCCTGCCCACACCGAGTCCGATGCATATACAATTAATTATAATGGCTAAGCGGTAACGAATCCTGTAACCACAAGTCGTACGAGGAAACCACGGCCGCACCGGAGCGGAAGTTTAAGCCCCCCCTCTCTCCCCCCCTCTCTCTCTCTCTCCA
>NW_026267136.1:4086845-4087933 GCF_000697945.3 Frankliniella occidentalis
CGGGGTGTGGTGGGGCATGGCGGGGTGTGGTGGGGCGTGGCGTGGCAGGTGGCACTTTTGCTGTCGAAGTGAGTGACGGCTAATAATCGCGCCGCCGCTTGACGCGTAATCCCCCAGCAGCGCGCGGCAGCGGCAGGGTATTGGCACCGCTTTGATGTTCGCGCTGGTCGGCCCGCAGCGCGCGCAGAGCGCAGGCAAAACCCGCTCTACACTCTGTAATGTATGCCAACGAGCGTGAGAGCAAACTTTCGGCAGGAGAATGTAAAATGTTCACCCCTCTTTATTATTCTACACACACACACTCACAGCGCTCGCGCGGAAGTCTGTGTGCTCGTCGTGAACGTGCAGAGTCCTTCGCGCGCGATGGCAAGTCTAAGACTTGGGGACCTTGCTGCGCGCGGGGGGGAAGGGGGGCTCCCGGGGGAGAGGCGACGGCGGCGGTGCGGGAGGAGAGAGTGGGGGGAGCTTATGTAATAATAACATAAAAGGCGGCCACTCCTTTCATCTCCAGGCGACCCCCCCCCCTCCCCCTCTCTCGCGTGCGCTCGCCACCCTCTCGCTTTGCGCCTTTGCGTTTCTTTGTTCCTGGACCTCCTGGACAGGGGGGCGTCGAGTCTCATCTCGGCGGAGGAGGAGGAAGAGAGGAGCGGGCCGTGATAGCGGCAACGGGCGGCCGACCGCACGCGCCGCAGGACGGTGCCCGGCGGCTAAATCGATGGCGTGGTGCAGCGAGGCGCGGCGGGGCGGGGCGGGGTGTGGCACCAGGCCGTTATTGCGTCACTAGGCCGAGCCCAAACAGGTGGCCAGGAGGGCGGTGTGGTCCGACGGGAGCCCTCGGGGCTCGTCTCGGCCGGGGCTATGGGAGGAGGCGCCCGCAGGCCCCGCAGGCCCCGCAGGCCGCAACGGGCGCCATTAATTGCCTATTTATATGCAAGTGGCGGAGAGACGGTGCAGATCACCACCAGCCCGGAGGCTTAAGTGACGGCTCGGGTTAGGGGCCTAAGTGACAGGCCAGAGCGCGCGGTACGTAAGCTCGGCGACGGTGGGCTGAGTCGCTGCGGAAGACTCACAGGGGAGGGGAGGGAGGG
>NW_026267136.1:4087983-4093052 GCF_000697945.3 Frankliniella occidentalis
GGGGGGTAGATAGGGACGATGATGAACAAGGTAAGGTAAAGGTCGACGAGACGGTAGGGAAGGGAAGGAGAGAAAGGGAGAGAGGGAGAGGGGGGGAGAGACAGAGAGAGAGAGAGAGAGAGAGAGAGCGACAACAAAAGGCGTGGCCTGCCAGGCCGGCAAGCGCCTCCGTGTTTTTCCTTCAAATGGGGGCCTTCATAATTCATTAGCGGGATTTATTTTTGCTGCCGTCCTGTGGAGCCCTGCGGGCGGGGGGGGGGGGCTGTGCCTGCAGGAGCCCCTGCGGCCTGCTCTTGCTGTCAGCCTGGGCCGTCCTGTGGCCTGCTGTGAGCCTGTTCCCTAGCCCCTGTGCGGCCTGGCTGGCAGAATATTCCTCTCGAGCGTCGGAACGGTTACTCCGCTTTCTCTTTCGGACAACATCGGAAAGCGATCGCTTGTCGACGAGACACAGACATTTGCAATTCGCAAATAATGTTGTTGTTTTTTTTTTTCAGAAAAAATCTTCTCGGATGTGAGTTTTTACATATGTCCCAAGATTAGAGAAAAAACATCTATAGCAGGCAAAGCAGGTAGCACCGAGGGTAGATCAAATCTCACCCGCTCTTCTGAAAAATTATATTTTGCCTTATTTATGAGGACGGTGTAAAGGGCGTACAAGGGCAAGGTGTAGACGCAAACAAACAGACGGCCTGTTCTGGGAGGCTCTCTCCATCCGCAGGAACGCGCTGAAAGGCACGTCACGTCATGTGATATATATATTATTGTTCCGTCCGTGAGTCGTGAGTGGAGCAGTTCCATTAATAACAGCACCCCCCCCCCCCGGCCTCTTCCTTCAAATCCGGCTGCAGCAGCAGCAGCACACGCTTGAACAGCAAACCGCTGGCTCGGCGAATAGAAACGCTAATAACCTACTGTGCAGGCTGAGCTGGGCTGAGCCGGGCACTTATTGTGCACTGGCGTGGAGAGGGGGGGGGGGCACCACTGTACTGTATACACCGCTACCACTCCCCGAGTCTCTCTCGCGGGCAGAAGTTGGTTGAAGCTCCGCGTCGTTTGTGCACCGTGCGGGATGGGGGAGCGCCTGGCCCGCGATGGTGCCGACGACGCCCCCTCTCCTCTCCCCCCCCCCCCTCCTCCCACCTTTTTCCCCTCTTGCGGAGCTCCGCACGGCAGCGCAGCGCGCCAAACGCGCCAAACACACACTGCGAAAGTCGGTAGAGCGTTACATTGCACATGCATGACCGACGTGCAAGAGTTGTTGTTATTTTTAAAAGCAGCGGGGAAGTATGGGCACGCTTCAATTTTTTAAGTGATTTTATTTGTTTTCTTTCCTTGCGCCGGTTTGGAGCCGGACGGCCGCTGTCCCCAATCGGATTTGCGAACAAAAGCGGAAAATGAACACTTTTGTTATTTTCGTGGCAGAGCATTGAATGAATAACGCGTCGCTGCGGAATTGCACTGAGAAAAATGTTTAGATGCTGGCACTGAAGTTCATTTGATCGATCCGACCCGTTAGCAGTCAACGAAAGGTTTGGTTCCAAGCAACAAACATTTTTATGTAAATGTCCAAACGGTTTCTTCCTCGACACCAAACGTGTTTGAGTGGTGCATCCCAAAAATTTCAATGAGGCAACCGAACTCCCTCTACGAATTTTTGAATGACGTAGTGGAAACGATTTACGAAGGTGTGCGCCTAAGTGTATTTGGCCGGACTGAAAATCGTCCAAGTCCGCAAAGCGACACTCAGTTGAAGGAATGAGCAGACTCGTGTTGCGCAGGTCGGACGGCAGATGCCGTGATGGCTCAGTGGTCTCCGTTCCTGGCGGCTGGATAGTAAGTCGGGTCTGGCAGGGGTTCGAATCCCGGCCGGAGCGTAACCAGTTTCTCCCGGCACTTAGGCACTGAATTGTTCTTCTTGAAATTTGAATGATGCCCGGGAGATGGACTGATGTTTGTTAAACCAATATCGGAAAAGGGGGGAGCCTTGCGACATTTTTAGAGCTCCAAAGTACTTCATTGCTGGTAACTAAGTAATTTAGTTCTGGTGATCAAACAATTCGATGTCACTGATCAAACCTACATCGTACCCACGACTAATTAGTTTTATTACTGGGATGAAGGTATTCGATACTGGTGATGAAACAGTGGTGATGAAACGACTTTCGATGTCCTAACTAAACGTTTGATCAGTCGATATATCATTAAACAAGTTTAGATGCCACAATCAAAATTTTAGTTGCTGCATCAAAACATTTTTCTCAGTGTGAGCCGTCTGTCTGTCTGTCTGTCTGTCTGTCTGTCTGTCTGTCTGTCTGTCTGTCTGTCTGTCTGTCTGTCTGTCTGTCTGTCTGTCTGTCTCCCTTCTCTCTCTCTTTCCCCCTGCCCCTCCCCTACCTCGCTGTATAAATTCTCTGCTCTCCTGTATTTTCTTTCGAACTGGAACGGACTTAACGATACAAATTTGCTTTCCCTCCTTTTTAACCCCCGTTTTTGTAGTCCTTCTCAGCTCCGAGGGAAGACAACAATCAGTCGAATTCCATCCCCTGCCTTTTTGTTCTGCCCCTCCCTCCTCCCCCTTCAACACAGCTACCCCTCCCCTACTACCAGCCCCCCACCACGACAACCACCAACGCATTTTGCCTCTTTTCTCGAAATGAGATTAGTCGTCGTCTGTTCGTCCGCCAGCTTGTCGCCCTCGCAACCGAAGGAGAGAGTTGGAGAGGTTGACCAAGGCTCCCACAACGCAAGGGAGGGGGGGGGGGTTAACGGGAGGGGCGAAGAGGGCGCACATGCCGGGGTGACTGGTGAGGTGACCCTCCTGTTGTGCTCAAAGTCTCACTTGTTCCCGTTTTGTTCGCGTGTTTGGCCAGGTCTGGCCTAGCCCTCTGACCCCGCGGGCCGGGCTCCTTGCCGCGGGGCGCTGAGCGGGGCCGATGCGGCACAAGAGTGGCCTGCAAAGGTCAAAAGGTCAGCCAGAGAGGGCCGACCTGCAACACGTGGGGGGGGGGGGGGGACAGCGGTGCGACGGGGCCCATGGCATAGGCCGGCTACGCTACAGCGCCGCAAGACCAGTTGTTATTTCAATTCTGAAAATGATGCGCGCCCAGATCGAACAAATTAATTATTGCGTGAGGAAATATAATTAGGGCCGCCCGTTGCGTAAGGCGCGTCATGGCGTGGCCCGGGCGGGAGAGAGATCCACGGATCTTTCCGCTACTGCTCTGTGCGCCTCCGGAGCCCCTGTCGCGGGCGGGGTAGGCAACCGTGCGGCGCTGCTGGCGAGCGGGTCGGCCTACCTCCACGGCGACCAGAGGGAGCCGTAACCCGCACAAAATTTGTACACGTATTGCATGATTACACACACACCACAAATTTGTTGCTTACCAAAATTATTAGAATGATTTTTTAGCTTACGTACGGACCATTGCGTTCTAATTATTTCCCGTAGTCGGATCACTTGCTGAAATGGTGCAGATTATGATGTGAGCTTGATTGTTAGGACATTGCACGCGATCTCTTTAAAATGGTTTCAAGAGCTGTGGCCCCCTCGGCCGTCACTCGCCACGTCGAGGTGAGGAAGTGTGAAGTGCGGAAGTGTACACGCGCCGCCCGGCCGCCCGGCGCTCCACACCTCACGCGCTGACAGCGGGCCGAGCCGGGGAACGATGAGGGAAGGGGCGAACAGACGCGCACGATCGCAAGCAGTCAAAAAAACTCAAGATCGATTGACAGGGAAGCGAAGGGAAAGTAGGAATGGAGGGGGGTTTGGATAGAAGGGCGACATGGGAGGGATTGGCCGAGGATTGGAAAACCGGGAGCTCTGGAGCGCGTGAGGCGGAGCCGGACGGTGAGTATGTCTGTGTGGGTGTGTGTGTGTGGGTGTGGGTGGGTGTCAGTGAGTGAGGGATTGAGGGATGGAGGGAGGGGGTGAGTGAGGGAGGGAAGGAAGGAAAGAAGGAGGGAGGGAGGGAGGGGAGAGAGAGAGAGAGACGGGATTTGGGACTTCACGGGAAGGGTCCGGATGTCAACTTTAAGTCCCCCGGGCGGCTTGGGGGAGGGGACTGGTGCGCGGGCTGGTCAGGCGCCCGCTCCTGTCTGAAGGCGAGAGAGAAGAGAGCCCCACCGTGGTGCGGGGGGCCCGGGGCCCGGGCGCCGGCGTGGTGAAGCCTTCGCAAACACAACCAGCAGCAGCCCCAGCCGATATGCTGCGGCCCCTTGTTCCAGCGCCCTGCTGCCCCTCCACCTGGGGCGAGCGCGCGGGCGTGGGGTGGGGCTACCCCGGGGCCTTCGACCCTTTCTCCCTGTACCTGTACAGTGCGGTGGCGGACGGGACAGACCGGGGCCCGGGTCCCCGGCGCAGGTGGAGCAGGGCCCTGGCCCGCTGCCGTGCGCTCCCCTACACCGCCTCAGCGCAGACCTGACCGCATTGAATGCTGCTGGCTGCCGTGAGATCAGTCGAGAGGAAAATCGCCCTCTTCCTGTGTTCCTATTTCTGCTGATCCCGTTTCTCGTTTTCCCTTGTTGGAGTTTCTTCTTTTCCCTGTGTTTTTGTGTTTTTTAACCGTCTTTGCTCGCTCTCTATTTGCACTGGTCGGCGCACACAGACACGCACACAATGCGCTGTTGGAACAAGCGGGTACCAATCCAATCACTACTTATTTTTCTATCCGCTGCAGCATGGACGTTGATTGATTCCATTGATTTGATTTTCCCGCGCACCGCACTCTGGCTGCGCTCCCTTTGCCCCCCCCCCCCCCTCCCTCTCTCTTTCTGTTTCTCTCTCTCTTTCCCTCTTCGCTGAAGATTGATTGCATCGGCATCGCCATTTTATTTCTCATCCCGCTGGTGCGGACAGCAGAGGGCGCGTTACCCCCGGAATGGCGTGGCCTGGCGTGGCCTGGTGTGGCCTGGCGGGGCCTGGCGTGGCCCGGCGTGGAGAGGCGGGGGCGGTTATGATACACCCGTGTGATCGCAGCATCCATATTCATCCCATTGAGCAGGTGGCTCCCCGTCCGTCCGACTGACGCCGTCAAATGATACGATGGCGGGGTGGGGCGGGGCAGGAGTCG
>NW_026267136.1:4098049-4103730 GCF_000697945.3 Frankliniella occidentalis
AATGTACTCCCCGCATGCGCGGCACGGCGGCTGCCGAGGGAGGAGAGAGAGAGAGAGAGAGAGAGAGAGAGAGAGAGAGAGAGAGAGAGAGAGAGAGACAGACAGACAGACAGAGAGAGACAGAGAGAGGGGGGAGGGGAGGGGGAGCGAGAGAAATGGTGCGCAGAGGTTCGTTGCCCCTATGGCCTCGCCCATGGCTGGTTCCTGAACGCGGCACACACTTTGTCCTCCAGCTGTAAAACTTGTGGATCCTTCCTGTCCCCTCCCTTCCCACCCCTCTCCCTCCCCTCCCCCGCTTCCCATTTGCCCACCCTCTCCCGGTGGCCTGTGCGTGTGGAGCCCGGGAACAAGAACTCCCCCAACTCTTACACCACCCCCAACCACCTACACACACACACACCCCTCTGAAAGTAAATGCCGGCGCCCAGCTTTTCTTTTACAGTATATTTTTCCCCTCCCTTTTCACGAACGCCGCCGCCGCTCGCCGGCCGCGGGGGCCACCTTTGTGCGTGCGGCGGTGCGCGGGGCGCAGAGGGCGTGTCGCAAAGTCACCCACCAGGGCCGCGCCAGCGCCGCAGAAAATGAGGGAGAAGAATATAAAACAGGCGAACCAGGAGGGAAAGAGGAAGGGGTGGGGGGGTGAGGGGGCGTATCGCCCCGAGCAGGCGGCCGAGCAACGCTCGCGCTCTTGTGCTGCCAAAAAGACATAAAGTCACACCGGCCGAAGCAGCGGCAGCAGCAGCGCGGCGGGGTCTTTCATGGAGAATGTTGTGTGCGTACAGCGGGTCTGTTGACACTGCCGATCAGCGTATGGACCGGTAATGACGCCGACGGCGCCTGCTGAGCTCGGTGTGCCCGCTCCCGCTCGGTGTGCCCGCTCCCCGGCCGGCTCCTTTGATGGGAGTTTTGCTCGGCCAGCACACACAACAGCGCGGAGCGGAGGGGGCGGGCTGAGGGGGGCCAAAGTAATCGGTGCTGTTAATCGGACGTGCTTCGCGATCGGCCGGATGGGTCGGCGAGATAGTCGGCTGGTGTGACCCGTCGGGTGCGACGAGGAGGAAGCTCGTTTTGGGGATCGATCTCGGCGATAACTATAACCGGGCGCGACGCGGCGGCGGCTTTTGCGCGCGGGCCACGCCTGCTGAGAGAGGGTGCCTCTGTGTGGCCGCGTCGCGGTGGCGGAGCGTCGCCGACACTGCCGACAACGTGCGTGAGGCGCGTCGATTTGCTTTAAAAGCGGCGAGTGGAAGTGTGGGCTCGTTAGCCGTCGGACTGCGGGCGGGCAGCGGCGGGCAGAGGCGGACAAGAAGGGGTGGATAGAAGCTGACAGCGGTGGGCAGCGGGCGGACAGCGGACGGACGACGGGTGGGCAGCTGGGGATAGCAGAATAAGAAATCATCCAGAAAGGACGTCCGTCATTCGTCGTGGCGAAACTGCCAAGTTTAGCCGATGCTAGCGCGCAGAGCGCCTGCGAGGTAGGCAACACCCTGCCTGCAGCGCGTGCGTGTATTGCGGGATGGCCTATCCCGAGTCTCGCAGGCGCCGAGCTCCCGTAATTTGCCGAAGAGTCTGAGAAAATCGCAGGTAGGTAGGTAGGTAGGTAGGTAGGTAGGTAGGTAGGTAGGTAGGTAGGTAGGTAGGTAGGTAGGTAGGTAGGTAGGTAGGTAGGTAGGTACGTACGTAGGTAGGTAGGTACGTAGGTAGGTAGGTGCTCACCGCAACCATGGGGGGCACGAGGGCAGAAGGAAGCGGAAGTCTCGCCGGCAGAAAAGAGGGAGAGGTAGGGGGGGGGGTGCGAGATGGCGAGAGAAGGAGAGATAGGGGTGGTGTAAATCATTACCCCTCGCGCAAGGTAGTAAAGTTCTCTTTTACCGCTGCTGGGCGGACGGGGAGAGGACGGCGGCCCCAGCGAGACCACGTGGGGGGGCCGCCGCGGCCGTGCGCGCGGAGCCGCGGGGCGCCGCGGGATTGGAAGCCTCCCTCTGCTCTCGACCTTCCCCCGTCCTCCTCCGGGATGTCTTGCCGACGGGGTTAACGACTGTGTCGCGGAGGGCCGCAAAGGGGGTTATCCTGGTGGTGCGGAACATCATTAAGGCGGGGGAGGCGGTTATTTAAACACGGCCCTCTCCGGATCAATGGAGTGGGCCGCGGAGTGAGCGGCGGCCGCACCTCCTCGTGGCGTGGCCCACGTGCTTCCCGGACGGACCCCCTCGGCGGCGGCCCCGCGCGCGCCGCGCTCTCAGTCACACCCACCTCGAGAACGTGCTCGTCGACGGCTGGAGACTGGTCAGCGGCCCCGGGGGCAGGGCAGCTCCTCGGCGCGCCTCAGCGGGGCGGGGGCGGCGGGGCCCGCTGCGGTGCGGACCGCTGCTGACGCACACGCATGCACACGACGCACACGCACGCACACGCACGCACACGCACTACGATCGCGCCCCGCACCGCCGCGGCGCGAGCGCCATGGGGCCCTGCGAGAGTGCGAGAGAGACAGAGGCACTCAGAGAGAGTCGGCCCGTCCCCGTCCGGTCCGCGTATCGGAAGCGCCTCGGCGGCCGCTGACTGGACGTGCAGCTCGGCAACCCGCTCGACGCCAACTGAGGGAGGACGGCGCCCCTGCCTGGCCCCGGGGCCGCGGCTGCCGCGGCCGGCCGGGCCGGGGTGGGGGTGGCGCCGGTGCTGGGGGAGGGGGAGGGTGTCGGCGGGGTGGTGGCGGCGGCACGCGTATTTTGGCGGTCGAGTATCGACGCAGCCCCGCCGTGTTGGGGCGTGGCGGTGCGTGGCGGAGGGGCGGCAGGGAGGTGCTGGCCCCGGCCATGCACAACTGGACCCCCGCCACGCCCAGCGCAGCAGAGCGGCCGCCCCCGGAACTAGGAGGAGGGCGTCATCCCCTTCCGGCACGACCTGGCTCCGGCAGGACCTGGCGCCAGGCGCCCTCCATTCATAAAGCGAGCGCAGAGTCATCAATCAGCTCCCCGCCACAATTTTGCTCTTTCGCTTGTTTCGAACGAGGCGCCTCGCCTCTGTGTGGATAAGCCACCACCTTTGTCTTGCATGAGCCGTGATCCCTCTCCGTGAAAAACCATCCCTTACGGAGACGATAAAGTAGGCAACCCGACTTACTCTCACAGTCTCTCGCATGTCCTCCAAAGTTTCTCATACGCGAAAGTTGAACAGTTCTCCCCCGTGTTTTGTTCCGCCGACCGCTACACGGGGGATTCGGGGGTTCACGTCGGAGCGGTCGGGTCGGAGCTTTCCGGAGGCCAGCCAAGAAGGCGAAGGCTCTGTTTTGAAAATGGCTGGAGTGAGTGAGTGTTTTAATATTGGAAGTGTCGTCGCCTGTAAAACTTGCTATGAAAAAGAGATCGAAGGAGAAGTCCTTGCATTCGATCCACAGACCAAAATGCTGATTTTGAGTATCCTTTATTCAGTTGCAAAGGTTGTTCTGTCTGTTATTTACATACATGTCCGTCAGCGGAGCGCACCCGTTGACATTAGCATTTTAGCTACATATCTTGTGTGTTAAAGAATGAGGTACTGCATGGAACATTGCGTTTTCTTTCCCTGTGGCAGCTTATACTATATTTAGCAATGTTACACTGTTCTGATGACAGTATTGGATCTCATGGAGATTTTGAGGTTAGGAGTCATATAAGGTTAAGTTTTGTTGGGACAATCATACTGTCGTGTGAAATATTTCATAGACTTCAAATTTGATTCCATGTGTTCAGTTGTTTTATTTACTGCCGCTTCAAAGCAATTTAGTAATGTCCTGCAACTGTCCAAAATTTACTGATAGGCAATGTATGTAGCAATTGCTGCCATCTTGTGTAAATGAGTGTGTTGATCAAATGATTCTTGTTGGAATGTCTGTCTTTATTAATGATCATCTCCTCTGTCTACCTGCAGTCTTTCACTCCTGCAATCTATTAGTTAATAAGTTATTTTCAGTCTTGTTGTGCGTCCTTAACATTGATCAGAATGCCCTGCCTCAAGTGGTCGACCATCTCGCAATGATGTGCATATGGTAAATCTATCAATGGTCAGTGATGTCCAGGTCAAAAGAGAAGCAACTGCTCCACTGGAACCTCCTCAATCTTTGAATCTTCAAAGGGTAAATTTTTTATTGACATCATATTTTTAATTCTTGGGATATCCCAGAGAATTGGATTGAATGGTTTAATTCTCCAACAGCTAAACACCCGAGTACGAAATCAAATAGAAGAAAAAAAGAGGCTGGTCACAGCCCTTGCAGCTGGCGTATCACCTGAAGGACAAAAATTATTCCTCACAATAACTAAGACGTAAGTATTACATTCAACATAAGACCATTAAATAAACTGATGATTTTCTTGTGCTGTATTCCTAATCTATTCTATTTGCCCCCTTTATAGTATTAATGAAGCCACATGGCAAGGGCCAAATATTGTTGTTTGGAACACTGTGACCATTTCACCACCATACACAGCAGAAAATGTGAAAGGTGCCACAGATAGTAAGGCTTATTTGCACATTCGGAAAGTGGTGAGTGGAAAATACCAAATGATTGTCTGAGGAGTACATTCTGGCATTGGCAAACCTCTAATCTTTGAAATTTGCCTAGGTGGAGAAACACACAAAAGATATGGCAGCAGCAGAAGCCTCATCACGATTGAGCGGAGCTTCATCCCCAATTGCACAGCAACAGACTTCATCCTCACCTGGTCCTGTCACATCCACACAGCCTACTCTTCAGCAGCAAGCTGCCACCAACTAGCAGTGATGTGGCACAGACATGTATTCAAAAAGCAAGTCATTTCCATTCATACAAAGTTGTCCTGAATTCAGGGAGATGTCTCAGCACTGGGATAAATAGACTTCTTTGTGTGACTTTTCATTTGGAAAAATGGTCTGTGTACCTACTCATTAGTAAAATGTTTGGGTGAATGCCCTGCCCACACTGACTGTACTTGGAAATCTCCCACTCATGTGATTTAGTTTATTCCGGGCCCATGTTGAGCAATAGTGGCAATTGTAATTCCAAAATCATAGGATATCTTAGATAGAATTGTGTTGTCATCTCTGATACACTGTTGTGGTTAATTTGATTGTTACCACAGGTTTATAAGCAGAAGGTGGAAATCGTAATTCATGTCTGTTCTGAGCACATGTGATCTGCATGTTAGCTTTATTTCTATGGCTTCCAAGGGTGGTAAAGCCTTGTCAATGAAGTGTTGCAGATTTTTCTTTTCTTTTCTTTTTTTTGTTGTTATTGTTGAGGAATAATGTATATGTGTGCAAGGCACTTGTGCATATGAAAATTGTTGTTTATTGAAGTAAGCAACTGTAACCAATAAAATTTCATTACAAGCCATCTTGCATTTATTATTTGAATTTCTTTTATTCAACCACAGACCAGCATTTTAGACTGTTCCCTTGTTTTTTGCTGTCAAGTCTATTAAAGAATTTTGTTAATTCGGGGAGAATTCCTGTCAAATAACTCAGAAACTTTCACAATGAGATTGATGAGGAACGCCAGTCAAGACAATGAGAATTAAAAAACTAAATCCTGATGGAAAGATTATCCTCTCCTTTTGCCCATGAAGAAGAGGTTTTAAGCTGAGCAGATAATCACATCATGTAATATCCTGAAATCAGAACAGTAACTGACATTCAACACCTGATATTTCTTTGATTTCTTATTT
>NW_026267136.1:4103780-4107062 GCF_000697945.3 Frankliniella occidentalis
GGCGCGGGGGCGGAGGGGGAGGGAAGCGATGGTTGAGTGTTAAGGGCGAGTTGAGTGACGGTGTGCTCTGGTGTGCGTTATTCGCAGGCAGCTCTTTTTTCCTTTCATTTTTTTTTTTTGCTGACAATAAGAAGGGCGCGTTATTCACACCTGTAGTGAAGTGTCACGTTGTCGTATTTCTAAAGGGTCACCACCACACCAGAGTTGGCGACAGCGAGTGAGTCGTTTGGAGTCCCTAAAGGAAAAACCTCTGAACTGGATTTTGCTGACGTTTTGCTAAAATTTAGCTAAAATATCAGCTAACATATGTTTGATTTTAACAGAAATTTGTTGCGTTCGCTGTTTTTTTTCGGTTCGCTCTGTTAAGCGAAATTTTTGGTTCGTTCATTCGGCCAACTAACGAGACCTCGGCGCCTGCGAGACTCGGGGTAGGCCAACCCGCAGTACACGCGTGCACTGCAGGTAAGATCTTGCCTACCTAGCAGGCGCTTCGAGAGCTTACATGGCTGAACTTGGCAAGGGTTCGTAACGGCGAATGACTGACGTATACTTTCTGGATGATCACTCACTCTACACCGTGCTTTCCGAACATCCTGTGACTGCGTTTGAGCTGATTTTGATGCCTCTGGATCGGGATCTGTGGGTCATGGCGTTGTTAAGCAGTCAGCAGCGAAAAGTAGCGGCCTCGGTTGGAGAATATTTAACTAGTAACTTTGCGCCGGCGGGCACCGGTAGCGGTGGACGAAAGAAGAAGTAAACTCTCGAGCCAAGGGATGCGGTACATTGAGCTACATTCAGTTAAGAACTCACGCTCGCTCAACGCCACGCTGTGGTTGTCGATCTGGCGGGGGTCGCGGTCGGTAGGAGGAAGGAGAGGAGAGTAAGAAGAAGAACAACTACACAACAACAGTGCAGAGGTAGAGACCCACGAGGGGGGAGTCCTCGTGTTCCCCCATCTTCCACCCCCGCCCCGCCCCGCAACGCCACGCCACGCCCGCGGTTGTGCCCTTAATTACCGCTAGGGGCCTCGCGGATCTGTCATTGTCACGGACGGGCCGCAGACGGGCCGCGGAGTGGCTGTGAGACCGCGTCACCAGCATTAGCGCCTCTCACTCTCTCGCCCCAACTCTTTTGTCTCTCTCGCTATCTCCGTCCCCGCTGTTCCCTCCGCTTTCTTCGCCAATTATTTCAAATTATTTCAGTTCAACAATATTTTCCCCTCTGTGTGTCCCCTGCCCCCCCCCCCATTTGACGCCCTCTTAAACGACGCCTGCTTTCTTTATCCTCCCCCGGGCTGGCCTGTTGCTACGAGGGGTGTTGGGGAGGGGGGGCATGGCCCGCCCCACCCCGCCCGCGCCTCTCTAAGCCACCCCCACGGCGGGAGTGGAGTAGGTAAACCTCACTCGCATCTGTGTAAATTAATATTTCAGCTTTTGGGAGGGGATTCCGCGAGCTCGGGGCTTCCGATGCCCCCCCCCCCCCCCCGCGCGCGCCAAGCCAAAAGCCCGCCTCCAGAAGCCGCGAATCTCAACAAGATCGCGTCTTCGCGCGCGCCTCGTGAACGCGCGGGCGAGTGGAACCTCCAGCTCCATAGCTGCTCGCGCTCGCGGAAATGAGACTCGGAGAGAGGAGGCAATCAGGTCTCGAGGTGGACCGGCAGCTGCAGCGCGGAGCCCGGCAGCACGGCACGGGAGGGGGCAATTAGACCTGCTGCTGGCCCTGCACTCTCGCTCTCTCCCTCCGCCTCTCTTTCTCTCTCTCTCTCTCTCTCTCTCTCTCTCTCTCTCGCTCTCTCGCTTTCTCTCGCTCTCTCCCTCCGCCTCACGCTCTCGCTCCGGCGCTGCTTGTTTCCGGCCCTCGCTTCCACGCGGGGCGGGGCCCGCCGGGTAGGGCCCTCTCTTCTCGTTCCGATACCTTGATTTACCAGGGAAGGGGGATCCCGGCAACACTAATAATCCGCTCCAGTTTGCTGCCGGCGAGAAGCGGGCGAGGCGGGGCGAGAGGCGCGCTCGGCCAACGCGCATCGATTATTCCGCTCAGCCTGCCCCGCCCCGCCACGCCACGCCCTTCCCGCGCCCCGCCACACCGTACTTCCGCAACCGTTCGAACGGTTTACCGGTTCCGTTCTCGCACTTCCGGTTCTCGCGCACAACCTTCCGGCTGGGCTGGGCTGGGCGGTGGGCCGTGCAGGCGGAGCTCCCCGCGCGGCGGCCCCTTGGGGGGCGGGACTGCGTGGGATTATGCGGTACATTGGAGTCCGGGCGGATAGCGAGAGCGGGCACAAAGCGCCCCGACAAAATCTACAAAGTTTCCAATGGGGAAATTTGCGCCGTATAAACGCTCGGCGTTGTGCCGCGCGGTTGCCTGCCACCAGCTCGCTACCAGCAGCAGCATGCTGACCCGGTTAACGTTACGTTGTGTTCGGGCGACCTGAGCTGAGCGCCCCCGCACGGATCTCCCGCGCGCCAACCCCTTCCGCTGCATGGGCGGAGCGGGCGGAGGAAGGCGAGGCGAGGCTGGGCCATAAACCTGGTCTGAGTGCCTCGCCAGCCCAGATCCTTTGCTCTTCCCATCCCATCTGGGGCGCCAACAGCCTCGATAGCGTGGTTGGCCTAGCGGTGTGGAGGGTTGGGTGTAGAGCGGGTGAGGGTAGTCTCGTCTCGTGTTCGGCCTCATATAACGTGCACACACACACACACACGCACACATACTCGCACATAGCGGGACTCGGTAGTACCGTCACTGCACCCTCGTGTTGCACAACTCATTTTCTTTGCTCCGGACTCATTTCTAGCCCCTGCCCAACCCGTCCCGGGCCTGCCGCTCGAGCGGCGCTGCTGGTGGTCTGTTGGTGCTGAGGGTGCTGGTGGAGCTAACGTAAGGGTGTTGGTGCAGAGGGTGCTGGTGATGCTGTTGCCAACAGCAGCTGTTGGTGCTGATAGTGCTGGTGATGCAATTGCTGCTGTTGGTCCTGTTGGTGATGAGGGTGCAGGTGCAGGTGGTGCTAGTTGTGCTACGGTGCTAAGGGTGCTTGTGTGTTGCTAAGGTTGTTGGTGGTGCTGGTGGTGCTGGTGGTGCTGGTCCTGCTGCTCCAGGCGCTCTGGTGCCCCTGCTCCGCCTCACGGGTCCGCTAAGCCCGCTGAGCGGGGCTGACAGCGTCCCCTGCTTATTGGCAGCGATAAGAAGTTATGCGCCGGGCGGGTCGGGTCGGGCCAGACGTTAAAGGCAGGCCGGTGGCATTACAGGCAGGCGGCTCACAGGCCCGGCGGCTGGGGGTGGGCG
>NW_026267136.1:4107827-4108725 GCF_000697945.3 Frankliniella occidentalis
CCCCCCCCATTCCCGACCCAAAACCACTATTACGACTGCACTACTTCCGTGACTTGACTTTCTCGTCTGCCGCCGTTGTTGTCCCGTCTTCTCTTGCCCCCCGATTCTCGTCCGAGCGGTTCTCCTACTCCCGGAGAGGCGAGCAGCAGCAGAAGCAGCAGAACCTCACCCCGCCCTGAGGATTATCCCCATCTCGTGCCCTTCGGGCTTTCTGCGGCTCATTCCGAGACACGCGAGCGACTGTGAGGCGAGCGCGGAACTGGAGTCCCAGTTCCAGTAACCGACATTGCGGCGCGCGCGCCCCCTCCTCCAGAGCAGAGGGGCTGCTGCTGGCTGCTGACCGCTAGGCCGGGCGGGGCCGGGTAGCAGCGCGCCCCGGGGGGTCGTCCTTAAGCGGGGGGCGCGGGGGCGGGCGCGGCCTGCCTGCTGGGAGTGCATTCCATTTGCATTCGTGTCGGCGCCTTGAGCTCATCCCCCACCCGACTCCCGGGCGGCGCTCCTAGGGAGAGGGGCGGGCGGGGGCGGGTGAGTGGGCGAGGGTAGGCTCTGCTCTATGACATATTCATTGCCACTCCACCCCGGGCCACGCCCCGCCGCCGTCACGGGGGCAGTCCTAGGAAATGAATTATTGTGTAATCTAAATTATTTTCATTTCGCCATTATTCATTGATGGTGGAGGAAAACATTTTGACGGTGTTCTAGCCCTGGCAGTGCGGTGTCTGCCCAGCCTAGCCTAGTCTCCGCGTACGACGCGGCCGCCCCCGAGAGATCGCGCCGAGCGGCGCGCGAGTGGGGCTGAATAGTGTGTGCTGATGGTATGGTTCTGATACGCCTGTCAGGCAAGTAATGTACTCCCCGCATGCGCGGCACGGCGGCTGCCGAGGGAGGAGAGAGAGAG
>NW_026267136.1:4114510-4142549 GCF_000697945.3 Frankliniella occidentalis
TGCTTTTCATATTTTATTTTTAAAATTTAGCGCCATTGGGATTTTTGGACACTAGCGGTCGTGGACCAATGGGATCGAAGAGATGAAAACACCGTTCCTGTGTGAACCAATCACCTTTCGCCACACATAAAGATGTCTGCCGGCTGGGTTGTCGGCTTGCAGTCTGCTGCAAGGCTTCACTGTAGACCACTTGTACACATGTCGGTTATACGTGGATGTCCGGCATCGTACTAGTTTACGTAGAGTCCTCAAAAACTTAATCGGTTTTTCCCTCTGGCTTCGTTTATTTTATGTAGTAAGTAAACTACACCATTTTCATGCAAACTTTCAATCAGGGCAAGTGTGTTTGTTGAAATATGGTTACAGAATTTTTTTCTACATTTATGAAGTCTTCGTATTTCAAAGCATTTAAATTATTCTTCTGTTGTCATATTTTATCAAATTGTCACGACGACAGCAAGTTACCTTATGTGTGTTAATGTTTCGTAATGCCAGTGGATTATTTTGACATCTGGAATCAGAAACGTCAGTACTTTCTCGTATCTAAATGATATTTGTTGTCATTTTCCTTGAATTACTTCGGTTTCCTTACTCCACGCTTAACCACGAATTTCTGACTTAGCAGTAATAAATAGTATTTAATATGTCCACCTGTTTAAGGAAAGTGAAACAATATTTCCTGCTGTCTGCTATTCTAACCTCTTTATATAAGGAGCACTCATCAAAACGAAGTTGTTATGAAATCCAGCCCGAAATTTCCAGATTTTTCTTGTCATTTTCAGACACACATGTTTGGCCATGGGTCTAATATGTCTCTAATTACATTTTCCCCTCTATTCAGGTACACCATGGGGCTGCGAATTAAATGCCCGCTCTTGTGGCCCCTCATCACCACCTCCATTCTTCTTTTATGTGTGAATTACTCCAACTCCCTTGCTGTGATAAGTGTCGACCTGGGTAGTGAATGGATGAAAGTGGCAATAGTTTCGGTATGATCTCTCTTAAAACTTTGAACTAATTCAACAGATTTTCCTGAAGTGATGTCTTGTAATTTACATTTTCCCATTAACTCACTTTTTTCCAGCCGGGAGTGCCTATGGAGATTGTTTTAAATAAGGAATCGAAGCGCAAAACACCAGCAGTTATATCGTTCCGTGGTGAGGATCGTACATTTGGAGAAGATGCCATTACAGCCAGTGCTCGCTTCCCCAAACAGACATATGCATACCTTCTCGACCTTGTGGGTAAAAAGGCAGACAACCCTTTAGTGAAACAGTTTCAGACAAGGTTTCCTTTCTACGACATTATTACGGACCCCGTCAGAGGGACTGTCCTTTTTAAACATGATGAGTAGGTGTCTTACTAACTTTACCAGTGCCGTGTATCAACTTTCTGTGTCTTATTTACTAATTTCATGTTTCAGTGGAGTCAACTACAGCCCAGAAGAGCTTCTGGGTATGCTGCTTCACCGAGCAAAAGAATTTGCGGAAATCTCAGCTGGCCAGGCTGTTAATGAAATGGTCTTGATTGTTCCTGGCTATTTTAATCAAGCCGAAAGACAAGCAATGCTGCAGGCTGCAGATTTGGCTGGCTTCAAAGTTCTTCAATTGATGAATGACTATACCGCAGGTATTGTTGTTTTGTATTTCTAGATGTTAAGTTTCATTGAGCTCAGTTTTTAATACATATTTCTGCTGTTACTTCAGTTGCCTTAAATTATGGCATCTATCGGCGTAAAGACTTCAATGAAACAGCGCAATACGTTATGTTTTATGACATGGGTGCAACAAGTACAACAGCTTCCATAGTGAGCTATCAAGTGATCAAGACCAAGGAAAGAGGTTTTGTTGAATCTCACCCTCAGGCATCTATCATTGGTGTTGGGTTCGTAATCTCTACCAATGAAACTGATCATAAAAATTGTCCAGTACTGTGCTGTACTATGCCGTGCAATTTTTATCTTAAAAAAACTTTGATTTTATAGGTATGATCGTAGTCTTGGTGGCCTTGAAATACAACTCCGTCTTCGCGACTATTTAGCTCAAAAGTTCAACGATCTTAAGAAAACACCAAATGATGTTTTTAAAAACCCTCGTGCTCTTGCAAAGCTCTTCAAAGAAGCTGGTAGAGTAAAAAATATACTTAGTGCAAATGCAGATCACTATGCACAGGTTAGTGATTCAAATAAAGAATTGTGCTTGAAAAACTTGCTGTCTCAATGTTTCTTATATATTTCATGTAATTATAGGTTGAAGGCCTCCTAGACGATATTGATTTGAAGATTCAGGTGACTAGAGAACAGTTAGAAGACTTATGCAAAGACATTTTTGATCGTATTCGTGGCCCTGTGGATCAGGCTCTTAAAGTATCTGGGTTAAGCATGGATGTTATTAGCCAGGTATGAAGTTTTCTTGTCACAATGCATCAATTTCATTCCTCTTGTCTCAACCTACCCTATAATAGTAATGAATTTTTTTTAGGTTGTGCTGGTTGGAGCTGGTGCTCGAATGCCCAAGGTACAAGAACGTCTTCAAGAGGCTGTGAAGATGGATTTGGCGAAGAACATCAATGCTGATGAAGCAGCTGCAATGGGTGCTGTTTACAAGGCTGCCGACTTGAGTACTGGGTTTAAAGTTAAACCTTTCTTAACAAAGGATGCAGTAATTTTCCCTATTCAGGTCTATATCAATATTGAAAAAAATGTTAGTACTTTTTTAGAAGTTATAAGTTCACAATATCATCCGATTTTTCTCTTGTGTGCAGGTAACATTTGAACGTGAAGTTGAAGGCCAAACAGTCCCAAAGCAGATCAAGCGTCTTCTTTTTGGTCCTATGAATCCATACCCTCAGAAAAAAGTCTTAACATTTAACAAGCATACTGATGACTTTTCTTTCAATGTCAAGTATGCTGATTTAGACCATATCCAAGAAAATGAAGTTAAGTAAGTGTCATTTCATTACTAATTTTTTTCCTATTATCCTGAATTTAAGGATTTTCCGTAATATTTATGTTTTTTCAGGAATATTGGTTCTCTTGACCTTCGCACAGTATCCTTGAGCGGTGTGTCTGAAGTTCTTAACAAACATAAGGGTCCCAATGCTGAATCAAAAGGCATCAAAGCTCATTTTTCGATGGATGAAAGTGGAATTCTGAGTTTATTGAATGTAGAGCTGCTTGTGGAAAAAAATTCTACAGATGATGAGGAATCAACTTTTTCTAAATTAGGAAGCACTATCAGTAAACTTTTCACTAACCCAGATGAAGCAGATTCTGAGAAGACAGGGGAAAAGCCTATTCATGAAGAGCCTGAAGAGGGTGGTGAGGAAAAAGATGCCAAAGAAGGCAAAGAAAAGGAAAAGAAAGAAGATAAACCAGATGAATCAAAGACACAAGAAACCAAGTCAGATGATAAAGCAGATGATACTAAAAAAGATGAAAACAAGAAAGATGAAAGTGAGAAAAAGGGTGAGAAAAAGACTTTAACAAAATTACTAAAAGAAAAGATTTCTACTGAGGAGGAACAACTTGGAGTTATTCCTATGAGTAAGGATGCTTTACAAGAAGCTTTTAGAAAGTATGTGACAAATATTTATTTTGACTTGCTTATGTAGATGTTTATGTACCAAGTTGTTAAATTCACATTAATTGTTTCAGGATTCAAACCCTTAATGAATATGATTTCCAACGTAATCGTCGTGAAAGTGCCCTTAACGCATTAGAAAGCTATGTTTTTGATGCCCAAAATAAGTTGGAAGAGGAGGATTATCAAGCTGCTGCTACCAGTGAAGAAATTGAAAAAATAAGACTTGGTTGCTCTGAGGTTAGAAAATTGAATGTATTATTCAATCTTATGATGCCACTGATTTTTTAAAACCTTTGAAAAACAAGAGAAATATTTTGGTTGTTTGCAAATTTTAACTTATGATGTCATTTTGCAGATCTCAGATTGGTTGTACGAAGATGGTTCTACAGCTGATGCAGAAGCGTATGAAGCCAAGTTATTGGATCTTCAGAAATTGACTAAACCTCTTTATCTCCGGGTTGCAGAGCACCGTGAGAGACCTGACGCAATTGCTGCTTTGCGAACAGTTTTGAATGGTAGCTCTACATTTCTAAAAGATGCTCGTAATGTAACTGCTGCTAAACTAGAAGCAGAAGAAAGTTGGGTTTTCACAGAAATTGAACTTAATACATTAGAGAAACAAATTAAGGAAACAGGGGAGTGGCTGACCAAAATGGAAAAAGAACAAGCTGAACAGAAACGCTCTGAAGCTCCAAAAATGTCTATCAAATCCATCAGTGACAAAATTAATAACCTGGACCGTGAAGTAAAATATTTAGTTAACAAAGCCAAGATCTGGAGACCACCCAAGGCCAAAGAAGATTTGAACAATGGTATTGTACTGGCCACTCCACTTGTGACGCTACTGGTCCTCTTCTGGTCTGGTCGGTTCTGCATCTGTTTGGTCCCCAATGTGGCGGCCCAGTATGCTTTCTAGTAACTTAGGCACAATGAGGAGCCTTATTAGTATAATCTTCGAGTTCTCATGTAATTATAATGAAACCAGAACTAACCAGAAGTCGACCAGGACCGCCGCTAGTGAAACAATTAATTTCTATTCCCTAGTTGTCTTAGCGACCTTGAAATGAATACAGTTAACAATGTTGAATTCTCTTCCAATGTTCAATAGATGCGAAAAACAGCACTGAGAAGAAGAAGGAAACAAAGGAATCAAAAGACTCGAGTGCTGAAGGAAAAGAAGACAAAAAAGAACAGTCTGAAAAATCAACACCCACTGACGGCCCAGAAAAAGTTGCTAAGCCTGATTCCTCAGAAAAAGAAATCCCGGATCCTTCCAAACCAGGTATACCATTGATATTGACATTTTATAGCTTCTCCTGAATAGTTTTTGTGGGGGTTTTTTGATCAGAAGAGGTGAAGTGATTTGATTCTCTTGTCCCCTCTATCTTAGTTAAGTTTGGCATGGTTGTGTTGTGTTATGAAAAAAGTGTGAAGGTGTCTTGTTTAGTCTCTGTGTGTTTGCTTGTCAGAGGAGGATTATTGATAAGCATTTGAGGTGGCTCTGCTGGACATTTCATTTCAGGTGAAACTGTAGAAGGCCCCTCAATTGTTACCTCCGCCGCTGTAGTATTATTCATTCACCTGCTCTTCCACTTCACTTGATCAACAACAACATGCGCTTTTGTGAGTTGCTTTGTTCTCTTGTGCAAAGACTGCTCCTCCATTTGGGGTTACCCCTTATTCTCAACTTGCCTAAACTGCCTGCAGTCATGTCATCTGAAGTGTCCTCACACAAATTAGGTTTTGGTGCATGTATCTGGATGTTTGTTGCAAATTGAGACATACATGTGCTGCTGCATCCAACCTGTTAATTTTGCTGCATGCATGCATGGGTGTATTTTCCGCCACATATCAAAGGTTTATCTTGACATGAAATGAAGAATCGTACCTCACAATTGAATAACATTTTTCCACTTCTCTTTTCAGGTGAATCATCAGATGTTCCACACTCAGAACTTTAGAAAAACTTAATCTAATAACTGTATTCAAGATGTAGCTCCAAATAGGTGATTTTACACACCTTAAATACTGTAATACACATTTTACCATATGGTTTTGTTCTGTGTAATCTACGACAAATTAGTCACTGGAATTACCAAATAATTTAAAATCAGATTGTGTCTATTTGTTTATTCAAGAGACAAAATATAATTGAGAGTGGAATATATGAACTGGTAGCTCAATTCAATTCCGAGTTCAATTCAGTATGAAGGAGAGTGAGCAACTATGTCTCTTAGGTCATGAGACATTGACATTTAGCTAATTTCTTGCTGCTGTTGTCTGCAAACAATTGTATTTCTACCTCATGTATAGCTCTACTCCCTGATTTTGTAACTCTTAATTTGGGAGAAAGTGAACTTTAAGCATTATCACTTTAGACCCGAAACAGTGAAACTTAACACAATGACAAGAGACTGAATGAATGAATGAATGAATCATGCATGAATGAACTGATTTAAGTTCTGAGGATAGAAGCTCGAAAACCAACAATGTTATGCTTAACATCATATGCACATCTAATCATTATTTTTGTAACTTATTGATTTCTAAGAAATCTCCATTAGACAAACAAACTGATGTTGAAAACTTTCCTACTTTGTGGATTATTTTTGTACAGCTAATGGAGCCCTTTTTGAGATCTAACTGGCTTGTTACATACAATTTCTCTTTACCAAAGTACCTACCTACCGTATGTGTATTTTAGATCTTGAGAACCTGCAGAGGCAGAAACTTCCAGATTCCAAACTTCCCATTTATGAAGGTGCTGTACATTAGCCATGCATTTTAGTGTTAGCATTCCACAATTATCATCAATTATGAAGAAACAAGTTTAATATTATTTTTGTTGTGATAGACATGCTATTGGGCATAACTTAACTAAATAAGGAAATGTTTCTTGAAAAGAGGAAGTATCTAATTTTTCTCATGTTGCGATCTCCACACTGGCAGGTCTGCAAGTTTTAACATTTGAAGTGAGTCTGTTTTTCACACTGTGTGCAATGTTAGTGTAATTAATTGCAGAATATCTTCAGAGTCATCAGATGAGAGACCTGCTCCCCCCTTTTACACATGAAAAAAACCCATAAAAAACCTTAATGGTTCAAATTTTTTTCAGTCCTTTCATTCATTAATTTATCACACAATTTTTACTGATATCTGCGAGTTTAATGTAGCGTGTTGTGTTATTCACATGTAAGATATAATTGAGGGATTTACGTGATACAGATATTTTTCTTTTAACAATGTGTCAAACAATTTCCTTTCATTGAAGTTCTTTCAATGAAATTTCTCATTCTTACAGAATGTCATAGGAGCATTAAGTCAATCTCATCCTTAGGGAGTTGACTTCCTGTATTTATTTGGGGTGCTTTATTTATTATATTGGTAACTGAATGGTCTTACAGGATTTAACACCATCATCCTTTTTTCTACCACTCTTATTTCCTTAGTTGTCATGGGTGTAAGTACTACAATATCAACATTTCTTCAAATGCATTCCTAATCCTGACCTGTTTCAAACCAACACCTCCAAACTTGTATTTAACACCCAGTTTGCGTGTGTGTGCAAACGCACAATCAATTTAGGTGTATGGTTTTTTATGCACCCCTAAACAAAGAGATTTTAAGCAGACTATCAGTAAGCTTTTTTTACAAACACAACTGTTTGAGTGTTTGATTCCGAAGTTTCATTCTCACGTGTTAACATTTTCCCCCCTGTCTAGCAATATTCCTCAGGGGCTCATTATAGAAAGTTATCAATGTTTGTCACTGAAAAGTGAAATATTTGTGATGTTATTTATTTTGCTGCCTGTGTATTGTTTTTTTCACACAATTGTGAAATGGCAGGAACATTAATGCGGCTTTGTCAATAAGTTTAATACACAGTTCCATCTGTGTTCGATTTCTGTGATTTACTGTTTTCTTGCTGTAAGTCTGCTTCAATAAGAAAGAAAGACGAAACTATTGTGAAAACTTCATGTACTTCTGAGATGAAAATAAAAAGTGAAACTAAATTTTACCCTGCTTAATAATTTATTTTAGAGACAATGAGGTCTCAAGACCTAAAGAGTGGGGGATTTAACAATAAATATGAATGTCTAATTTGGCACAAACTGTTGAAAAAAGATAGGGAAATTTTTGTCTTAGTCTATTTACCCACTATGCACATACATTGATTAGTGTGCCATTCATACAGAAGAGTTGGCCTCAGCATCTCCCACATCATTTACTGGGGCATCCTCAAAAATATCAATTGGTCTAATTTCACTGACACCTATTTCTTCAATTTCATTTTTGTCTCCTTCCTTCCATTCTCTTTCATAAAGCTCCCCCAATTTCAAAACGTATGTCTCTTGAAGTAGAAGTAACTCTTCTTCAGACTTTTTGTTGGCTGCACTCTCTTCTTCTACCTAGAACACAATGTTCCAGATAAATTAAGCTTCAACAGCTGCAAATTTTTCAAAAAAGGAAGCACTAGCTGAGTCAAAAAACGATACCTTATTCAAGGCAGAATTGAGACGTTCACACATCAATGTACTAGAATGCTCAGCCCCTGCTAAATATGCCGTTTCAGCAGTGGAAGTAACCATCTTCTCAACATAACCCATCAATGAAATAAGTTCCTGAGAAAATATAGTAACTGTTTAATTTATAATAAGGTTTTGTAAAACTAAAACAGTGTACCAGAAAATTTTGAAAATTGCACATACAAGTAAAAGTTTACGCTTTTCATCAACAAAATTTCGCTGTTCCACAATCTTGTCTTCTACATCATTTAAAGAGGAAATTCTTGAGTTTGTGAGAAGCAGCAGACTTTCCTCCATTAACACCATAAGTTCTGAAATTGCTTTACTAAATGGAATAATTTTTAAAGTATACCATCTACAGGCTCCTTCATTAAACACAGTATTGGTTTACCTTACCGATATTCTTGACTTGTATCATCAATAGCAATTAGAACTTGTGTGAGTAATTGAGTCGAGGAATTGGTAGTTAAAGTACATGCTTGTCTAATGAGTGCCTCGTGTGTCATTTCTTTATGACTTAGAAGCTGAAAGAAACAATAAACGTAATGATATGTAGTATAAACGAATGTGTATTAAATTTCAGCTGAACGAATGGAATGACAACTTATGCATATGAAGTATGGACCTTCAATTGTGTCGGTGTGTTTGCTCCCTTTTCATCCACACAAGCTGAGGCCAAAAGGAGAGAGAATGAAGTGCATGGTCTCTTAACAGACTGCACTCCCCGTCTAAAGAGGCTCCTCAACTGCAAAAAAAAATAACAATGAAATAGGGAGTTCGACATGTATATCGATGGCTGACACCTGTCCACAGGAAGGGGTGGACGAAAAATATATTTGTTGAAGGCGAACTGAAATTATAACCTAGACCACGAGACTTGACATGAAGAGGTCACTTAGTTTCAAAACTAAAGGAAACAAAAAGGGTCACTTTGGGACTAGTAAAAGTAAGTAAAAGGTTAATATTTGAAAATTTACGTTCGATAGCTTTTATCATCGTGCTTTTAAGTGGTGTACAGACCATGTTCATGCGCGACGCCATTTGTAAACCGGCATTGTCAACACATCTTAGGTGCAAACCTGACTGAACAAAAATATTAATGTGTTTCAAAAAAGTGTAAGAAAATTTAAAAAAATAATTCCTATTTTAAATTTTAATTTAAAAGATTGTTGAATTTTTCAATAAAATACCAACTTGTAAAAGAATTTGAGGCTGCCTCTCAAGGAATGTTTCTGCGTATTGGGTGGCTAACTTGTAAGCTTTGGCGTCTGCTTCTGTCAGGCTGAAAAATCACAACACACCGCCATTTTGTGGTAATTTGCTAAATTTTGACTTTTTTAAGTCAGTAAACTGTATCGGAATCGATTTTAACATATTAATAAGGTAAGTGGATCAGAATGGTTGTCCTGTTATCCTTGGCATGATCTATTATCTGTTTATGAATGGGAAAAATTTAATTCAGAAATTTTGTGTTATTGTACCTCTGTGTTGTTCAGCAGTATATATGGATTAAATAGACGGTTTTCATTTTATAATGTCCTCTGAATCATACTTTAGAGATTGATTATTGACAATATATGTTGATACATTTTTGATGGAAAAGAAAAGATTTTATGTGGTCATCATATTATATTGTTTACAAGTAATTAATGTTGTTGAAGGTTGCAACTACTAAACGTTAGATGTCCGTTGGAAGTGGAGGCTTGGGGACTGTTTACTCACGTCTTCCTCAGTCCACCAGTGACGTTGAGACTTCTGAAGACGAGGTGAGCCAACATGAAAACCTCATCTTTTACCGTAAAATGGGTACGCCCAAGAAGGGGAATTTGAAGAAAGAAGAAAACTGTAAGTTATATGGAAGACCCAATGCTCTTATTTGGTTTTATCCTTATTTTTAAGTTTTATGTGTTGTAATGTCCCTAATCTTTCTTTCATTTTATAATTTTTAGCTACTACCACAATGAAGGATTATCAACCCTTAGGCCACGAAGGTGGCCCAGTGGAAAGTCATGAAGTGCACATCAATGGTTTCAGCAACATTAACTACAACTATCCTCATGGCACTGGAGGTCATGGGGCAGAAGAAGAAACCATGGTGTTGGGCACAATAGGTGGATCAGGAACATCTGGTAATAAAAAAGAGGGTGAAGGAAGGCACGGTAATCTGCAAATGCTGGCTGGCAACAGACATCCAATGTCTTTGATGCGTCAAGTGGCATTTGTCATGTCTCTTTGTCTGTGTATTTTCGTCATTGTTGCCTTTCTGTGGGTTCTTCCCTGCAATTGGTCTGCTTGTCCCATCATGCAATATGACAAGCAAGGTGGAAGCTCGTGGGAAAGAACTTTACACCGCCTAGGTAGGTGAAAGCAGTGGAAGCATTCAGAAAAAAGTTGAAGCATTTCTATATTCTGTTTGCAATTGTTTTCTTTGACATATTCCCTATTCAGAACTGATTGGAGGAATCAGTGTTGTACCAAGTGGCAATGAACAGCACAACAACCTCTTATTCATGATTCGGGGAGAAA
This sequence comes from Frankliniella occidentalis, assembly GCF_000697945.3. Taxonomy (NCBI): domain Eukaryota; kingdom Metazoa; phylum Arthropoda; class Insecta; order Thysanoptera; family Thripidae; genus Frankliniella; species Frankliniella occidentalis. Next base: position 4,125,147 of record NW_026267136.1, read on the forward strand.
TTAATATTCCTGACCGTGACAAAGAACAAGAAACAACTGTGTTTACAAATCCAATAAGATTCGCTACCAGAAAAGAGGAACCGACCCCTATTCCAGCTAGTGGTGGTGGTCTTGTTGCTTTGATGGGTTCTACAGGCACTGTGGTGTGGTATGTTAGTGTTTTGTGTTTTCAGTCAACTAAAATTAATTGCAGATTCATCTAAAACATGTTCTTTGCCACTAGGTATAAGACTCTTCATTCAGTTCCAAGAGACATGGACTGTTCCCTTATTGATTTAGATGCGGATGGGAAAACAGACTGTCTGTTGATTGGCTCCAATGATCTCATGTATGCCTTTAATCCAGTGTCTCGTAAGTAATTTTATCTATTAGGCTATTAATTAATGAACTGCTGTAATGTATTGTAATTACAATAATGAACTTGGGTTGTGGTCAACTTAAAAAATCAATGCATTCAACATTTTATAGCTACTACAATTTGGTTCCTTCATGCGGAAAAAGAAACTGACTACATTCCATCTGATATGGAGTTTCCTCTCATATTACCTGACATTGATGAAGATGGTATACTTGATCTAGCTATAGCTTGTAGAATGCTCAAACGGGAGTTCACAAATACCTCTGACAAAACTCCATCGATTTCATCAAAGACACCCCACAATCGCATTGCTATTGTGTCTGGAAAAACTGGAAAACTCATAGGCAAAGCATTTGTTGATGGAGCATGTCAAACTGTTTATAAGTTGGCTGTGGATAAAGATTGGTTTATAACATATAGATGTGTGGACAACAGAGGAAAAGGTAAGCCGGGCATCTGAATGATTGACATAAAAGTGATTTCCTGACTAACTCTTCAATTTTTTTTACAGAGTCTGTGAAAGATATTGCCTTGAATATCCTTTACAGAAATGTAACTGGAAATCACTCATCTGTGGCTCCTGTTGATTATGGCAAACATCTCGGTGGTGGGCCTTCTTTGAGACAACATATTTTCTCTCAAAATTATGGTCCCCCCGATCCTATTTTAGGAAATGGTGAACCACAGCTTCAGAATAATAAACCAACAACATTCTCAGTCCGTGGGAAAAAATTGACAATACTAAATACAGGTCATTGTCCTGATGATTGCACAGCTTCTGCCCGAGTATTTGATGAAAAGGTAAACTGCTAAAGTTTGAAGCTTATTATTTTTTTTGACATTGTTTCATGCTTTTACTGAATTCCTTTATTTTCAATTCACATTGTTTATTCATTTTACAGAAGGGTCTAAACAATTCTATTTGGAGTGATGGAGGGAATAAGATGTATGCTCTACGTCCCGCAATATTACTTTTTAATTCACAAGTGTCTGCTGTTGCTTCAAATGAAAAGTTTGATCGAACAAGCTCAGATTTCAGTTTAGGCCCAGTGAGTGGTTTTGCTGTGAAATTTTGGCATTGGACTAGTTGTGAAAAAACATCTGTATGGTCAACTCAACGGTTCGTATTAGTTCTTAAATTTTCTCCCTTCCTGCCATGCAAAACATAAATCTTTATTATTATTATTATTATTATTTAATTTTAGAAAGCAACTAAAGAGAATGATAAAAGATAAAGATTGGGGTGGTATTTTACAACCAAATGATCACTGGCATGATGGTACCTCAGAACAAAAACCACCAGAATACATTGAATCTCGAGAATCTCGCATTGGTAGCACTGGAATAAATACAACCACGAAGAGTCTCAGCAGAAATGCAAGCACTGTTACAGTAACATATCATCCAAAAGAAGTGTATAGTGCATTTTGCTTGAAAGAGCGAATTGTTCTTGTTACTTTTAATGATACTGATATGCACCTTGTCAATGCTAGTGAAAGTGAAATCAAACAATTATGTTCAAATGCTGGGTGCCAGCCAAGTCTACCATATCAGGAGCAGTCATGTAAGTTCAGCACACAGTTTTCACCTGCAAGTACAAACAACTTTGTGTTTATTTGTTTATACCTGATTATTTTATTTCAGTGATTATTGCTGACCTGGATGGAGATGGCTCTAAGGAACTTGTTTCATATTTAACAACATACGAAACTGAAGAGGATGGAAAACCCCCAGGGTCAGATCGCCTCATACTTGTGTCTAAAGTACGAGTTGTGCGTCTAGAGGCTGAACTACCCAAGCTCTATGAAGCTGTCACCCATTTATAGGTCAAAGGATCTCACTCATAGAAACTTTGAAATATGTTTAAGTACTTTGTAACATTTTGATGTACCAATTGAAATGTCAATACTCTCATCCTTATTTCCTTCAAAGAAACCACTCCAGTACTTTAAGATATTGTAAACTTAACATTAATTTATTTCATCTCTTTGATAATTGATAATGATTGAATGAGAGTTCTTGCACCTCCGACCACTCTCATCTTACAACGATTTGTAGATAATTTATCCATTGCACTGATATATCTATTATTGAAAGGTAATTGCAATACGTTTTGATTATGTTGTACTTTTTTTTTCAGATTAAGTATAACAGTTTGTGAGGAAGTTTCTTGCATGTTTTACATCTTTTCACTCGACAGACTATAGCAAGTGCATACTTATTAGTTATTTAATCCTTGTACTTTGAACAACAGCAAGACAAACTGTTTTTGTTTTAAGACTTAACTGTGATTGATAAAAACTGAAGGAGAGGTAAAAATGTATGTATGAGGATTTTTCTCTTACGCGATAGTTTAGCTTTTTCTCTGATATTATTTTTTAAATCTAGTCTTGATTGATTTCATGATTTATCAGTATTTCAGGCTGTACCAACTACCTAATTTAGTTCTGTTATCAATTCAGAAGCCCAGGTAGTGACTTATTAGTAGTTATTATTACTGACATATCTTTTCTAGTCACTTAAAATAAATACTTGTTCCTTTTAAGTTTTACCCAATATGTGGATATGGTCTTACATATAAGTTTTATTAGTTTGGTAGGAAATTTGATACAATGTTGGAGAAGGATGGCAATCAAATATAAATGAGTGTTTGTTACTTTTACTGGGAATTAATACTCTAACCACAATGGTGGTGTATTAGCATTCTAGACCTTTCCTCAAAGGCTGCTTTGCTGTTTCCATGCCTTGCATGCATCTGTGATGTTCACTGAGTTATATAATAATTCCTATGTCATTCTAGACACAAATTATTTTAAATTGTACATTCATATTGCTTTGTTTGATAAACTGCAAGTTTTTCTACATCCAGTACTTTTTTAAGATAAAAAAAAATCATGCTCTCTAGTCATTAAAACCTGTTTTACATTTAAGAGTTTGTTATGTAGTTTTCAATAAAAGCTTTGATTTCCTTGCAACAATCCACAAAATATCGGCTGCGACTTTTAACTTACTGATATCTATTTTTATTCGTTTTTGGTGAGTGTGTGTGTTTGGTACTTTGGCACAGGAAGAAGCCTTTTGCTGATAGAACAGTCCATCAGCCAGTCAGAAAACTCAAAGGCTACTTTGGGTGGAAAGGGATTTTTAATAATGTAGGTCTCTAAATTGTAATCCTTTTAATTTCCTTAATCCTTATCAAAATGCATTAGATAGATAATCACAGTAGTTTTCATCAAAAACTGATTTGAATTATTTATTTATTGGGACAGCCTGTTTTGCACAATCACCCTCCTTTTTATCACAACATGGTTTGTAGTTGGGAGTCCAGGGTCCAAGGCTACTTGAAGCATAAAAATCCATGGGATAATTTGCCTTGTCAACCCCAACAGTCTGCCATTCAGCTCTTGCATTACCAAGGGCCACAGCACATTCATATGGCGTAAGTAAGGGTTTGGGAAAAGCAGTACCCCAGTCAATGGAAAGTCGGGGGCATGCTACTTGTACCCAAGCTCCAACAGATGAAAACAGCTTAATTTTTTCAGGAAATATTTCAGAAAGTAGAACTATTACACTCTCTTTATTGAGATTCTGTAAGTCTTTCTGAAAATGAGTCGGAAAGGCATACGTCATTTAAAAAAAAGTAATTACTGAATTCTTGTTGGAAAATAAATGAAGGGCCAGATAATATCAAAACCCACCTGTATATTTTCTAACACTCTTGTACTTCCTTGTCTACCAAGGGTACCAAGAATAAGTCCAAACCGAGATTGGTTACTAGCAAAATTAATGGCCTCACTTCGCTGCTTCCGCATTATTAAGTGATCATAAAACTCTTCAGTAAATTTTTTTTCATACGGATCATATCTAAGATTAGAAATGTCTATGTAAGTATCAAGAAATTTGAATATTTAGATGGAACTTTGGCAGGCTACTCACCGGAAAGCTCTAAGTGCAGGATTTGCTATCATTGCTGACTCTAGATGAAATCTTCCATCTCCAAGGTAGATGATAATGTCCACATCATTCATTTTAGGTGATGTGCAACCTAATATTTCTCCAGGAGAGAGAGGCTTTGATTGAGGAACAGACACAGAGTAACCTGATTCCCTCAGCTTACCAGCAGCAGCATGAAGAGTCGTAGCAAACTGAATAGTACTGACAATACCCAGTTTAGATGAAGTACCGAAGTTCTTCTGAACCGTCTCCAGAAAATGAAGAATGTCAATTTTAATATCAACAAATATGTAAAGAACTTTAATGCCTCCTGTTTGGTCTATTGGGATAAGACAACTATGCCCATAATGCACCAATAGGTCAACTCCTAAGGCTCTAGCAGTGTAGTCATCGATACAGCAAGCTCCATACGTAACATCACCCATTATGACAGTATCTGCTTCAGTGAAGTTTTCAATGATATCACAAATGGTAGTCGCAAACATTAGCAAGCCCTCTGGCATTTGAAGAGCAACTCGCTTTGACCCAAGATGTCGAATTCTCCACACTGTTTTGTGAACTTCAAAGTTGTAATTCTTTGGCAATGCATTAATTGCTAGGTTGAGTTCTGGATTATTCATTATATCATCTGGAATCTTGTTAACAGACCTTACAGGTGCTCTAAAAACTTTGCGCTCTTCTTTAGGTTTGGCCACTATTTCCTTGTGGTCTGACATGATGACGTCTGAAAGTTGACTCTTTTTCAATGTGTTAGAACATCTTGGAGTTTTTTTCATGTGATGTCTTCATAACGAACCAAAGCAATAACAACACACTTAACAAAATAATGCACGAGTTGAAGCAGCCAACAGCCATCCGCTAGAGTTTAAGGGTTGTAGTTATTCGCAGATTCAGATTAATATGAAAAATTGTTAAGTTCACCGCCTTCCCTTTACTGCAGAACTGCAGAATGTTTGTAATACTCCTCCCCCTTTCCTCACACCCCCTCTCCCCTCCCCCTCGTCTTATGGGGTAGTTTTCAGGTGTTTGAAAAGCTTTTAAGGGTGCGGGGGAGAGGGTTTGTAAAGAGTATGCACGAAAACTTATGTGATAAATCTGGGTAGCTAGTGTAATGGGTGCTGTTATTGCGTAAACTTGTAATGACACGAGCTCTCATTATGCAAGGGAATGGAATTTTTATGAATGGAGAGTTCAGCTCAGACCCAATGGACCAGTAACATACAATGGAGACACTATGGTGACATCTATTTGGTACGTTTTTCAAGCTGCTTTTTATCGTCTTCGGACTCCAATATAGGTAGATAACTCGTTCTGGTGTCTGTCTGAGACTTAACCTTTTCTTCTGTTTGTAGACTGAGACTGATTCGCCAGTCACTATGGATAGGGTTGAAGTTCTGACTGAGGCCGCCTCTGCTGGGGCTGCTGCTTCTGCTTCTGCTGCACAAGTACCCAGTCAGTCTCAGCTGAAAACGAGAGAGGCCAAATGTAATAAGACTGCTGACGATGTAGTGAAAATTAGCAAGACATCTGATTCAAACGGCCACCGCAATGAACTTACAAGTGTTGTGCGTGACTGTGCTGCAGAAGAATTAGCAACTGCTTTCGAGGTTAAGGTGAACCTTGCAAATGAACACTTGGTGAATGGGTTCACTAATGGAATCCAACAGGAAACCATGACAAAGGAATGTAATTGCGCTAAAAGCGACGTGAAGCCACTTAGTGAAAGCTCTAGTCCTTGTGAGTGCGTCATTCCAGCTTTGGTGCACAACGGCTCCCCCAACCTTTCACAGGGGTCCTCTGATATTGTCAATAGAGACCCCGAGACAAGGGGCATATCTCAAAATCATGGTATAGTGTATGTATCTTACGAATCAGAGCTACAAATGCCAGACATTATGCGAATCATGAACAAGGATCTTTCAGAACCATACTCAATCTACACTTACCGTTACTTCATTTATAACTGGCCAAAGCTGTGTTTCCTGGTAAGTTCAAATATTTGTTTTCCCTAACTTCAATGTCTAATGGTTTACTTCTCAGTAAATTTTATAATTTTTATGAATACCTTTCTCAATTTTGAACTTGTTTTTAATTTTGCTGTCTCTGCTCAGGCTATGATAGGGTCAGAGTGTGTAGGAGCCATTGTATGCAAGTTGGACCTCAATCTGAAATCTGCCAAAAGAGGTTACATAGCAATGTTGGCTGTTGACAGTAACCATCGGAACAAGGGAATAGGTAAATGATGTAGTATTTATGTGCTTGTTGTACTGGTCTATCACCAGATTAGAACTAAAATATTTCTTTTCTTTGATCAGGCTCCAACTTGGTCTTGAAAGCAATTGGTGCAATGGTTGCTCTTAATGCAGATGAGGTAAGCAAGTACTGCACTGATGAATGTGCTTCAGTTATTCTAACGGTCAATCTTTGTTTTAATCTTTTTATACTCATTTTTTCCCCCTCAGGTTGTGCTGGAATCTGAGATAACCAATTCACCCGCCCTACGTTTGTATGAAAATCTCGGCTTTGTCAGAGACAAACGACTCTTCAGGTACTATCTGAATGGTGTAGATGCTTTTCGTTTAAAACTGTGGTTGAAATGAAATTAGATTAGGAGTTGGTAATGAACTTTTTGATAATACCTGTTGAATAAAATTTTGTGATTGGTCTAATCAGTTAAAATTGCAATTTCAACTTCCCTGAAGTCCAAACCAAAGATAGAATGTGAACAGGTAAACAAACACTTGGACCATATTATTTCTTGCTTTGTGTGTTCTCTCAAGCCCCAATTCTTTGACTATCATGTGATGTTGTAAGTGTTGAAATATCTATTGTCTGTTGTTATATGTAAAAACGATAATGTAGTAAGGTATGAAACTTGTTTTGAGTGTTGTAATTGGTTTCAGTACATTTGCTCATGAAGTACAGCTGGACTCATTGGACTTTTTCTTCCAAACTCTTATCCCATTTGCTAAAATTCTGAAGTCACAGTTTGTTTTTTGTTTAGTTTTGCTTCTCACTTATTTTGAATGTGAGATGTCCCACATTAAGAAAACTTCTGCATCAAGTTTTTCCTTTAGTCATTGACCTGTGGTTTTTGGGACCTTTTGATTAGGGAAAGAAAGTTAATTACTTTCATAATTTTGTCGAAAAATGTCCCTCTATCCAAATGGCTTGTCAGTGCACTATCATGTTTTAATGAATGGTTTTATCAACATAATCTAGGTAGCCACATTATTGTGACTTCATCTTAATCTGTGATGGCAAACTGTTGGCTTCTACTCATGAATACAACTAAATTTGTGCATAGTGTAAAGTTCTAAGATAACTTTGCCTTGGTTTACTTCCACTTGTCTTACATTTTGGAAAATGTGATAGACAACAATAACAAAAGATGAATAAAATCACTTTGTAATATCTAAGCCATTGTATTCTATATGAGAGTAAATCTATCTTATTGTAATAAAATCCCCAGCAGCGCCAGTCAACTATTTTTCACATTAGATTTTAATGCCAGAACTGATTACACTAGCACAAAATGATCCTCCGAAAATTGTTTCCACCAATAATTGAACAACTTCAATGTTTCTTTAGATTCTGTGTTTTGTTTTTAACAGATTTGACTAAAAGAGATAGTTCTGCATCCTTCTTAGACTTTTTAGGAGGAGCACTTTGGATGTGATCTGAAACCTGTTAATGACTCAATTTAGAGGCAGCACTTACTAGCAACTAATGCATGGGAAGTTGGTATATTTCTACAATACTGTTACCTCAAGACTTGAATCAGCGAGCCTCTTCTGCTTAGTTGAGATCAGAGCTTCCATTCCATTACTCTTGCGGAAATGGGGATCAGTGGGATCAATATTATAGAGGTGAGAAGAATATAATGCAGAAAATCTGCTGTCATCCACATTAATCTGAAAGGAAAGGTCAAAATTATTTCACTTTACCACCCCTTGTTTTGAATGGTTGTTTAGGTCATTACCTTGAAGTCATCTTCAGGAGTTTCTTTCTTGGAAAGCTCTTTCCCTTTCTTTCGTCGTGCTTTTCGTTTACTTTTAGACCCAGTTTCCTCCTCTTGAATTTTCTTGAAGTTAAAATGTTTTGGTTCATCCTTGTCCAGGAGCAATAGCTCAAGCTCGGCCTGGATTAAGTTAGGAAAATGTTAAGTGATTCATACAAGAGGCTTCCTACATGAATAGCTCAACATAAGAGAAGAAAACATTTACTTACCTTACTCTGCAGTTGTTCATCGGTTTCTTCAAAATCTTCTTTCTTCTTCTTTCCCTTATTTTTCTTAGGCTTACTTTTCATGTCTTTGAATTCTTCAGCAAAGTAAGGGTCATTCATATCGATATCTGAAGGAATCTCATCGTCAGAAGAAATCCCTCCATTCTCATCATCTTCGGACTTCTGCATCTGAAACATACAAGAGATCAAATTGAAATCAGTGCAGCCAATTTATAAATAAAATTGAAAACTCCACTATATTAGTCACTGACCTTCTTCTGTATCTTTTGCTTTTTCTTCTCTAAGCGCTTCTGTTTCCGTTTTTCCATCATTTCTTGGAAAGGTGTAAGTTCTTTAGAATTTGCCATTTTCTTCTTCACTGCCTCTTCAGCTTTCTCTTTTAGACCTAATCCCCATGATATTTCCATATGTACATCTTTATTTTTTCTTTCTTTCTCGTCTTCCTCAATTCCACTAAGTAGGGATCGATACTTTGCAATAGGGTCTTCATCATCACTACTTGGCTCACTATTACTTTGTTTGCCATCCACAATGTTCTGGTTTCTTTTTCCTGTATCCAAGACAGCATAGGTAAAAAAAGAAAAGACAATTGAAGAATGAAATTGTTGATTTTTGTCACCCAAACAGTACCTCTCTGGACCTTATCCTGCTCCTCTGCACTATTTTCTTCATCACTGGATGAAGCTAGGTATGCTTGTAGGTCTTTGTCATCAACTGTATCCCCAGCCATTAAGCGACTTGCAATTTCTGACCTTGTAGGATCTGTCTCATCCCAAGTCAGTTCAACTTTTGCTTGTTGCAAAGCAGTGGTTGTGAAATTCCGAGGCTTATATTTACCAGCATCAGGCATTCCTGTGCATGTTTCTCGTGGATCCTTTAAGCAAAATTTTCATTTCAATTTTACTTTCTTTCTTACTTACTTTTACATATGTAAGACTAAGTAGTGAAGTTTACCTGTTCAAAAGTAGTGTCGTCTGGAACAAAACGCAAGTCTAGTCGCGTAGCACTGCTCTCATATTCCATTCCATCACACTCTGTGTAAATGTTATTGGCAGTATTTGGAGAGTCACATTCAACAATAGCATAAAAATATTTTAATCTGTTTAACTGATATTTACGCAGTTTTTCCATGTGGTAACTGCTGCCTTCCTCATTCTGACAAAAAAAAAAAAATTCTGATATACCTTTAAATTTAGAGAGAAAGCAAGGAGTAGGAAAAATAACTCATACCTCATCAATGGGACCTTCATCATCATCACCACTGTCACTATCATCATCCTCAGCCTCTGTATACTTTTTCTGATTTTTTGATGCCTGCTTCACTAATTCTGTAGGACCTTGCACATCTTCCGTTTTCATTCTTTCCAGTCCGAATTCAGAGGGGTAAATCTAGATATGAAAATAGTTAAGATTAAAAAATGACAACTCAGCCAAAACATCCCCTCTTCTAAAAGCAATTAGTACTAACTGTAACTGAGCGAATCAATCCACCAGTGGGAGTAAACGAGTTCAGAAGAACCATAAGGTCCACTGCTCTTATGCGATCCCAATCCATGTTACAAACAGCCAAGCGGGATGTTACTTCATCTGTCCTCTCTGCATCTTTATCAAGTTCTCCCCAGCCATGCTCAGGAGTTTCATCTACCTCTAACAGAGCAAGACCACAAAATAATTAGGTTGATAATAATATGCAGTAAGTATGATTGAGAAAAAAATTAATAAACAAAATGGATGAATAATTACCATCTCCGCTACTTTCTTCATCGGACGAACTATCTGTTAGAATGGCACCTTCACCTCTAGCATAGTCCACAGATACATCCCGTAACTTTGATCTTATTTTGTCATTGAGCTCCTCATCATCACTCCTAACACTTCCCTCATTATCCTCCACAAGTTTAGTTTCAGAAGTGCTTTGAACTTCGTCTCCACTATCATCAGAAGTCGTGTCATCTGATTCTCCATCCTGCAGGACAGCATCCAACTTCGGTTTACTTTTATTTTTCCTGTGGAGGCAAAACCCAATTGATGGTGATGAAAAATCAAATATAGGGTACTTGGAGGGACTAACCCTTATCTAACAAACTTACAAGGAGGCCACATCATTCTTATCATCATCTACATCGTCACTGTCTTCTGAGTCGCTGCTACCTGATGACAAATCATAAAAGCGCTCCAAATCCTCATTTGAAGTTTTAGGAGTAGGTCGACCTCTTTTATCTACAGTGTACTTTGTTTTAAATCGTTTATCTTCAAACATAGCTTTGAAACGTTTATCAATTTTCACTTTGCGTTGAGATCGTGGAATAGATTTGAATCTGGGATCGTTCGCGATGTGCGAAAATCGCGCATCGTTGATAGCATCCCCCATGATGGTGGAGACTGAAATGCAGCAATGTAAAATTGAAGCATAAGATTAACAGGGGTGCAATACATGAGAAGAGGCACAGAAAGAAACAGAAACAATGAAAGGAATGACTAGGTTAACAAGTTTCATGAGGTCAAAGCAGACAAGTCAACGCTTTTAAAACCATGAAAGTGGATGAAAACAGGTAGAAAACTTTCGAAGTTACCTTCTCAGACTCTTGGATTTCAAATTCAGTCTAGTTATTGTTTCTAAATCTTCACAGAAGTGAAGTGACACCAGTTTCACGTGTATCACAACACAACTAACCTGTGGTGCACATAAGTGATTTTTCTTTATTTACAGTTAGGTATGAAAAATTCTACGCTGCAGCTACAGCAGCATCAGCAGCAGAAGAAAGGGGAAATATCAAGAAAAGGGTATGCAGCTTTATTTATTTGTGATTTGTGAGTGTATTTCATTGATTGAATGGCATGAATCTCACTACAATGGTAAATAATAATAACATATTTACTATGGAGATTCAAACATTTGAAGCCATGTTGGAAATGTTTTTACACATAGTTTTAACGTCCTAATAATTCATAAGTGTGCTAGCAAAATGGAGGTGTATTCTTCTGAAAACATCTTACAATTGCTTAGTTGACCCATTAGACCTACTGTAAATCTAGCGTATGTAGCTGTAAATTAGAAGAGCACAGCGGGGTACATCAAACAATGAATAATTAAATAAAAATATCACAGAGTATAAGACTATTTTGGATGATGAACCTAATCAGAATAAAAGACGTAAGACATGAAAAAGACATGAAATAATGTATCATATCCATACTAAATCATCATTTAAATGGTTGAAAAAACTCTTCTTATGACACATCATGTCTATTTTACCACATAAAGGCTAATTTTTGTTGCTACTTTCTCGGCAGTTATCCATTTGATAGTTGTGGGTGTTAAACACAATCAATATTGATAACTAATAAATTCACCACCTCCAAATAATTGTTGAATTTTTGCCTAATCAAATAAATTTGTCTTTGGCATAACAGATTGACATCACAGGCACTTTAAAGAAAATAAAGATTTTCTTCAAACTAAGACAGAAATTTCCTAGTAATCAAAGAAATGCACATGTCTTCTAGTAGCAGTACTAGAGATATTCCCAAGATAGATTGTACGCATTACATCATAAAGGAGAGTGCTCAAAGCATATGTTCAAAAATAACTCTCAAGATAAATTATGGCACATAAACTTCCACTTGTAAAAGCTTTCTTCTTCCCCAACTCTCTTTGAACATCTTTAAAGGTACTCCATTCAGCATCCTCAATAGAAAAACAACAGTGAATACTGTCAGTCAAATAAAGGAAATGCACGATTAGCATAGAAGTCTGACAAACCATCTTACTTGCTTTGGCCTGCTTAGCATAAGCGGATTATAAATCATGCAATAATTGAAAATGGAAGGAAGAATCAGGCAAAAAATTAACCAAAAGTTGAAAGATATCACAATAGCAACCTTTAAAATAATCACAATCAGTATACAAATTCTTACTTATTGATATATTATAAATTATACATATGTAATACGGACAGATTTTGATTCAGAAACTGATGTTTTTGAAACAAAGGCCATTTTTAAATTGTGCTGAATAAAGTTGAAAAGTTTACATCAAGTCATAAAATGTAAGTATCTTAAAGTTTAGCGACTAGTCGTCCCACTCAAGTAGTGTCACATCACAGCATCTTCCTTCAAAAACCAAACACCATTCAAAAACTTCTTTCTTATGAGAAAAAGTTAAATGTACAGTTAGCGATGGTGCATCTAATATGTGTGATAAAGAGAGCAAACTGACAATTTCTACAGATAATTAGATGCCGAGTTTAGTCTGCTACCATATTGGGAAGAATAGCAGAACTTTTATTCTTGAAACAATAGTCTAAACCTTTGCCATGACTACAAGTGTCCAAATCTGAAAAGTTCATGACCAGGATGGCTAGACCAACTCCTGCTACAATGAGTCCAAACAGAGCAAGACCAACGGCTGGAAGTTTCTGCCTAGAGAAAATTGATCCTTGTTCAAGTTTCAAGTAGCATATAGCTGGGAGAACAAATGCAAGTGGAACAGCAGCTAAAACTCCCTGAAAGCGGAAAACACAAAGAAGTCAGTAGTTTCAATTGAGATTTTTAATGTGACTCTAAGTAAAATAAAATATAGTAAATATTCTTACATTTAGTTCAAGAACAACTCCCAAGCAATCTGTTGACATAGATAAGAAATAAGTAACAGTCACAATTGCCAATGTTATGGCTATATGCCGATACCATGCAGCTTGCTCATTGCCCATTTCCTTGTCTCTAGGAAAGAAGGTGGTAATGACTACTTCTCGTGTGACAAGACATTCAATAGGATATGTCAAGAGAATTGTTCCACTGAACATTAGACGAGAGACATTCATAAGGTCATCATCCCAACAATAATTTTCAAGCAAATCTCCTGTAATAGATAAAGGTTGCCCTTTGATATGTTGTATACAGGGAACAATTATCTTAAGTATCGAGTAATGAAACTACCTTGTGAAAGTCCTGTGAAAGTGGCATAACCAGCAATTCCAAACATTGCTGAGACAACAAAAGATGCAAAAAGTGAGGCATGAGTCACCCTATCCCATTTCTTCTGAGATGCGTTCTCAATGGATCCGTATATGAGAAATGTGTTGTGATGGCACATAAATGCTGTGAAAAGAAAACACATTTGTTATAAAATTTGAATTCATTCTTCTGTTTGTAAACCCATTATTTCAATTGATGCAGTAATGTCTTACCAAATGACATAATTCCTATGGCTGGTATAATATCCCAGTTAGCAAATCTAAAGGCATCAGGTGTAGACGGTCTGAAAAATTGAGAAGCTTATTATTTTCTGATACATTTTGTTGCTTAAAAGGAAGCAACATTACATAACATTTCTTTAAGGTATTTGAAGGAAATATATATGATTAAATACTTACACAGAATCCCTTAATGTAAATAATCGTATTAAAATGGTGATTAAAATGAGGCAAACAAAGAGGAGAGACAAGAATGATATCTTGGCCAATTTCACAATATCACGGTATAAACAAAGAGGTATTGTGAGGAAAATTGTTGCAAGACCAATGACCATCCATCGCTGTGCCATTATGGAAGTACTCTCCAAGTGGAAAAGCCTCATGAACACCTTAGTTACCGTATCTCCAACTACTACATTGTAGCTGACCATAGCTGTACCAAAACATTAGTTTTTAGTAATAAGTAGTAATAAAAATATTTAAAAAAAAGAATCAACAGGATATTTGTTATTTACCAATGAAAGGGTAGCAAAATTGCAAAAATGACAAAAGAATAAAACCTCCTCTGCCAAAAGCTGCTTCGGTAATGCCTTGGTATGAATAAGCACCACTTAAATGCCCACTGCGCACCATCAGTATCAGAGAGTAATCAGTAACTACAGCAACTAGAATGAGTAAGAGTAATCCAAGTCCAAATCCTGCCTGGTGCAGAGCATAGGGAATTCCTTCAAACAACCACAAAAAGACATTAGTAAACTAATAACTCAAACTTAATAGGAATTTCACTTTTTTCCAAAATGTTTTCCCACCTATTACTCCACTGCCGATGATGGAATTTATATAGTTGAAGCTGGCAGACAGGAGACCGCTTCGCGCCAGCTCATCGTCGGAGGTCTAAATAAAATAAACACATTTATAATTAGTTCCGTTGGTTTTCCTGGTTTTACTTTGGGTGCACATTAAACACTAATAATACTCACAGATTGGACCAACTGCTTGGTGTCTGCCTCCATTGAATCGGGGGAGCCATCCAAACTTCCCCGCTGAAACCATCAAGAAAGCGGTAATTAGAAAGAGGATTACTGCCACAGGCCACCCGCCCAAAAGACTTGCTACTGAGTTGCCTATTCTTCAGGTTCGCTTGAGCCCCTACGACACCGCAGTGTTTCATAGGGTTTGGCTGTTTGCCTTCGACAGGGGCCATAGCGCCTTAGAGATCATCCATAAAGTTCGTCCGTCATTCGTCATTATACGAACTTCTCGATAGTTCCGGCTCTGCAAGCTCTCATAGCGCCTGGTAGGAAGGCAACATCTACCCCGCAATGCATGCGTGTACTGCGGGCTGGCCTACCCCGAGTCTCACAGGCGCCGAGCCACCGTAATTTGCCGAATGAATCTGAGAAAAACGGGCGTACTCTCTGTGCGATCCCTTACGGCCGAAGCGGGTAGACCGGCCCTCACGCTGCGCGGATCCCTGGCACATGGCATACACAGGGGCTTGCGCCGCCCGCTCAACAGGCGTGCTGGCGGGTTGCACACCCACCGGTTTCACAGGCGTTTCCTTGCCGCGCTGTCGTTAAGCGGTGTCATCTGCCCCCCCCCCCACCACCACCACCTATGCGATATGGTCGACGACCATACGACACGCGCGGTGTCATGAGGGATAAGTGGGTCATGATCATACAGTGTAAAGACCCGATAAAATAAAATATCAAAAAGAAAACTGAGCTGGGGAAGGAAGCGAGCCGACCCATTGGGCGTCGCCATCGCGGCCATCGCCTCATCTAGCGCTCCGAAGGTTCGGCTCGTCGAGCATGTTGTAGGCGGAGCGGCATATGCTGGGAGATAGGGGACTCAGTCAGAAGAGCCCTCGGCTGTCAGGCGGGTCAAGCTCGAGCCCCCGTGGTGCGTGTGTGGCCGTACCCATAAGGCCAGCCGTCTGGTGGTAACCGTGCAGAAATTACGTGCGTTCTGAGATTGGTGTTGTTTTCCACGCCCCACATTAGAGCTCAAATGTCAAATTGAGGAGTTTGTGAGACCATGTACCAGCGTAGTAGTAGTCCTTGTAGGGTCAATTTAACATGAATTAATCACTTATCAGTTCGGAACTAAATTAAAGATGCCCGTGAGATAAGCAAATAACTTTGGGCAATTTGTGTGCGAAGCGCCTCAGATTGAAAAACGAATCGCTGGTCTCTAGAGCGGAAGGTGGGGCGGGCGGGGTCCCCATCTGGACTCAAGGTCACCGCGCGTGCGCGGGAGCGCGGCAGCGGGGCTCTGGGCCAGCTAGACAGCTAGACGCACGGGGCGCGCGGCGAGGCTAGATAGGCACGGCCGGCCGACGGGACAGGGACACGCACGAGTCAAGTCATGGCGCGGTCACCACAGCACGCGAGCCGCAGGAAGCCACACACGAAGAGGGATAGTAGGGAAGCCTCACCGGTTCACAGCGCGGGCCACTGACCCACCCGGCCCTGCAGTGCACGCTGCAGGGCGAGCCGCACAAAAGCGCGAGCAGTATGGGATCGTCCAGAAAGTACGTCCGCCCGTTTTCTCCCCCGCGGCCCATTCGGCAGATTTCGGGAGTCGGGAGCTCGGCGCCTGTGAGACTTAGGGTAGGCCATCCCGCAGCACACGCATGCAACGCAGCCAAGATATTGCCTACCTATCAGGCGCTAAGAACGCTTCTTGCCCAGGCTGAACTTGGCGGAAAATGACGGGCGCACTTTCTGGATGATCCCTATTGAGGACCTGCAGGACGTGGGCGCAGGGGCTGCTGCCCGGTTCTAGGGCGCATTCCCTCGGCCGCCGCCGCCGCCCTCCCCTCGCCCCACTTGTTGATGGGCGCGGCGTCGCGGCGCCCGCCTCTGCCGCCGCTCTCCCTCCGCCCCCCCCCCTTCCCCGCCGAGGCGGAGACCGCGGCGCGCGCGCTTATGAGAATTCCTGGCATATTGCGGGGAGACCGACGACGGAGTCGGGTCTCTCTCTATCGGTCCTCGCCTCGCCGGGCGCGCTCTTCCTCCGGCCGTACACAGCGGGGAACTCGCTGGAAACTTTTGTACGCCGGGCTCCCTCAGCCCGCAGCGGAGCGGGGTGTGGTGTTGCGGGGTACAGGGGCGTCCTCTCCCCGCGGGGGTCCCCGTCGTCGCCCAGTGCTGTGCGCCCCTAGGCAATAGGGAGCTCATTTGCATTCGGCGCCCCCGCCATATGGGTGGTACGTGCCCTGGGCCCAACGCGGGGTACGTGCCCTCCCGCCCCCCACGCGAGGAACGTAAGTACCCCAGGCCCATCATGGGCGTGCGTGCCCTCCGGCCCCAACGTGAGGTAAACGTAGCCCGAACCCATTATGGGGGGAAAGAGGGGGGTGGGGGTGGGGTACGTTCCGAGGTACGTACCCCACGGGCCCCACCCACGGGGAGCGCCCAGCTGCTGCTGCACTGTCGTGATCCCAAATGAAATAGGCCGATACCACAAAAGCAGCTCATTTGTTGCGGCGGGGCGCGACGCGAGACGCCGCATTGTGCCCGCAAACTTAATCAACGAGAGTGAGCCTTAAGGGAACAAAACGGTGATTGATGGATGGGTGGATGGAGTGCGTGAGGTGTGTGGGCGAGCCTCGGCGGGCGTGCCCGTGCCACTCGGGGGGAG
>NW_026267136.1:4142724-4160188 GCF_000697945.3 Frankliniella occidentalis
GTAGGGGCTGTGGGGGGCCCGGCTGGGGGTGGCTCGACCACCCCGTCCCCGCTGCTGCGCCCCCCAGACTGTTGAGCCCCACATTTTGCTCCAACAGGCCGCAGGCCATACGGATGCTCTCCGGCGCCGAACCAGCCCGCCCCGCAGCCCCAGCTGGCTTACACCCAGTGCAAATTAGCTTCGTGTTAGCTAACCGACTCGGCTACAAGAGAGGCAAAACAACAAGAGAGCGTGGAGCGCAGCAGCTGCGGCTTGGCTCGTATGGACGAAAACACGTCGGCGCGCGAGACCACAGAGACGTGTCATCCATGGTCATACAAGCAGACCGGACAAGGACAAAAGGGGGGTAGGGTCCTGCACGGTAGTGCAAGGGGCACGGGGCCGCGGGGCTCCACTCGGAGGACCAGCTGCCTCACCTGCTGCTCGTACTCGCTCGCCTTTCGGCGCGATAACTCAGCGGGCGGTTGACAACGCCATCAGAGAGGGGGAGAGGGGTGGGCTGTGCTGCGCGGCCTGCAGCACAGGAGGAGGGGCGTGCACTGCGCTGCGGGTCACGTGCAGGTGCGGCCCGCGGCCCGGAGGTCGAGGAGGGGGTGGCAAATGGAGGCCAGCTGGCAGCCCGGCCGGCGCGGCCCGAGAGCACCAGAGGCATGGCTGGAAGGTGGCTGGGAATCGGCCTGGAATGGCGAGCGGAAGATTCCGCGAACTGGGGGACAGAGTTCCTCCGCATCCCCTCGGTGGACTCGACGACCCCCACCCCCATCCCGGCCCGGATCAGAGGAATCGGACGTGGCCGCAGCCGGGCCGCTGGTGTCCTTGGGGCGGGTAGGAACGCGGCGGCAAGGGCGGAAGTGTCCGCAGGTGGCGGACTGTGCGGCGGACAGGGGGAGGGCGGGGACAAGGCAGGAGGACTGCCCATATGGGCGGCAGGGCCAGAGTTCTCAGGTGGGGGCCGTAAGGGTGGAGCAGCTCTACCCGACTCGCGAGCGGCGGGAGAAGTTTAAGCCGCCATGGCGTTATGTTAATCGTGTGGTCATTGGTGATAGAGGTGGGAGAGAGAGGAGGAGATGGTGGTCTTGCGAGCGAGCGAGAGGGGCGCTTAGCGAACCGGCGCGAACTGGATTCAGCTGGAACTGATTGTGCATCCATCCACCGGCCGCCCGGCGGTATCCTGAGGAGAAGTCCTGCCCAGCATCTCTTACATAATCAAGCCCCGGGCCCGCCGGCCCAGTCTCTCTCTAGTCCGGCCTAGCCTGCCGAGCGCGTGCGGGACGACAATCAAAGCGCCGCATTGTTGCCTCCCTTTATTGTACTGCCGAGCGTAGCATTACATTTGTATCACGGAGAGTTAGATAAGATACGAAGTCCCAAAAAGGCGGCGGGCACGACACTATATACAGAGGGCAAACGGAGAAGAATCGGGCTGTATAGCGACATGCCTTTGCAAAAATTGACGCACCTGTGGAATTGGTGCGAAGATTGTTTAGAAAAACGGCTAATCAATGGCAAAACGCGTCCAACAAAAAATATAATTGTTTTAAAGCTCCATATGGGCGCTTTAAAACGTTTGGTGTATTACTTACGATGAAAAATAGCAATATTATTACAGAACATTCCCTACAAGAGTTTGAAAAAAGACTTTGTAATCCCACTAAGACCAATATGGGCCAAAGCGTTGACTAGATTAGAAATAACTATGAAACACTACCTGTTGAACTATTCAGACTTACTTGTCCCTCCAAAATGTAGCTCTTTTCGTCAAGCTTTGAGTTCGTGCTCGCCGCCGACATTGTGGCTCTTGGTCGAGACAGACAGCTCAAGATAATAAAATAACCTTCCTGTCGAGTCGAAGGCCCCCTACAAACAACTAGAAGTAACAGGCGTCATATTTCGGCGCAGCGCATAGATCCTTCCCTGGCGCAGTCCGGACGTCTACTGTCACTACCTTCAAAGTCTCGGCTTGCCCGCCTTGCTTCGCGTCGGCTGCTAGGGCCTATCCGCGCACAGCATTCTGGATTCCCTCCCGCGCAAAAAAATAGAGCTCTTATAGAAACTACCATATCTCTACTTAATTTTTTATTTGCAAACAAGAATTTCGTTTTCTATTTGTTAGTCAGGAATAGTCATAAGCATCCTGTTCCTAAAGGCTAGAACTTTAAAGGTTCGACAGATCAATGCCGCCAGGACTCCACTCGCGCCATCTATCGTCACAAAACTGAGGCTGTGACGTAGAGTCAGATTTTCGCCCGACGGCTTGGCTTGAGCCGACGGTCAAAGTAAAAGCAAAGCAGACATGGTTGTCTGGAGCACTTTTTCCCGTGCAATTCACGGCACAAAAGGAGTGTCGAACATTCTTTTGAACCGCGCCATTCTTAAAAATGTCCAGCAAGGTAAGTTTTGTACTCGTATACATGTCAACATCAAATTTTCTCTCACTATCCTTCATAATACTTTTTCACACTCTTCAATTTACTTGTCTTACACCATGGGTTTTACATATGACATTATGCCCCTCTTTCTAAACGTCGAATTAAGAATTCAATTGGAAACATCGCACCTTATATGTTTCTCTCAAATGATGGGCATGTCTTCTAACCTCAACCTAAATCAGCTGATTGAGGTTGAGGTCCTGCTATGAGAATTATTTTCTCCAGTCATTTTACTTTTAGACATATTTATTTCGCTCTGGTTTTTGGTTTCAAATTATTAAGATTTTTTTTTCGTGATTTACCTCTTGTTTATTAATTGTTATTGCAGTTCGTCAAATGTCGGGTGGTGACCACAACAAATTCATAATTCAACCCACTCGTTGGCAATGGAATAAGTTCAAGGATATGGTGCATATGTACGTTTTGATTGGTATGATTCCTCTGGGTCTAATTTCTACATACTGCAACGTTTTTATTGGTCCTGCCCAACTTGCACCAATTCCTGAAGGATACACACCGAAAGAATATGAATACCATCGTGTAAGTACGATATCTATGTGGAGAACTTCTCTGTTAAGAGGAGCTCAGCCACGAGCATAATAAGAGTTCATTCTTTTTGAGCTATTGGCCTTAGGCCAATAATTTTGTTGTGTTCCTACTCCTCATCTTTACCGTGTAATTTGTCATTGATTGAATGATCAAATCTAAATTTCTGCAAAGTCTTGTGTAGTTATATTTCCATCTCTTTTTTGGAAGCTACTTAAATATTACTCGAGTCCTATGTAGACTTTAAGTTTCTTATCATAATTTCACTTTTGCAGCATCCAATTACCAGATTCTTTGCTAGCTTTATGGAATCAGAACAGGAGGCCTATGAGAAACACATGCATATCCTATGGGCTGAGTATGATGCTTCAGAGTTCAGGTATTTGTGAAGAAGTCTTTAAACTATAACCTGCCATCACACATGCTTAATTATAATCTTTTCTGTTCTGCAGGAGGATCGACAAAGAGATTACAGCTCTAATCCAATCAAGGGGAGATTACCAAAAATACTACTACCTTCCTGTCAATAAGTGGTCTGCACAAGACATGCAAAAGGAGAAGTATGAAACGGAACAGTTGGGCAACCAAGGCCGTTGATAGACAGTTATCTTTGTTACAAATGTAGAATGAAGTTTGGGAATGGAGTCTGTGTTAATACTTTGCTTTGTGTACAAATAAACAAATAGTCAATTGGTTTCATAGTTAATGTTTCTTTGTTCAAAACTGTGGAACTGAGGGGGATAAATTAATAGGCATCTTTTAACAGGAATCTTAATATTACTTTATTAATAAATGGAAATTGTCAAAATTAAAGTAGAGTTTCTTCTGAGCGTACATATTCTCCTATATCAGCCTCATGGAAACATACAATTGTTAGAGGATCTGCATGTTTGCACTCTGCTGTAGACTTTGCTGCTTTGCCAAATCCCTGTGGGCAAAAAAACAATATTTAAAGATGTCTATAGTCACTTTCAATTTACTAAGTTGAATATGTCAACTCACCAAAGGAACATCTGCCATTGATAAAACAACAACACCTTGGTATTTGGGAGTATTTTCTGTTATTCTTCCAAGACCTGACTTCAGAACATGATGACCATACAAAAATTGCTGCTCCATCGATGGTTTCACCCATATTTTAAACTGCAAGTATTGAAATGTTAGCATAATTTGGTTCTCTGTTTAAACAGTAAATAGTTAAAAACAGATCCGGACAATAAAATAAGTAACTTACTTGGGCATATGGGGCTAAATATGTCAGTGCTGTGATGTGAAGTAGAAATTTGTTACTTTTGGTGAACTTTCCGAAGCATATCCCAAGGCTGATCATATTGTCTGGAGAAACACTTTCAGCCAGCGACAATATTTTTTCTGATACATAGTATACTCTTTCTTTCTTTTCTCTAAAACAATATAAGCCATCGGGCCTATCTATCAGCATTTTAACATTTCCTCCAATACTGCAAAGATAAGAGAAGCTACATATTAATACACAATCGTTGCAATAACGGGAGGACAGTATTTAGTACTG
This sequence comes from Frankliniella occidentalis, assembly GCF_000697945.3. Lineage (NCBI taxonomy): Eukaryota > Metazoa > Arthropoda > Insecta > Thysanoptera > Thripidae > Frankliniella > Frankliniella occidentalis. The sequence goes on from NW_026267136.1 coordinate 4,147,231, forward strand.
CGGAATGCACTTAGAAAGCAACATAAGCACTACAATATAAATAGAAAATGATACGCATAACGAAACATTCCTGGTAGAACTTAGACAAAAATAGCAAACATTAAATAGAATAATAACGAAACGCTTGTCGGCATGTGAGGTTAAGTTAATATTTGAGGAAAAAGTTAGACTTACTAAAGTGATAACTTCTCAAAGAGAAGCTTTGTTCTTTCTTCTGATAATTTTCTCATTGTGAGATGGATGTGTATTATATATACTACAGCTAAATGTTTCAGAAAAAGGTACTTTAACTTGATGAACACGTGTGATAAAGTTGTTTACATGCAGTCTGCAGATGTCCGTTTCGATTGGTAAATAAGGCAACTACGTTATTTGCACGTTGTATGTGGTTATTTGCAGGTGTACACTCTTACCAACATTTAGTTTTCTGATTTGATCGAGTGTGTTCGAACTCAAATCAATACTTTCGTCTGATCAAATTTGTACACACTTACGTTTAGAAAACCACTTTTTATTATACACGTGTCGGCTAAATCGTTTGAATAATCAAAGAAATGTTTCTAAAGTTTTTGTACTATTTTACTGGCAAAAGTGCCTGTGACTATGAGAAATTGCGCGGCTGGAAAGCGCGGGAAGCTTTGAAATTACGCATGAACAGATGTGTTTACCTCTAATCTATTGCTAGCTCTGATATTGTTTAGAGCAGGGTAGTAGCGCACAACGAAATAGTACTTAGAAAAATGTATGATGTAATTATTATTTTTCTTTCATGTACGATGCGCCTAGAAAGGGCAAAAATGAGGGACACAATGAAACCAAATTTGTCTTTTATTTGAACAGGTCGACTTGAAAATGATGAGACGCAGTTTTGCCCTTACCCCGTGCACCCTCAATGAAGGAACACACAGCACAGTACAGCCCTCCCTGTCGCTCACCCTTCCTTCAAGGCGCACAGCTGCTTTGACAGCCCTACTCGCCGAGCCGCGCTGGGCGGGCTGACTGTCCCTCCCCTCCGGACGATAAATTATGTGAGGGGATCAGGACCCTCCCATCCTGCCCGGCCTGCCACACCCAGCACCGGCATGCTGCTCACCACCGGCTGTGCTCACCGCGCTCACCCTGCCCGCGCCGCCCCGCGCAGCTCACAGTGCTCACCCTCCCTCCCCACCCCCATCTCAATCGATACGAGCCGAGCCGACGTGCGCTGCCCATCCCGGGCCGAGCCGAGCCGGTTGCGTGTCGTGTTGCCGTGCTGCACCGCGTCGCGGCCCCGCCGCCGCGCCGCAGCGTGCCGCACCGCGCCGCGCACGCAGCTCGAAGCCCGAGCTGGCTGTGCTCGTCACGGCCCGGTGCGATTGTGGGCAGGGTTGTTAGACGGCTGAGAGTGGAAGGACGTACCAACCTCGGGAAAAGGTCGTACCAACACCTAAAAAGGTCGTATTTTTAGGAAAAATCCCAAAATACACTAAAATTATTATAAACACATAAAAATGTGTTATTCTGTAGCAAACAAGTCAGTTTTAGTTGGTGATTAATTTTGTTTTGTGTCTGATGGGTGCCCAACGTGGACTGTTCTGTGCTGCCATCTACTAGTCGGGCGGCGTACCACGACCAGATGAGTCTGGCGGTGTATTTGAATGAATTGGAATGAGTGCGCCGTTCAAAGAAGGGAATTCAGATAGTTTGCGGTAAAAAAATATATAATTATTTGACTAGAGAAGTATCCTCTTAATCATAGTAACATGAATCATTAATTTTATCTGGGTTTCAGTGTTTTCAGTCAAAGAATGTCTCAGTTATTTCCCAATAGTGGTCATCATTCGGATGCGGGTCGTCAGCCTCTCCCTCTCCTCTCTCCTCGCGGCCGTTGGGCGCTCCCTCGCGCTCTGCAGTGGCGTCACCTAAAAAGGGTTACATAATGAGCACTTACATGGCAACGAGACGTTAACGAACGCAAATTCAGACGCATTTCGTACCAGCTTTTTTACTGCCGTATAAAGTTTCAGACGTCATACAGTTGAACATTTTATCTGTCGGTTCAAACGACTGGCAGCACTGAGGTGTTGACTTAACATGTTCAGATGCCAAGCAGAGGCCCTCTACAGTGGGAGTAATGAGCCTGTTCCTCATTTTAGTCCTGGTCAAAGTGACCTTGCTGAAAATTCTCTCAACGTCCGCATTCGAATGAGGCAAACTTAACACAGCCATGGCAAAGTCAGACAGTATGGCATATTTTGGTGAACCCTCACAGTCGGTTAGCTGCCCCACCTAAACAAATGAGAAAGGAATTATTTTAAATAAATGATTGGCAATTTTAACTTCTGTCCTGCTCCCTGAAAGACGACCCGACGTTACCTTGTGCCAAAACACATCGATTTCCTCCTCCCCTAGAAGGTCCTTGACGTCGTCGTCGAGGGGTAGGCGCCTCCACTGGTCGTCAAGTTCTTGCAATTTCTTTGGGTCGGATGGCTTTGCGCGGGGCACCAGGTTTGCGAAAGGCACAATGGAGTTGGTGAACGGGCGGGCCTGAAAATTTGTTGCTATCTTTGGCTTGAGGACAGGAAGGGCCAGTAGAAGAGGATCCCCGAAGTCGAATCTGGACTTGATCCCGTTGCACAACGTGATCATGTAGTCCCTGCAGCGAATCCTGAACGCCTCCCGCTTCTCTTCCGTGATGTCGTTGTGTTTCAGCTGCTCAGCGACTTGCACGCCCACATAAAGATTAGCAATGGGGGAGAACATGTCCCTCTGGGTAGGGTTTAGCTCGATCAGTGGAGTCCTGTGAGGAATAAAAAATGATTAGATCCTGATAATGCTGGAAATAAAACAAGGCGGCTGGCTACCGAGACTACCTCTATTTACCTGGCTAAATAGGTAGGTTTCATGTAACTTTGGAGAAGTTCTTTAAACCCCTCGGCCATCTTTTCATGGAGGGAAGTAACCACTACTTTATTATGCTGAAAGTAGGCATTCATTGTGCTTATCTTAGGGAGCACCCATGCCAAGAAGTAGTAGTAAGCCTTCATGATAGGGTCATTAAGCCACGCGAAGAGCATCTCCGTGCCGTGGGTGTTGTCGTCCAGTCTGTGCTGTGTCAAGTATAGACGCAGGGCATCCCATTGCTCAAGGATACGGTCCACGTTCTCCCGCAAGCACAGCCACCTTGTCACAGACATACTGAGCATTTTATGCTCGGCCACTTCCAAGAACAGCTGGAACTCGGCGAACTGGGCGACCCGCTTGGAACTGTGCTTGAAGAAGCTGTAGATGTTGCGAGCCATATCCTCAAGTCCTTTTGGCAACACTTTGACCGCTTCCCTCGCCGCGAGATGCAAAGAGTGGCAGATGCATCGCATTATAACAATACCTGTGCAAACAGAGCGAGATTAGAGGGGGGGGGGGTAAGTTTTCACTCCGCTGCTGTCCGCGATGCGGACCTTCCCCTCGTCCGAGTGCACCTAGAGCACGACTTACCAGGGCAGCGCTCCTGCAGACGTGTCATGACGGAGCTATTAACACCCAGCATCACACTTGCACCATCCGAAGCGAACCCAATGAAATTCTCAGTAGGGATGTCCCATTTCTCAAATGCATTCATGAGTAGTTGAAAAAGGCGGTCTGCACTTGCGCCCTCACGGGCAGCCTCGAAGTCACCCTTGGGAAAGACGTCTGATAGGTCCCAAAATCTACAAAACAAAAATATGCAAGTTAGAATTTTTTGTATTGCATTTGATTAACCTGACCATTTCTTACTCACTTGGTGACAATACGGCCAGCAGCCCTGTCGTGGAAACGCACAGCTACCGCTGCTGTTTTGACATTGAAATGCGTGCTCTCGTCCGTCAGCACGGAAAATTTAACATTTTTCAGGGTCGCAGACAAATCCTCCTTGTGTGTTGCAGCGATGACGTTGGTGATGACTCGGGTGGTTTTGAGGCGTTTCATCTCGACACCCTTACAGATTGCTGAGTCAGGAAAAGCTGACTTGAGGACAGGGGTCAGGTGGTCCATAAAAAGCATTGGAATATTGTGAGCCGCAAAACTTCCCGCAAGCAATATTTCGGCTCGACTGACCGCCTTCTTGTGCTTCAAATCGGGCTGTGCATCTGCTCCGGTCCTCACAAAATTTGTGATGGTTGAGTTAGATTTCCTTGCGGCTTCCTGAGCTGAATGAGTGTCCGTTTCGAAGTGCTTTTTGATGGACGTGACGTTTGCAACGAAGCTGCTGTTGCACCATCTGCACCTTGCCATAGTCTTTGTTTCGTGTGGTGCCAACCATAGACCTACGTTTGGGCCAAACTTCTTGGTATTAGTTTTCCATGCTGGCCTAAAGTTTTGCGGCCTGTGAGTTGTTTTCGCCTTTTTGGCATTGCGAGGAGGCGTTTGATCACCGTCATTTTCCTCGTCGCTTGTCTCCCCCATCCTAATAGGAAAATTAATATTGAAAACAAGTCATAGCTAAAGGACGACGACTTGAACAACGGACACATAACCCCACCCGAACTCTTCTTACAGCCGTTAAACATTAAGTTGATGCCGTCGTCCTTACCCATAATAACTTTTATTTAATCAGACAGGTGAACACTCACTGGACACTCACCTAGCGTTTTAAATTGAACGCGTAAACGAATTTCAATTGCAATCACTTTCACAGTAACAGCGGCCTCTATCAGCACAAACGTTAACTTCGTGAAACGCAGGACGGGACGGAGTGGTAGTGGGGTGGGGGAGATAAGCCGGCACTGCCAACCTCCAAGTTGAAAAACGCCATACATTTGAGGCCATTTCGAGATATTTGCGGTATTTTGTGTAAAGGTCGTACTTTTATTGAAAAGGTCGTACTTTTTCGTACGACCTTCTTACCGAATTTTGGGTCGTACAAGAGGCGAAAAGGTCGTACAAGTATGACCAAGGTCGTACGTCTAACAACACTGATTGTGGGTCTGAGAAACACGCCCGTCGGCTGTCGGCCTCGGCCGCCTCGCCTCGCTGACTGCTCTGCTGGCGCTGCTGTGCCGCTGGCTCACCTCCGCGCCGACGTACCTCGGCCCGAGTAAGCTGAGCCAGGCCGGGCCGCGTACCCCGAGCGGGCCGTGGACGATCGCTAGCCTTGCGCGAGACCGCGAGGTAGCGGCGCGGGACCACGCGGGACGGCGGAGCACTCTCGTGTCACGCACACCGTGTGACGAAACGCCCAAGGCCTTTGCGGGGCATCAGTCTCGCACCGCCGCAGTGCGGCGCGCGGGCTCGTGCACGCGGCGACGCGGCCTTTCTTTCCTTTTGTAATGGTCGCTCTCAAGTATACTGCAGGGTATACGTGTTCCAGTCCGCGCCTTTGATTTCTGGTTAGGCTGTACCGCATGCAGACTTGCGGGCGGGTCGCATACTCGCATGGCACGGAGCCAGAAGACGCCGTGGGGCGAGTCGGTAGGCAAGCCCGTCCGCACGCCTGCATGCGGTACAGCCTAACCAGAAATCAAAGGCACGCGATTCAAAACAGTCACCCTGTATTTTCCCCGGTCATCTATTTATTTAAAAAATGGTCGCTCCTGCTTCGTATTGTACATAGTCATTACCCACGCCATCCCATTCCTGGCCAGAGTCGAGTGATCGTTATGGGCCGCCAAGAAAAGAAGATGATGGCCCCCGTATCGTACCGAACCCATACGAATGTTTAGACAGCGTCAGTAAACGCCGAGGCAGGCCGCGCCCGATTCATTGGACGCCGGGACGTACCGTGGGTATTTCAGAACGGCACGGCAAAAGCGGCAGGATTGCGTCCTCGCTAGAGAGTCGCAGGGGCTGTGGCGCCTTACGGGCTCGTTACGGGCAAAGAGAGTCAGCAAACACGCAACACGGCGGTGTCCCCTCTGAAACACCTGGGACGTGAAAGGGGCGATGGGGGGACCTTACCTTCCATTTGCTGCCCCCTCCTGTTTCTCCTCCACCAGCCGCAAGTCGCAAACAGTCTCTAGAACAGCTCCGGACCCAGCCTCCTCCTAGCTCGGCTTCAAGGATCGTCGGCCCCACAGCCACCACCCCTACTGTGAGAATAAATCTAATTCACGACCAATCCTTAATGGAGTAGTTTCTCTGCCGAGCAGTGAGCTGAGCGAGTCAGACAAGGCCGGGCGGCGAGCGGGAGGCGGCACCCAGGCTGCTGCCTCTACGAGCGCCATTGGCTGGCGCGGGCCCGCCTTCCTCCTGGTCCCACCCACCGTCTTCCTCCCTTCCTCTCCGCTCGTCCACCCCACGTCTCCTCTTTCTCCCCTCCTCCCCCTCTTGCGCGTCCCTCTCATCCTCCTCTCCCCCCTCCTCCTCTCCCTCTTCGTCCTCCCCTTTACCCGCCTCCCCCTCCTTCCTCCTCCTCCTCCTCCTCCTCATCCTCTTTCTCCCCTCCTCTCCTGTCCCTCCCATCCTCCTCGCCTCCCTCTTCGTTCTCCCCTTCACCCATCTCCCCCTCCTCCTCTTCCTCCCCCCTCCTCCTCTCCCTCTTCGTCCTCCCCTTCACCCGTCTCCCCCTCATTCCTCCTCCTCCTCCTCCTCCTTCTGCCCCTCCTCCTCCTCCTCCTCCTCCTCCTCCTCCTCTCCTCGCACCATACTGCACTTCCCCTCCCACCCTCTCCTTATCGCCTCCCACCGATCCAGATCTACTTCTACTTTCTTCCGGTCATAGCCATGTGCAATACTACAATCGCTGAAGTAACACGCATGCGCTTCTTGCTCAATATTTCCGAACTCGCCGTGGCACAGAGAATTGTTAGAGAGCATTAATTCGGTATGAAATGAAATTGATAAATATTGACGGTGAATGGTCAATCCACTAGGATATCAAGCGCTTAAAATTTACCAGCGAGGTGGAGAAGAAGAGGGGTACCTCGTCCGCTGATCCCGGTGAATGAGACGCGAAGCCTACGTGGTTAGAGCTGAAAACCCGCTTCGGCTTTCCTAGACGACATCTTTCTTCCCTGACTGAATCACAGAATGGCCACTAGCTTTGAAAAGAAACTAGATTCCCCCTCAAGTAACAGCCTTAAGTGGTCCCCGATTCTCTAAATTAGCAATTAAACCTCAATTTTGTACACTGTTCACAATATGATGCCGTGCCAGAATTTTGAAAATTGTTCTCTTAGAAGGATAAGACTTGCATTTTCAGCTTCCTCAGTATGTCGTCAGTCGGAAACGGACGTCTCCGACTGGGCTCCGGTTCAACATTCTGAGAAAAATAGATTTTCAGTATAGCAGTCCGTCGGTGTTCTGCACTCCAGGGGCCATCCATTTTACCTCTCTCGCGCCTCTCCCCGTGCCTCCCGTGCGGAGAGTCGGGTGTCATTCTGACGGCGAAACTGTCAGCTTTCCTCTGACGCCCCGTCCACCCCTCTACGACCGCCGGAACGCCCGTTTTGAACATGGCTCTTTGAACGCCCGGCCTGTGGTGTCATGGCGGTCGCGAGGACTGCGCGCTGCGCGTCGGGCAGCGCTGCTGCGCGGCCGGTCGGGGAACCACGGCTCAGCCAACGAGCAGAGCGGAGCCCGGGTCCCCCGCGCGGCGCCGCGCTGCGTTGGTCGAGGGCGGGCCGGCGGGAGGGACGTGGTTGGTGAGGGAGGCGCGGTGCGGTGCGGCAGTTGCCTTCCTCACCCCCTCGCCTCGCCCCCGGACAGCGTTGCCAAGTCGAGCCGCGTCATGCCGCCGCCGCTGCCGCCGGCCGTCGTGCGCCGGGGAGATCAGGGCTTCCAAACGGGACCGCGTCACTTTACGATTTACCCGCGGGGAGATGCAACGGCTGGTCCCAGAGCGAATCGTGAGAGGAGTAAGAGGAGTCTGTCAAAGTTGAGGGTGCTCGAAGCGCTGGCGGTGCCTCGGTTTATCTACACCTTGGAAAGGATCAACGCCATGATGAGAGCGGCGGCATACTGCCCAGTCGGGGGGCTTGCTTCCGCGCTTTTTAATCGCGGTCCTATATCATTCTAGGCTGGGTCACAGATGGTAGCCACCTCCGGCGTACCTACCCACTAGCTAGCTCAACACACAGCGATATTTCGATTCAGTTTTTGGTGTGGAGAGTTCTTTATGGCGGCAGTGGTGGTATTCGCGGTCGAAATCTTAGAGGGGGGATAATGCGTAGGAAAGCGATCGTGACGAACGGCGCCGACGTCACAGGTAGTTCTTTTTGGGCCCTTGCGCGCGGCTGTGTCACTGCGTCTTCCTCGGATACGACAGAGGCTGGTTGTCAGAGCGCACGCAGCAGGGCCTCCCTTTCGGCAAGGGTATTGGGTTTCGGGCAGCTGCTTCCCCACTCCAGGGCGCTTCCTTTGTCGGACTTTCGTCCGAATCGCTACCCACCATAGCCGAAACACTGTCAAACCCCTTGAGGAGAGTTGTGAATTTGCTCACCCTGGGATGGACTCCGGCTTTACGAAACATGGCCGTCGTAGAGAGCTCATCCTTCGACTTCGTAGGGCGATAGTGTAAAGAGGAAAATGGTGACCATTCCACCGAAGAAAGGCGGGCGGCAGCAAGAAAAGGAAGTTTTAATTCAGAGATGTACGCCAGTGTAAAGGTTACAGCCCCGCCAGGATCTTGAGAAAAGTCGAGATGTGAATGTGAGAGATAGGGGCGAGAAACGGGGTGGAAAACTGAATCGCGGGGGAGCTAGGACGGCAGAACATACCAGGTGGCTGATTCACGCTGCGCACTTTCGTAGTTTACTGTACCGTATTCTCAAGTGCGGGCGGGTTGCCTGCTACCCGCACGGGGCCATAAGGAGCCGTGCGTTGCGAGCCTAGGCAAACCCGCCCGCACGCGTGCATGCGGTACAGTATAACAACGAAAGTGCGCGGCGTGAATCAGCCACCTGGTAAGATGGTGGACACGAAAGATAATTTAGTCGGCAAATCAAATCACGCGGGCAAAAGAGTCCCATGGTGACTAGAAATGGCGCATCGCGTTGGATTATTGCTGTTGTGGTTGGTCAGGCTAGCCACAACTGACCACCCTGCACCCTGCACCTGTATTCGCGTGTGGCTGTAACCTCCTGGAAAACGGCAAGATCGTGTTGTGTGGTGGTGTATCCCAGACAGGTAATCATTTAAAAACTATTTGAGAAGCACAACTTATTTAAGAAGTGCTTACTTACTTCTACCCATGCTATTCAGCAATTGCATCCAGTTTCCAAATAATATCCGGTGATTGCTCTACATCTCGCTCGCGCGTTCTCCTTCCGCCCCGCCTGGCCCCGCCCCTACGTGGGCCTGCTCCGTCTAGAGAGCGACGAGTGCCGGAAGTGCGTGCGCTCGTTTATAGGGCCGAAAATTATGGCTTTCCAAGCAAGTCGGCCTCGGGCCGTTAATCACGGTTTGGGTCCTTACTTTTATTAGTTCCCCAGCTGCGCGAGCTGCGCCGAGACCGAAGGGGTGACCCCCTCAGGGGTCCGTCGACGATCCACGCCTCCTTACAGGACTTAGCAAGCCATGCCAGCCATGCCAAGTCCCCGTCGCCCCGAAGCCAATAAATTGATTGGCTGAGCGATCCGATTACCGATGAGCCCTTTAGCGGATCGGTGTAGTGGCCCACATATTCCATGGCCCCTTGCGAGTGCGCAACGCGCCCACACGCCTGCATGCGGTACAGAACAACTATAAAGGTTACCTAAGATATTGTACGCCGCGTTTGGCCCCGCTGTCCTGTGTATGTGTCAGGTGGCTGGCTAGCCCCGCGCCCCGCACACTTCTGTCGTTATACCAGGTGGCTGATTCACGCCGCGCACTTTCGTAGCTATACTGTACCGCATGCACGGTAGCGGGCGGGTTTGTCTATGTTCGCGCTGCCTACGGCTCCTAATGCGACTAGGCAACCTGCCCGCACGCGTGCATGCGGTACAGTATAACTGCGAAAGTGCGCGGCGCGAGTCAGCCACCTGGTGCGCGAGGTTGATCAGCCACACCGTACAAGCCCCGTGTCGTTACGCAGGGACCTGCTCGCCAGGGAGAAGGAGAGTACAAATACTTCCCATCCCAACCGTCTCAAAGGCATGATGTGACCCCGTCGCAATGCTCTTCACGGCCTCGCGATTGCCGTGCCAGTACGCGGAGAGAAGTTGCGCAGCCCGTCAGTTCTGCAAGTGAGTCGGGTGCCAGCCCAGCGGCGGCGCGGCGGTTCGGCGCGGCCCGGCTCGACACGGCCCGGCTCTGTTCCCGCATCACTCCTCTCCCGCCTCTCCCCCGCGTCTCTGCCGCGGTGGCGGCCTGCGCCAACCGGGCTGAGCGGAGCCGCATTAAAGAAAGAAAATGAAGTGCAATTTTTTTATTTTTCCGGCAAATTTTCAAACCGCTCTCACGAATTTCCATCGGCGCACGTCGTTGGGCACGCAGAATAGATCTTAAGAGCGTGAGCCAAAATTCGACTTCGCGACAATGTGTCGATGAAAGAGGCCCGATTCCGGTTGAACAGAATTTTGGGACAAATTCGCAAATGCTGAACAGAGGGCCTCGCTTCTAGACTTTTGACAAATTCAAATAGTTTTCGCAATTAGCCTCGGCATAAAACTAACCCTTTCCCTTACTCCCCCTCTCTGTATAGTGGCGTATATAGTCCTCCCCCCTCTAACAGGGTGATGTGATGGCCTGGTGTCGCAATCAAATGTGAAAACTTTGCAGTCAGGGTGGCACTGTGTGGCGCGCTGTAGTGGGGGAGGCAGGCATAGAGAGGAGGGACAAAAGGAGCGAGGGTTGGGGTGAGTCGGGCGGGGCAGGCGGGGACCGAGGGGCGGCGAGAGCGGCAGGCGAGGAGCGGGCGGGAGGGGGAGGAACACGACCGAAGAATTGAGTTATATCTCTTTTCGAAATACTGGACGCGCGGGGGAGGGGCGTGAGGGGAGGAGAAGAGAGCGAACAAGAGAGAGGGAGAGAGAAGAGAGAGAGAGAGAGAGAGAGAGAGAGAGAGAGAGAGAGAGAGAGGGAGAGGTTGTATCTAGTGAGGAGAAAAGGATGGAAGAGAGTGGGCGTGCGTGTAAGGATATGTTAGCGAGAGGTAGCCACCGAGGAGAGGGGGAGGAAGGAGGGGAACAGGGAACGGAGAGGCAGCAAAAGGAAGAATAGAAAATTAAGGGGAATACAAGAGGCACTGAAAGCCGAAATACGGTACGGCGCATCGGATAAATAAAGATCAGAAAGGCAGGCGAAAGAGGGCGAAAAGAGGAGCGTGGTCGGGGCGCTGCGCTGGAGGGGAAGGATGGGACGAGATGAGACCTATGATTCCGAATTAATCTTTGATATAGCCACTTATCTCGGTAACGCCCCATCTCCCCTCCCCTAGCTCGCTGGCCCGTGTTCCGTTGGGTTTCCCTTGCTCTCTCACCCTCGCATCCGTGTTTCTCTCATTCGCAAGCCTTTCACCGCAAGCGACGCCCCCCTTGGTCCCTGAATGCAGTTACGATCCGATTTGTCCCAGGCGCCTGCAGCGATGTGGCGTGATGCCTGGCAAAAGCAGTTTTACAACGTAATGGGAGTCCGGGAGTGAGGCGTGATATTTCATCTCGCCGGAAGAGCGGACAGAACAGATTCCTCAAGGGCATGCAGACGAAACTCTTACCTGGTTCCGTGGCAAAGTTGTCTTCTTTTGTTCGTTTTATTCCGGCGACAAAACTCCCCACACTGCCTCCATTCGTCACCGTCCCCGAAAAGTTTGAAACCAGCAATATTTATCCTCCCTGTTTCCCGAAAAAATTTCGCTCACGACACCTGCGAGCGGCGTCCCGCTTAGTAGCGGAAAAATCTCTTTTGTCGCGAACGCGAAGGTTAATTTGCGAAAAATATAAATCCACGTGTAGCTGGTGTTGGGCCTGACCCTCGCCAGCCCGCGGCCTGGCCGCAAGCCAAAGTGTCGCGGTGCGCGCGGGCGTGCGCGGGGCAGAGTGGCGTGTCACGAGGCGTGCCCAGAGGCGTGCCGCGGGCGCGCGGGCAGCGCGTCCACCCTCCGGCCGCGTGCCCCCTGGGGTTTGGTAACAAGCAGCGAGGGAGGCTCGCCGGGAGGCTTGGCGCCGCAGCGCAGAGCTCCGCGCTGGTGGACGCTCACGGCGGAGCTCTGCCGGAGCGACCCGGGGATTAATTATCGGAGTTTTAAAGGACGGGAGCGCGCGCACGCGCACGCAGGCGCACCTGGGGGACGTCACGCACACAGCGGGACAGGATTACAGCCCCTCGGCCTTGCACGAGAGAGGGAGAGAGGGAGAGAGAGAGAGAGAGAGAGAGAGAGAGAGAGAGAGAGAGAATGCGTGGGCGGGGCCAATACTTACACAGCACGCATACGCGCGGGTGTGCGCGCTTCATTGCCCTGGCCCGCCGCGCCGTCGCCGGCCCCCGGCTGGCCCCGGCTGGCCCCGCCCTGGCTGGCGACCCCCCGGCGCCCGCCGGCGCCCCCTCTCCTTTCTCTTCCCGCCGCCCTGCTCTCATCCACATCTACACTCCGTCCACACCGCGAGCAACGATTCCCGTCCCGTGCCGGAGCGTTTTCCTGCCGTTTGATTCAGAAGACCCCTCTTGAACGATCTCCTGCTTCAGACGACTGCTCGTTCATAGCCTGCTCTGCATAAGGCGTGATGCAGGCCGCGGTGAAGGGAAAGGTGTCCGAAAGAAGCCGTTCGTTCACGTGTTCACTGCCCGTTCGTTCACCGGCCTGGTTCCTGAGCACCCCCCCCCCCCTCCAGTGGCAAGTGTCCTCTCTCATTGCTCGCGATGTGTGCAAAAGCAGCTCTGACATCTACAGTATTTCGTACGTAGTGTGGCGGGCACGCCAACTTATTTACCCCAGCAATAGGTTCAAACGTTCAAACCGACGGTCTGTTTCACTGAACTACGGAGCAGCCGGCAAGAGCGCGCACAACGACCTGCTGTAGCCAAAGTACAAGTACCCGCAATACTAAGTACGTAAGCTGCTCGGCCCAGACAGGCCCCCCCCCCC
>NW_026267136.1:4166052-4178084 GCF_000697945.3 Frankliniella occidentalis
CGCGGGAGGCTCGCGACGCCCGCGCAAAGCCCTCGCGGGGTGGGGAAGGGGCGGGGGAGGGACACGACGACAACTTTGAAAATATCGCCAAGGGTTGGGGGCAGCGGACTCGGCCTGTAATATCCGACTAAATGGACCATTCCGGGGAGCCCAATGGCCGGAAGGAAGAAGGGAGAGCAGGGACCCTCTGCCCCGGCGGGCCATGGACCCCTACGCGACCAGTTCACTGCAGTAAGATGTATAGGTGCATGGACTTGGTGTACTACATGGTTGTGAGGCCCTTCCACCAGTTCACATTACTCGCATTAGGAAATAGAGTAAGTACCTCTGGAACACCACGCGGTCGTGCCTTCTTCTTTTCCCTGTGTTGCACCGCCCTCTCATTCTGTCGTTGGCGGCCGCCCCGATCGGCCTGAATGGAGACTACTTGTCTGGTTGCAGGCAGCCTCGCAGGAACGTCGCCCATTGAACGGGCGGGTATGGATCCGCGCTGCGTACGGTACTCGAGCGGAATGTGCTTGCGCGAGTGCCCGGCGCCGCGCTTTGCGCTCCACGGTATCGACAGTAACAACAGTTGCAAGTCAAGCGACCCCCTGGCCCATTCGTTCACCGCGTGTATTGAATCGACGCCCCATCTGGGCCATTAGCCGGATTCAGGTGTAACGCGCGCGAGGTATCTGAGCTCCTGAGCGGGAGAGAGAGAGCGAGACTGTTCGGTTCGGGCAAGATTGATGTACTGTAGCGCCATCAACGACGTCGCCAAGCCTGGGAGCGGGCGCGGGCGGGCCGAGTGCATTGGTGCGAGTGAGAAAGGTACAGAGCGACTTTGGCGACAAGTTTTTTCGGTGGAGTCCGGGAATGTTTACATACACAAGGCGCCTTGTGTTTTCCTGGCTCGTCCGCCGTCGCTGCTGCTCAGGGCTGCCAGTGCCCCGCTGCAGCGGAAACGGCATGGGTTTGCGTCGTCTGAGGTGCGTTTTCTGCAGGCTGGAACTTCGAACTTTCATATTGTTTTTGACGACCTTTCGAAGTGACGATGAATTTCTCGTTTAGGTCTTTTAAAAGGGGGAGTTTTGAAGGCTTAAAACAAGTTGATACGAGGAAAATGTAATTTTAATAAGCGCCATCAACAAGTGTCATATATACAAGTCAGCCTTCACACATGATATGTACATCTATAGTTTACAAATGAATAACTTATTGTCACAGATAACAAGCATATTCCACTTAATGCTTAGTTCTTACTTTTTTAGAAAAAGTAAAAGGATATCTTACACATACAAGAAGCAATCATATTCAGGCTTTTAATTTAAAGTTCATAAATGGAGGGCAGAGATCGGGACTAACTACATTCTCTCCCTCCATAGAGGGCAGTAACACAAGCTGCGCGATGCGCTGGGCTAGGCGTGCATCAGATGCACGATAACACTATTATGACACACTGTATCAGTCATCGGGTTCAGTCGTACAGTACTTGATTAACTTTGAACGCCAGGCCAACGGCCGGGTCACGTAAAACTACAGCTGCGAGGGTGCTTTTGGTACTGACTAGTGCAATCACGCGTGCACAGAGGGGAAGCGCGGCTAAGAGCTTTGATCCGCCAGCGCGTCCCCGCAATCCGCTGTTTGTAAAAACGACCGTGGTGGCGCTTTTGTGCTGCGATTAGTGAAAGGCACGCTCTCAGTTCTGCCGTCTGGGGACTAACTATATTCGTTCAGATTCGTTCAGTACGAACGTTCAGTACGGCGATTTACATGTAAATAACATTAACACTCGGAACAACTAGAATAGTAAAATAAGGGAGATTATCACAGGCAAATCGTTTCCACTAAAACGTCTTATATCACATGTTCACTTCCGCTTGGCGGTTGCCTTGACGCCGATCCTGTCGGACGCGGTCCAGTCTTCGATGGCCTTCTTGAGGCCAGCTGAGAGCCCCGCCTGGTGCAGGTTGGCCTGCAGCCCGGCCGCCTGGGCCTGGAGCAGGCTTGTGAGGTGCAGGTGCTGGATCAGGGCCTGTTGCTGGGCGAGCACGCCAGGGTCCAGGTACATGTCGGGGCTGGCGGGCCCGTCCGCAGGCGGGGAGGGCGAGGACGACGACAGCGACGAGGGCGGCGGCCTCAGCTGCGACATGAGCTGCTGCCTCTTGGCCAGGGTCTGCGCCAGGGTCTGCGTCATGAAGCCCGGGGGAGGCGTCCAGCTGCCGCCGTGGTCGGAGGCCCGCGGCGACGCGGACGTGAGGTCTAGGGCGCCGAAGGAGCTGCCGGGGGCCGACTTCCGCTGCTGTTGCGGCGGCGGCGGCGGTGGCTGCGTGATCTCGATGAGCCGCGGCGGCGTCTTGTTCGGCGCCGGCGGGCTGTACTGGCCCTTCTTGGCCAGGTGCTCCTTGACCTCGGCCAGCGACAGGCTGCCGTTGACGGTGGTGCCTGCCATAGACGCGGGCGGCCTCTGGAGCCTTTGCAGGTCCGGGATGGGCTTCTTGTTCTTGACGGGTGACTCTGGGCTGGGCGCCTTCTGCAAAGAGAGGAGAGAGTTAGACCGTGCTGGAAAGACTACATACGCGTGTTTCGCGTGAGAGGGCGGTCGTGCTTACCTTGACGGGCTGCCCGGTGGGTGACTGTTTGGGGGGCTGCGTTTGCTGCGCTGCGGGTTTGGACTGTTGAACGGGAGACGCCTTGGGGGGCTGGACCACTTGCGGGCTAGCGGGCTTGGTCTGCTGCTGGGCTTGCTGCTGCGACTGCTGTTGCGGCCGCGGTGTCGGAGGCTTTGCAGGCGGAGCCTGCTGGCCTTGCGGAGATGGCTTGGAGGGCGGGACCTGGGATTGCTGGCCCTGCGCGGATGGTTTCGTTTGCTGGCCTTGCGGCGAGGCTCTGGGAGGCTGGACCTGCAGGGGCGTTCTGGCTTGCTGGCCCTGCTGAGTGGTCTTGGCTTGATAGCTCTGCGGGGACTGTTTGACCTGCTGACCCTGGCTGGGGCTGCTGGGCTGCCCCACGGTGGTGGGTTTGGCCTGCTGGCCGTGCTGCGCCTGCTGGTGCTGCTGCGCAGGTTTGGCCTGCTGGCCTTGCTGCACTGCTTGCTTGGGTTGCTGGCCCTGCAGCTTGGACTGCTGATGCTGCAGTCCGAGCTTGACTTGCTGATTCTGTGGCTTGTACGTCGTGGGCATCGGCTTGGGCAGCAGGAGCGGCCCCTTGCCCTGCGGTTGGTGCTTGGCGGCCTGCTGCGCCTGCTGCTGGCCCACGGGCCTCACCTGCGCCAGCGGCTTGGGCACGGCCGGGGTTTGAGGGTGGATGGTCAGACCCGGCGGCAGGTTGGCCATGGGGCCGGGAGACGACCTCTGTGGTCCCGGGGACGACCCCTGAGGCGTCGACGGCCGCTTGTCCTGCTGGCGGAGCAGCATCTCCTGCTTCTGCTTGATGGATTCGGCGATCTTGTCCACCTTGGCCTGTTTGGCTGGCGCGGCACCAGCTAGGGGCGAGTCGGAGGGCCGCTTGTTGTCAAGCTTGGGCTTCTTCATGTCGATGGTGGGCGAGCTGGCTGCCTTCCTCTTGGTGGGCTCGATGGGCGTGATGGTGAGACCATTGACCCTTGGCAGGGACGGCGGCAGGGGAGCGCAGACCTCTGCATTGGACGCCGAAGGCGCCGTCGTCGGAGTCACAGTGGCGTCGCGGGGGACGGGTGAGTTCCTCGGGCTGCCCTGGGACCCCGTGGGACTCGGCGGCTCGCTCTTGATGACCAGGGTGCCGTCGTTCGACTCGTCGTCCTGGAGGTCCTTAACTATCTTGTCTATGCGATTATGAAGGGTGGAGTCTGTCGGGGTGTTGCTGCGGCTGTAGTGCTTTACGCCCATGCTAAGCTGCAAAATAGCTTTTGCCGTTTCCACTTTGTTTTTCTCTTCGTCGGCCACCTGCTGGGTGGGCGCTTTGGTGTTCTGCGACGGCATGTTGTTAACGGGCGTCATCTTACCCGCTACTGACGGCAGTTTGTTGTTGACGGGCGTCGTCTTACCCGCTACTGGTGTCGAATTGTTGACGGGCGTCTTCTCCGTCACCGACGTCGGTTTGTTGGCGGGTGCCTTCTCCGTCACCGGGGTCAGATTGTTGACGGGCCCCTTCTTCTCCGCCACAGACGGTGTGTTGTTGGCGGGAGTCTTTTTGTCCACCACCGTCGGTGAGTTGTTGGTGGGTGTCTTTCTGTCCGTCACCGACGGCTGTTTGTTGACTTTCTTGTCCGCCGACTTGCTCGCCTGCTTGGGCGGAGGCGGGGCCTGCGCCATGGGCTTGGCCGGTGCGCCCCCCTGCGGCGTTGTGTCCACCTTGGGCGCGAGTGTCGGCAGCCTCTTGGGCGCGGGCTGGGCCGGCTTGGGCGCGATGGGCGTGTGGCTGGTCGTCTTTGACGCGGCCACGGGTGTTTTGCCGGTCGGCGTGCCGTTGGTGGGGGTGTTCTTGTTGCCGACCGTCACTCCGTTCCGAGCGATGGGGTTCTTGACGGTGACGAAGCCCCCGTTGGCCGTCTTCATGGTGACTGTCGCGGCGAACGTCGGCGCCTTCGACGCGGCGGGGCTGCCGCCGCCGTTCTTGGCGGGGGCTGGAGTGGTCGCGGCCGCCGCGATGTTCTTCTTGGCGGCGGGTGGGTCGTGCTTGGGCAGCTCGGTGGTTGTCGAGGTGACAGTGCCGCGTGACGGCGAGATGGTGAGGGTGATCTTGGGCCCTGTGCCGGTGGGGCTCGTCACCTTGGGCGGTGACGCTGGGGTGGGAGCCGGTGATTGCGCAGGTGCAGGAGGAGGCGCAGCAGCGGGCGCAGCAGGGGCCGCTGCAGGGGACGCAGCAGCTGGCGCAGGAGCGAGCACGACCGCGGCCGGCTTGGGCTTGGGCAGCACCGCGCCGCTGGGCGGCTGCGTCGTCAGCTTGGCGGGCGGCGGGGAGTCGTCCTTGTCGTCCGCGGCCATGCCCGCCTTGGGCCTCTTGCCGTAGGGCACGGGGCTGGCGCGCGGACTTGCCATGGGGCTGGCCAGCGAGGACGCCGACGACGACGCCCTCCTCGATGCTCGCGTTGCGCGGCCGCTCACGGCCGCCGACAGCGAGGGCATCTCCCGCTCGATCTCCTCGTCGCTCTCCGGCACCCGCGGGTCTCGGATGCGGTAGAAGAACTGCATGGGCTCGCTCTGTAATGGACAACAGCAGGGGATTAGGGATCGGTTCGTTTTGGTGCGGGCGTGAGCTGGAGATTGCAGTCCCCGAACCGTACTCACTCTTTTCCACGGGTAAATGTAGGCGATGTCTAGGAGCGTGTACTCGTCTGCTAGACTTTCCCTTCGCTGAAAAATGTCAATCTGAAACGGATAAAAATACCAGTTAACGTTCTGCTCGCGGAGTTCGGAGGTTAGAAGCGTGAAGCGTGCAAATACCCCGACGCCCGACGGGCTCTTACCATTATATTATGAGGGAGATCAAATTTGAGTCTAAGGAACTTCTTTAGTAATCCTACGGTGAACAAGGCAGGACACTTTAGGTATCTCTTTGGTGGCAGGTTCTTCTGGTCGGCCGAGCTGTTTTTTCCCGAGGATTTCCTGCAACAAGAGACACAAGGGACGGCGATATAGACGGTGACTCGTGACATTTTTCCAACAACAACGCTCTTTTCTGTGACGCAGTTATGTCCCCGCCCATCCCCCCCCTGCCCCGGGCTGCCGCTGGATGATCGATCCGGGCCCCGACGGGCGCCTTCGCATCGACGGCTGAGGACCCAAGTGAGTAGTACAGCGGCCGGCCGGCCCCTCCCCGAGCTGGCCTGCGGGGACTCGTGCGCGCCGGCCGCCGGCCGGCCAGATTGAGTTGGTATGCCCTGGGCCAGCCACACACACCTGGCGGCCCACAAAGGCCCCCCTAGAGGTCTCAAAGGGTTTTATACATTGCGGATGAGGATGAGGGAGGATGGAGGGAGGGAGGGACGGAGCAGTGACATGGCGGCAGGTGCGCGCACTCCCACCACGCGCGTGTCCAGGAGGATGGTGGAGCTGTCCGCGACCGTTTTACAAATAATATGTAAAAAGGACCCGCGAGCCGGACGGGGGACCCACAGTGTACCGTACTGCGGTGGCGCTGCTGTGGCGTCTTCGGCCAATGGGCAGCTCACTGCTTGTAGGAGAGGCCTAATCTTATCTCGACCATACCGCGGCGGCCCGGCGCCGTGATCGTTGCCTTGCTTTGACGGGCGCGCAACCGATGCGGCGTGACGTGACGCGAGCGTGACTCGTCTCGTCCTGTTCGGGCCCTGCTGCTCTCCTCCTTACCTCCTGTCGTGGTACTCGAGCGATACGCTGATGCTGTCGTCGGGCGAGTAGAACCTTTCCAGGCAGTCCCCCCGCTGCTCAGGAGTCGTCTGGTCAGCTGCAAACATAGTTGAACCGTGTTATTATTGTTGCCTGTTGCCGGGGCTTTTCTCTCTCTCTCTGGGCCCAGGACAACAATCAATAATACTCACCATACTGAGGGTGGGCGTCGTAGTAGACTCTCCTCCTCTGCATTTCATTATGGAACAAGTTTGGCACTAGCTTGAAGATGATGTCTTGGAGAGTTTTGTCGGGCCTGGCGGAGAGCGCGAAAAAAAGAAAGAGAAAGGTTGTGGTGAGAGGTTTGTGACGTGGTCGCACTTTCGTACAGTAGTATTCGATATACTCACTTGAGGCTCTTGAGCCTGTCGCCCGAGTCCAGCTGGGCCTCGCAGCGGGGGCAGGAGTGTTTGGCCTGGACGTACTGGACGATGCAGCTCCGGCAGACTGGAACGGGAGAAAGGTCAGGTCATTAGGCGCGCGTTCGATTTGGCGTTTATTAATACATAACGAGAAAAGTAGCGGGGCGGGCTCTTCGCGCGGCCGGCCCCGCTCACTGGGCGCGCCTCGCCGGCCGCCTCCTGGGGCACGGCGGCGGCGGCGACCAGCGGCCCGGGCGCGGCAAGTCGCCATTTACTTTTACACCGGTCTAACTTGATTCTCTTTTTCTGCGGCTTGAATTTCAAGTAAGTGTTCTCACACATTGGCGCCGCGGTGCGACGCGGTGACATCGCGCAGTATTGGGCACAAGTCCGACTGGGCGGCGGGCAGGACGGACGACAGTGGCATTGCAAAAAGCCCCCCCCCCCCTTCCCACCTCCCCAAATCCGGCCAGCAAGGAAGTGGCTCGCGGCCAGGGCAGGCCGGATCCCAGGGGCGGATCCGGTATGGGCGGAAGGCGGCAGCAACGGCGGCCTGGCGCTGGCGCTCGGCGCTCAGCTCATCGCCCGGGAATATCTATGCGCGTAAACTCGCACTACAGGCGGGGTACGGTATAAACTCTCCGGTGGTACAGTACTCGAGCGCTGTCAATGAAATTTATAACCCCCTACCCCCTTCTTTCCCCCCTTCTCCCCCCTCCCACGCTGCGCGCGCAGAAACTGGCTTCGCCGATTCGGAAGTCACTTTCACGGATTGCATCGCCAGCTCGCGCTCGCTCGCGCTCCCGTGTGGGGCCGCGCGCGCGAGAGCCGCTCTCCCGCCCGCTAATCAGATTGGAGAGTGCGGAAAAAGAGAAGGGCCGCGCGCGTCTCGTTCGCTGATGGACTACGGCTTCCGTTTAAACGGCCGTCGTGTATTTGCTCTGGGTCCGGGACGGCGGCGGCGTCGTCGTAGGCGAGGACATGTCCTCAGCCCGCGCTATCCCAAGTGCTGACGACGGCACGTTCCACTCTTTTTATTTTTATTAATATTTTACCCAGTGGTGGTGGTGGGGAGGGGGTAGTGTGTCGTTGGCGGTGACAGCCTCGGCGGCGGCAGGAGGGGTGGAGGGAGGACGGGGAGGGAGGGGGCCCGTGCGCTTTTGGTTCGAGTGTTTCTGGAGAGGTCGGCGGTGAGATATAGAGAGGCCGGGGCGGAGATGATGCGGGGGCCGGGGGCCATCTGCAGGTCAGCTGTGTTTGGCCCCGCCACCCGCACCGCACAGGACGGCCGGTGTTTGCCTCCGGTGTGCACCAGGGACACCATCAGCACGGCCTGCTTGGCCCTGCTGGGCTCGGCCCCGCCGCGCGGTACTGGCCTGGCTGTGCCCAGACAACACAAAATGTGCCAGCAGCAGCGGTGGTAGCGGTAGCGCGGCAGGAGCAGCAGCAGCAGCAACCGCAGCCGCAGGCGCCGAGCCGTGGCGAGCCGGGCCGGGCCGGGCACTGTGCTGTGCCGCTGCTAGAGCCGGGCCCGGGCCGGGCGGCGCGCGCGGCGTTGCCAAGTCTCGTACCGCCACGGGCAAACGTCTCCCGCATCGGTAGGCCTCCCTCCTCCTCCCCGCCACCCCCTCCGGGTAGGGCCGCGGGGGGTCTCGGGGACGGATCCTCGGGGGGTCGGGCAGGGCCGCGATGACCCCGCCGACCCCGCGGGCCGCGCCGGGGACCCTCTGCACCCGGGGGTGTGGGCACCGGCCGGACGGCACGACTCTCTGCGCCGAAGGTACCCTCCCAGTCAGCTGTTTGCTCGGCTGCCGCAGCCGCGCTCGGAGGCCCCTCAGCTGGCTGGCCCGCTGCGCCGCCACCTCCGAACCGACGAAGGAAGAGGGAGCGCGCCGGTACCGCACTTCTTCGCCTGCCGTAGGAAAAGACCTGCTCGCTCCTTGAACTACCCCCAGATGACGTCATGGTCACACAGGCGCGGTCTTATAGTAGGAGGGGGGCGTAGGTGCGCCCAAGTGGAGCGAAGGTGCGCCCCAAGTCGCCCTCTAGGATAGATAGGCAACATGTCCTACAAAACTCCCGAAAGTTGGCAACCACCAGCAAATCGGCCCCTCCGTCATCCAGCCGGACTTATGACCGCGCCTTTGATCACATTTTATTCCAGTGACCTTCACAGTCTGACCGGCGTATCTATTCTGTCTATCCCCGACGCTCACCTACCCCCTGCGGGGCTGAGGCCGCCTGGTAGGTCCGCGTTGCCCCGCCCCACCCCACCGCGCCACCCCGTCCCGCCGCTGTCCCCAAGGTGGTCCGGTCGGTCCGCTGCTGCGCCGCCGGGGCCGGGCCCATCCATCGGTCGATCTGCTGCGCTCTCTGCCTTCCTTTCAGCGATGACAAATCCGCTGAGATGCGGCTCTGCGATTTCTTTCGGGTTTTTTGTTGTTGTCCGTCTTCCCTTCCCGCCGTCTACGTCACGTCTTGCACGCGAGATGACACACGACAGACAGCCGGGCACAGCGGCGAGAGTCGGCCCCGCGCTGCGCTTTTGTCCAAGCCCACGTGCGTTTAGCGCGTCGCCGTTTAATGTCGTCATTTTGTCGTTTATCATGGCTTGGGGATGAGAAGCTTACGCTTACACGCGTTTGCCGCGCTGAGCCAAATACTATACCGACAAATATACTCACACGAGTGGAGGCACTCCACGATGGTGGTGGCGTCCACGAGGTAGCCCTTGCACAGCGTGCACACGAGGTGCTCGTTCAGGGTGCTGAACCGGGGCTTGGCCGGCGCCTTCTTGGCCATCCTGCAACAAGAAGAGAGCAAAGTGTTAATTCTCATCCCCTCCACAACCATATATACAATGATGACGATGATCTGTGCAATAAAAGAGCGAAAGGGGGGAAAAGGGGCGTAAGCGACACATGGCGCTCTGCCCTCTCCTCCCCTCCCCGGTCGATACTATCTCCCGGCGCCGCCAGCCGCGCCCGCCCACGCCCGCCCGCCGCGCCGCCCGCCTCCCCCTCCGAGTGCATCATCCCCTTCACCGCAGCAGGCCCCAGGCCGCCGGCCGGCCGTCGGCGACCAGGCGGCGGCGGCCAGCGCAGCACATGTGCGCGCGGAAATCCCGCGCCGCCGGGGGGCCCGCCGGACCGGGGCGGATGCTCTCGGAAGCAAGGGGCGGTACCAGTTCGGGGTGCCGCTTTTAGTCACTTAGTCGGCCCTGAGCAACAGCGAGCAACAGTACTCTCTCTCTCCCCTTCCCCCTTCCTCTCGCCTCCCTCTCCCTTCATCCCCTCTCTCCCCCTGACCCCATCCTCTCTCCCCTTTGCTCTCCCTTTACCACCCCCACCCCCTCCGCCCTGTTCTGGCCCTCTCACCCCTATCCGTGCTCGATAACAACTTGCAAACGACGGCGCCCATATTCACGACACGTCCGCGCAGGACGGGAGAGGAGAGGAGAGCGAGAGAGAGTCATTCATCAAGTGGCTGTCGCCAAATTGGGGGGGAATTCCCTCTACCCCCTCCCCTCTCACCCCGACTCCAGCAGGTCCTCTGCTGGCTGCGCCCAAAGGGTGGTTGGTGTGGTGGCGGCGCTGATGTTTTTTGGTGCAGAGGCTGCGAGCGAGCGCTGCTGCTATCCTCTGTTGATCCGTAAAGGGTCCGTGTGCGAATCTCCTGCATCCATAAAAACATGCCGGGGAGCAAGGCCGCTGCTGCTGCTGCTGCTGTGGTCGACGCGCAGAAAAATCCCGAGGATTGGCGGGGAGAGAAATGGCCCTGGTATCGCAACACGTGAGAGAGGAGGGACGGACGAGGGGATGCGGGTGCGGCCCGGGGCGGCCGGAAGGTCAAGCTGACCCTATTCTTCCCTTCTTTTTTTATCGCCATTTCCGCGCCCCGTAAACCTACGTAAACACATCACCTCGCGCGCGCAGAGACGCTGGAGGGCGCCGATAGCAGGAAGGGAATGGGAGGGGAGCGAGCTGGCCGGGCGCCCCGCAGTTAATATTCCGCCGCTAAAAATATTCCAGCAATTTATCCGCAGCCAGCGAGCGCGGGCTTGCTGCTGGAGAGACTCGGCGGAATCCATTATAATGGGTCGGGGCGGCCGCGGGCCGAAAGCCGTTCATGCCTGCTTAATTCTTATTTGTCATGTTGATCGTTTGCGTCTCTGCGCGCCCCAGAGTTCTCTCTGTGCTGCACAGTTTGTTGGGCGGAATGAGGGGGACGTTTGCGTCGTCGAGCAGCGGCACTACGGTCGATGGTTTGGGCCTTCCACGATATATGAACCTCTGCGACCCAATTACGTATCGCCGCCAACGTTGTGCTGCACCACTCTAAACCCTCCTAAATGCATATGTTTCTCCCTCATCGGACACGCTGCAGCGCTGTCTGCTTGCGATAAGAGGCTGGTGGTGGTATAGCGGTGTGTGTGCGGGTGTCGCTCATTTGCATACGATGCTCGTTTGTTATTTGCTACAATTGCAAAGGCAAATGACCGCGTACTGGTCCCTCCGTTTCGACACACCCGATGCTAGCATAGGAAAGGAAGAAAGAGGAGAATGCGGGAGCGACGCATCCGGTAAAGAGATTTTTTGGAAAAATTTTACACTGCAAGAAAGAATAATTGTCAAATGATTGGCTTCCGTTGGATAAACAGATCGGGTGACCCGCTGGCAATAACACTGGTCCACCCCCTGTAATTTGCTTGATAAATGATGCATGTGCGGTGTGCGGCCTCGCATTGCAGAGCTCGCCACTCCCACTCCGCACCGGCACACGCGTGCACGGCTCAAAACGAGAAAAGTATTACGGAATACACATTCTCTATGAAGTCAGCGTTCATTTCTGCAGTTAAATTAAATTGAAGCTCAAAGTTTGTTCGAGTTACTTAACGTTCGTTGATGATTTCGCCGCGGTTTCATCAACTGAGTTACAACCGACTTTTTTTTTGTCGCGTGTCGCCTCATGTGGGTATAAACAGTTTAAACTGTTAAAACTGGTACTTTTACATAGTTGCCTCGACCCTCTTTGCTAAGTACTTTTATGTTTACGCAACAAGCAGTCGTAAATAACCCTTTTTAAGTTGAATGAAATTGTGCAGCATGGACGTCCCCCGTGTGAAGTATTGGATGCACTCGGCCAAGTATAGCCGCCTGCGCACCCTGCCAGTGGCACCACCCCCTTACCATGGCGCCTCCCTACACGTATTCCACTGCTGCTGCAGGCAGAGGCGGGGAACCGCCGCCGCGATGCTCCGGAGCCGATAATAAAACCAATAACAGAACTGCCCAGCTCTGCACCTGAGAGCGGGGCAAGAGAGAGGGAGGGGGAGAGGGGG
>NW_026267136.1:4178134-4182219 GCF_000697945.3 Frankliniella occidentalis
GGGGGAAGCTGGAGCTGTCGTGGCGGGGCGTAGCGCTGCGGCGGGGCGCACCGCAGGACATCGCACCGGCACCGCGCGCCGCCGCGCCAAGGAAAGGAAGCTCGCGAGCGAAATTTATCGTCTCGCGGCCGCAAGCTCCGCTCAGCTCGGCTGTCCGCGAGGCGATAAGATCGCACGGCGGTCGCGGGCGGGGCGGGGCGGGGTGGGGCGTGGCGGGGCTGCGGTTAACGGGCCGTCGGCAAGAGTGTCGCGTCCCTGCTGCAGAGCTCATTACACACGCCACAGCTGTAATTACAAGTGTACGTACTTCCATCGCGCCATTGCGCGCAGCAGGTATGAGGATGACATCCATATACCCACCCGCTGATACAAATATAGAGTCTCCATATGTTCTTATTGGCTTAAAAAGTACAGTATTGCCACTGTACTCTACTACAAACGCGACGAAGCCAAGTTTCAAGGTCCCCTCAAAAGTTTGTGAAACAGGTTACTTTATGGCTAATCAAGCAAAGCTAAGAAAAGCAACAAATTGAAATTATTATAAATAAAAATGTAAAATCTGTGAGCAAATTAAATGAGCAACGACAAACTAATTCAGCCAAAAATGTATTGCATTCAACTCGTTGGCTGAGTTCAGGTAATGTACGACGAAAGCCAAGAGTTACAGGCCAGAGACGAGAAGTTTGTGAAACAGGCTGGCTGCTACCAGCCTAACAGACGTGATAAGTAAGTAACTTCAAGTAACAAATTCAACTATTTGAAAATAAAAATGTGAAATTTGTGAACATTGAAACGAGCAGTGACAAAATATGCATACTAAAACAGCCAAAAATGCATTGTATTCAACCAGTTGCATCATTGTTATCGCCGTGCATTTAAAAAGCCGCGCGCGCTGGGCGGCCCCGCGAAATGACAACAGTCGTTTTGGTCGTTTGTTTTCCGGCGCGTCGCTGCTGGTGCCTCTGCCTGCCGCAGTATCCGTCGCGCCGCCGGAGCGGAATGTGTTTGTTTGTGATTTGACCAATTAAGAGTTCCTGATTCATCTATGTAACTAAGTGTGGCAAGTATTTTTGCAAGTGTTAACCATACAAGATGACGCAGCGTTTGGATTACATCGAGCAAGCAGGCGTTCACAAAAGAGAATGAATGGCACCAAAAGTAAGATTCAAAGAGTTGGTTGACTCACCGAGCTGGGACGATCGATGTTAGGAAAATATGTGCCATGTAGGGTCCTGTCGAACCTTCATCCTGGGCAAGTGCGCCTTCTGTCCTTCCGAATATGTGATGCCACCGTGAGCCCGTTTGCTGCTGGTCACAGCGCAGCGTACAGGTTGGTCCGCCGCATAACCTCCATTTTACTGCCCAAGCGGCACGTGTGTAGGCTACGTGGGGTCGTGTAGTCCTGTCGCTATCTTTTGCGACCACTTCGGCAGGTGCGTTGCTCTTCATCCCTCGTCTAAGTTTGTCAAATTGGGAGCAACTTTCGCACAACGTCAATGCAACTTGGTTATGGTCGGACATCATGGAAACTGAGTTTGAAGATGATAAAAGTAGGTCCTCCTTTCAAAGGTTCTTAAAGTTTCGCACGTTTCACACCACTCGCAGCTCCTTATTGCTCGTCCTCTGAGCGCGTTTCCGAATGCCGTTTTTTTCCTTCTTTGTCCCGGGAGACCTCTCAAACCGCCAGCCGACATCTTATCTCGCGTCCTGCCGACTACTACTACTACACGCCGCGTCATCAGTCGTTGTGGCT
Organism: Frankliniella occidentalis; assembly: GCF_000697945.3. NCBI lineage: Eukaryota > Metazoa > Arthropoda > Insecta > Thysanoptera > Thripidae > Frankliniella > Frankliniella occidentalis. Next base: position 4,179,888 of record NW_026267136.1, read on the forward strand.
GGATGCCGGAGCCGGGGGCGCAGCACAACACGCAGCAGCAGTGGGGCATGTTCAAATTGTTTCCCAGCCCAATCCCCGTTTTATGGCGCCGTGGAGGGCGGAGGGGCTGTCGGGGTTGTTGTCGCCCCGCCCGCCCCGCCCCGCCCTGGGCCCTCTCCTCTGCTCCTTGCGCCCCCGCACACCACACCACCGCAGCACCTCGCGGCTGCCCGTTTATTTACCCTCTGTTTGACAGAATGGCTCCCCCTTGTTTCCACTCGGCTTTTATTTCCAGAACGGCACCCTCTCCTTTCCCCGCGCCCCGCCCTCGCCGCGCGCACCAACTCCTCCTCCTCCTCGCTCGGCGCCTCTCGACAAGTGTGAACTCTTTTGATTTTCATCTGTATGGCATCAATCGCTCCCTCCCCTCTCCCCCTCCCTGTCCCCGCTCTCCCGTCTGCTCTCGGGCGGAGCAGCCGTGGGGCCCGTGAGCGAGCGAGTACGACAGACGCCAGTTGGGAACGAAAGCCTTTTCTTCCTGTCTCGTGGGCCTCCTCCTCCTCCCCCCCATTCCCCTGGCCTGGCGGCCCGGTCCCGCCGCCGCCTCCTCCTCTTCCCTCTCCTCCTCCCCCCCCTTTCCCCGTTCCCCTTCTCTCTCCTCCTCCTCCCCCTTTCCCCTTTCCCCTTCTCTCATGCCCGACGGCCCGCCTCGCTTGTTAGAAGACAAATGAAACAAATAATTACGATGAGTGCTCTAAACGCTGCCCGTTCATCACGCTCGCCGTGCTGCGCGGCCGCGCCTCCCGAGGTATGAGAAATGTGGCGGTCATTATATATCGGCCCTGCAGTATTCGCGCCGATCAGTTGATGGTCGCGGGGGAAGGGAGAGGAGCGGCAGGGGTTAAGTCGGGGGCGCCGTTGGTACTCTTCTTGCGTTTCGTTCGCGGCGGCGGCGGCCACCTCACCCTCACCCTCGCCGCTCCCCTCCGCCCGCCGCCCGGGGGTCGTGCGGTCTCATTTCCGGCGACGCCGCGCGGCCCGCCGCCGCCCGCTTCACGGCCATCCTCTCCTCCACTCCTCATCTCATCGCTCTTCCTCCCCTACGGCAGGATAGGGAGTGCCGCCGCGGCGGGGGCGGGCCGCCGTCCACCCGATAACCCCTTTTGGCGTGACCACGCGACGCTTGTCCGCTGGCCGCCGCCGCCGCCGCCGCCGCCGCCGCCGCCGCCGCCGCCGCCGCCGCCGCCGCCGCCGCCGCCCGCGCGCCTTTCAAATGGGCGCCTTGCATTGGCCACTTGGCGCTGGAACAAGGCGTCTGATTGGCTGTCGGTCCCCGCGGCCCCCCAGCGCCACGGCGAGCGGCGAGGCCAGGGCGCCCACAGGTGTGCGGGGGCGCAAGCCTCTCAAGTGCTCACTATTGCCACGGTATGTGCAATTTGTTCTCTTTACCGCTATGTGTTCCGTTTTGCGTTGCATACCGGGGGTCTCATGAAAGACGCAGGTGCGGGCGGGTTTGCCTATACCCACTCTGGCCTGGCCTTAAGGCGTCGCAGACACGGTTTTACAAAATTTTCCCTTGTCCCTCAAAAATGCAGGCATATTGTCTTTACCGTGATAGCCGCCTGGGTAGGCAAACCCGCCCGCTCCTGCGTGTTCTATGAAACACCAGCGGCACGTGCTGGCAGGCGGTATTATGGGTGTCGTTCGCGACGAGATGGACTACGGTACGGAGAGAGCAGAGGTTCGCGCCTATGGTGCGGTGAGGAGCCGGGGGAAGTGAAGTCTATCTCGCGGAGGGGGGAGGGGAGGGCGCAACCAACCCACCCGCCGCCCCGCCTTGCCCCGCGCTCTTGCCCTGCTCGCTCGCGCGCCGCACCGCCGCGGCCGCCGACTTTCCCCGGCTATATTGATTCAATTTGAATGGATTAAATTGCCAGGGCCCGCCTGGGGGCCGCCTGCTCCCCGCCGCCACCGCCGCGCCGCGGGTCTTTATGCTCCTCTTCTGCTACATCGTAATCGTAGTCTAACCATAAAGTAAGCGGCCGCGGCTCCCACGACGCCCCCAGTGCGCACTGCGCATCGCCTCTCTCTCCCGCGCGGGGCGCTTTTGTGTAGCCAGCTCTCTCTGCGATGTATCGTATGTGTGTATCTTCTACTTTCACGATAAAACGAGCAGCAGCAGCAGCAAGGGAAACAAACTTAAATAACACCGGAGCGGCCCTACAGCGTCTTCTCAAAACTAGTTTATATCCCATATCGCGCAGCGGGGCGTAGCGCGGCCGCCCTTACAAGGCGCTAAAGGGTGCCCCGCCCCGCCCCACCCCGCCCCGCAATGCCGCTCCTTAATTAGTCA
>NW_026267136.1:4182269-4185988 GCF_000697945.3 Frankliniella occidentalis
CCGCCCGCTGCCTCCCTCCCCAACGTGCCCGACCCTAATCCTAATTGTAGACCAGGCCTCGCTGTAACTCGAACTGACACGGTTCAGGGTTTCATACTCGCTCTTGGCCTGCAGAAAGCGCGCGGGCCTCGCCTGTGGATGCTTTCTCCCAACCCCCAGCGGGGCCTGCCCGAACTGCATGGTCGCCCTTTTTCTAACGTGGCCTGAAAGTAAACACAGCGTGCCGACTGTGCACGGCACGGCACGCCAGCCTTGGAGCCAGCACGGCCAGCGCGCATGCCCGGCTGCTCCCCTCGCACTCTCCCCCTCACTCCACTTCCTCTCCGCCTCGCCCCGCCTCGCCCCGCCTCGCCCCGCCCCACCCCACCTCGCCCGCGCCGGCGCGCCCCTCTGGCCGGCTCGCGCTGCCAGGGACAGTGGTTTTTCTTCATCTGGACGGCCTCGTCCCGCCTCGCCCCGCCCCACCCCGCCCCGCGGCGCGGCACGGCCGACCCGAGTGGAGCCGAGTCAGCCGAGCGCTCGTTCGGCTTCTCCCCGTCGGAACCGAACCCCGAGCCGAACACCAAAAATTGTGATCCCCGGCTTGCTGCTTTTCGCAACGGTTAAATGTGGTACTTACTCGACGGCCATGACGGATTAATCCAAATGAGGCGTGCTGGTAATCCAAAATGTTATCCAAATGAGGTTGCCGGCGCCGGGTATCCAATACACATGGTGAGGTTAGGTTATCCACAACAGACGACACACGCGAACTACCGGCTGGCGCGATGCGCGGACAGTGGTGGCGGTAACGACTCAGTACGGCACTTCAGCGGCTCACCCGCGTCCACGACAAGCACTACCAGACCATCAACAAACAACTTGCACCGGGCCGCGCCGCTCTGGAGCGAACGCACACTTCTTCACACGACGGCATCTGAGTCGCAACTGGAGGGTCTCAGTCTCTCTCTCCCTCTCTGTGCGCCCGACCGGCAGTGTCGGTTATCGCGCCCTCCGCCTCGCCCGCGTCCGTCACGCGCCCCTCCTACTCGCACTGCTCGACCAATGGCAGCGCGTGACGTCACGCCGTGGTGCGGTGGTGGGGGGCTGCTCTCGCCGTTTGCGCTTTGGCTCGGCGTTCGCGCGGACGACTGACGAGGCGGCGACCGCGCCGGCTCCGCGTGGCACCAGGTGGCACTCTGTGTGCTCCTCTCCTCTGCCTCCTGCCGTCCTCGCTTGCTCCCCAGTGTCGTTCTCTCTTCCTCCTCTTTTCGACTTCTCCCACTGTCCCGCCGCGTGTTCGGGCTAGGGGTCGGCTCTCTTCGGCTCCGCTTCGGCTTTTTGAGTTTGGTTCGTCCACCCTTCTTTCTTTCCATCCTTCTCTCTCCGTTCGTTTACACGTCCCCCAATCCTGCCGCACCGCGGGCAGGCGCAATGCCAAGCGCTCCTTACGGGTATAAATAGACTGGTAGGCAGGCGGTAGCGGTGACACGGCGAGCGTTAGGACTCCGCTCCGCGGTACAGTCCGGGTGCAGTACAGCACCGGAAAGGGGGGGGGGGAGGCGAGTATTTGAATGAGAGGCCATGTTGGTGTTTGGTGAATCTGCAGGGAAACGTTCGGCGGATCGAGTGAGTTTAGCTCAGGCTCGAGCTGTAGTAGGTCGCAATAGTGTTGACAAGCGCGAAGGGCACCGGGGATTATGCGTCGTGCAACCATGTCGCTCATCCCTAACTCAAAGCACGCACGGCGCAGCGCCGCTACCCAGGTAGGGGCCGTACTAGAACATAAGTTTCTTGCCAAGATCGTAAAGTGAAAAGTTTGGCTGCAAATCGAGAAAAGTGTCCATCACTGGTACAGTATCCATCCCTTAAGTACTCTACCTACAATGCCTTAAGCAACCCTGGACGCTGGCCATCAAGTAGTGAGAACACGGCGTATCTACCCCACACCACACTGGAAGCACAAGTGTGTGAATGTCGGACACTTTCAGGTGTGTGAACATTCATTCGTACACTTAAGGGAGTAGACGTAAATTTTTCCTAGAAAATGCGACATTCACACACTTGCGTTTCCAGTGCGTGAGTGAGAAACTGCCGCAACAACCACAATGCCAATTTCGTGCAAAGTATAGGTGTCAAGCACCATCCGGGTAGTTGATAACTGCACCTCTGGTGGTGTGCTTCAGGACTGTTCATGGTTATTTACAAACGACACTATGTATTTTGAGGTGAGGTGTATTTTGTAGTAGTGGACTACTCCGATCCGCTTAACTGAGCCGGAGCAGATGTGAAAGGATCATCCACGGAATACGGGAAACAAATGTCTGATTTATTGAGGAAAGACGTAGTTGAGGGACGCTCATATCTTGTGAGTCACGAGATTTTGAGACAGTTTGAAACGTGGGATTTTCCCTCACCTCTGGAGAAGACTTCCTCAAAATCTGAGTAGTTTTCATCAAATTGTAGTCGTTTCTAACTGTTCTTTTCCTTGCTTTAAAACTCAGACATTCTTTTTAACCGTTTCTTGGCTACATTTTTCTGCAGGTGAGGTGACAGACTTTTCTGTAGATACTCAACAGAGTCTTCTTAGAGCTACTCAACATGGTCTTCATCTCGGTCTCTTGTTTTGATGCATTTAGGATTAGATGTATTATCTTTTCTGTATTGCTTAAGCAATGGGTGGCTTGAATGCACCACCAAGGCTCTGCAAATTTCCTTGCCTTGTCCTTTGCTTTTACTAAGAAGCCCTGCAAGATGAGGGACAGACTTAATCAAATGACATGCACCAGCATTTTTATTGTAATCATATTTCGATATCATATCAGTGTCGGATAAGGATGTTTCAAGCCGCCTTGGCCTCCGCTCTTCACAGACACTCGTACGTACCCTATCTTTCCACTGCTTAGGGAGTGGAATTTGCCGACTCAAGCCGACCTGGTTGAAAGCTGGCTAGTCTGATGTGAGCTTCTGGCTTCACGTTGCCGCACGCATTAGGCTGCTGCGGATAAGAATGGTGGATGGTGACCGCTTGTCTTACGGTGCATGCACTTGTCACACCGGAGACGTTTTGCATTCGACCCCCCTTCCACGAGGCTGCTGAGGTAAACGGTAAAAACGACGTGCTGGTGTTAATGAGGTTTGGTAAAACCATGACGTTCCGCATGTATTTCTTCCATAAGACGTCATGGATTTTTCCAAACCGTCATGAAAATCAGGACGTCGCCTTTGCCGTGTACACAGTCGGGAGAGAGGGAAGATTTTCCGGTGACACATAGTCAGATTTGTATGAAGCTTTAAATCGTAGCTACTTAATTTACACCCTTCGTCATTATTTGGCACCGGTTTTAGCTAACCGTTGGGGATTTGAAGCCCATCTTACGCGAATTTAATTAAAAATTCCCTAAACGTATTGATTGATCACCATCCTTGCACGTGTATCACCGGAACCGTTAGAGCTAGCTACAGTGCCCTGATTTATGAGGAAGTTATCTCCTAGTGAGCACTTTCCTTGACAAATATTTGAACGAAATCAATGGCGGCCACCAAAGGGGTCCAGAATCGTAACCTCCTGTCAGAAAAGTGAGTTCTAGTAGTGAGTGAGAGTTATTCAGAAAAAGAAGAACACAGTCAAAAGGAAATCTCGTATGAGAGACAGCGAGAGAAAGGGAGAGACAAAAGCTTATCAACGAGAGAAGAAAGAAAGCGATGACCGGGTGAAGTGAGGGGGCCGGGAGGGGGGG
>NW_026267136.1:4186038-4187311 GCF_000697945.3 Frankliniella occidentalis
GAGAGAGAGGGGGGGAGGGAGAGAGAGAGGAGCGAGGGAGGTGAAATGCCAACGAGAGGTGCTGGCGTAATTACGCGACGTAGAGCCCATGAAACGCCAATCAAACGCACGGAGCGTATACACACCAACCCCACACATTGGAGAGCGGACGAGCTCGCTCGACTTTGTCGTGAGGAGGACGAGGCGCCCGCAGTACAGTAATTAGCTCCTCCGGATGCGTGCGGGGGTCCGGTTTTCGGGTAAAGGTTTTTGGGGCCGCTCGCTGCCGCTGCCGAATTGAGCGGGCGAGACTTGATATTTTCCCGAGTGGTGCGTAATGGCCGTGGAGGAGGAGGAGGAGGAGGAGGGGGAGGAGAGAGGAAAGTGAATCAGCACCGAGAGAGACGAACTCACTTTACGTCCCGGGCCGCGCCGGGTCCCGCAGCTCGCCTCAGAGAAATGCTGCTATAAAAGCCCCCTGGCGTCGGGCGCGCGGGTATAAAAGGTGGTGGACAATCACATCTATACAAGTGGCGCGGGCGGGAGAGAGAGAGGGGGGGGGGTTAAGAGACAGGGAGGGGATAGGGAGGGACGGCGCACCTTTTAGAATGCAGTAGTCATCACATTAGAATGAGTTAATGTTTGACTTGCTCACGCTTGCCACCTCCTGGCGCCAGTGGACGCGGTCGTGCCCCTCGCGCAGAGCACACGCTGCTGAGCTGAGAGAAGATTGTGAGCGGGAGAGAGATAGAGAGAGGGGAGCGGAGGGAGGTAGACAGTATCAAGTATCGCACCGTACGGATGATTGCTTAAAATTTCGTTTACAATTTCGTTGGTTGTCAGGCACGGCGAGAAGGCATCGCTGCTTTCACTAACGCCAGTGCGCGGATATGCGTGTGGACGAATGACGGAACACGCGATTACGCGTCGCCCAAGAAGACGGCGGACGGGTGAGTCGCGCGCGCCTTCCGACCCTCGTCGCGCCGTCCGACCGTCGACCCCGTCTCCCTGCGGTCGGCTTGCTGATGACGCAGAAGTGTCACATTCGCTCACTGTAAAAAAAGTTCGGATTTTTGCCATACAAGTGTGTGGGAAAAATCCCATACGCGTGTGGGACGTGAAATTTCCTACACATGTGTAGGATTTTTCCTATACACGAAATAGTGTATAGGGAAAAACCGATACGTATGTGAAAAATCCCACACTTTTGTGGCAAAATGCCTACGAGTGTTTAGGAATAAATTTTCCCATACAAGTGTGGGAATTTTGCTATTTTTATCTTGAAAATTTCCGA
>NW_026267136.1:4190276-4192263 GCF_000697945.3 Frankliniella occidentalis
GGGGGTGGGTGGGAGAGATGCGATAACAAGAGGCAGTAGAGAGGTAGAGAGGGAGAGAGTCGTGGGGAGGGGAGATGATGGCTGAAGTAAGGGGCAGAGGGGTGCTTAACGACTCCCCATTCTCAATGAAGGGTGAAGTAAGAACGAGAGAAACGAACCCGAACTGTCTACACTGTGTGGTAAATTGACCTTTGCCGTAGCCACTCCTTGCCTGCTACCCGCTCGCCTCGGAGGCTGGCCTCGACTCGTACTACCTGCCGCGCTGGCCGGAAAAAAAAAGGCTGGCGGTGGCCGGCACTTTGGCCACGTACTCTGTTAAAATTCAACGATCGACTTTCTTCGGTTACTCGGGTGGCTGCACTCGCGCCGCTGCTGCATTTTTGTATTGCATGCTACGTATTTCTGACTTGTAGATGGCGCCACGTGTTCCGTGATCGTCTGGCGGCTGAAACGCGCCACCCCAATCGTACATCTCTGCCGCGCAGTTGTTACTTGTCGGTGCTGCCCTCTGGCGGCGGCATTTCTAGGCAAGCGGAGCTTCACAAACATCCGCCCCGTGTCAAGCCTGTGCCGAGGGTCGTCCGGATAATGGGGCCGGGCCTCAGGCGGGGCGGGCGGGGTGTGGTGGTGGGGGCGGGCTGAGGCTGGGTACGGTTCTGTGAGGGGAGAGAAGAAGAAGCGGAGGCGGAGAAAGAAGGTTGGCCCTTTGTTCTGCGATCCTCTGCGACCTCCTTACTCTTTTTGTTGCTCATCGTTTTCTCATATTCCTCTTCCCGTTCTACTTGTTATGCCGTTCTTGTTTTGCTTGATCATGCTGTTCCTCTTGCCGCGTTCCTCCCCGTTTTCTGCGTTTTTCCTCTCGCTTTGTTTGTCTCTGTTCGCGCAGCTGGGACGACGGCTCAGAAGAAACAAATTGTTAGGCCAAGCTACACTGATCTTGTACTGGGTGTAATCGTGAATACGCAGCAGTGTTGCGGGATTGCATACTTAATATGGCCATATGGCCGTAGGGGCCATGGGCCTTTGAGGGTGTGAAGAGTAGGCAAACCCGCAACATTGCTTAAATTTGAACACTTGAAATTTTTTGATTAACTTTGAAGTATTCAAACACTAAGAAGAATATTCCTTTCTGAGTACTAAAGGTTCGTCTTATGCTTAAGAAGTGCGCAATATAGTGTTGCATGGCGGCTTTCCTTTTTACCGTGTATAATAACGTTTTGGAGTTAACGGACACATTTTTGAATTTGAATATTTTGTCGCAAAAAGTGTTCAGAAACTAGTTTACATGTGTCTCAGGAATCGCTTCGAAAGTGAAGAGAAGGCCCTGAAAAACTTGGGAATGTCACAACTCAAAAGCTATTTTCAGTGTAGCCACGCCCACGCTTACGTGACTGGTGACGGCCTGGGAGCGGGCCGGGTGAAGGCGCCGTACTCACGCTTTTGTGAGCGCTGCCAAACTGAATGTAGATTGGGGGCGTATTTTAGAAGCAATATTTAGGAGTCTGGAATTGTTTTTTCACAAGAGCAAATGCTTAATGCCGTCGGATCGGGAAGAGAATTGGGATGAACTGTACTACGACCAAATGTTCAAAAATTGCTATTCGGCACTGAGTAATCCGGATTGATACTCGTCAAGTGGCGCTATCGTGGAAGGAAACCGACATTCGTGATACTAGCGCACAAAACTGCGGCATTTCTCATGTAAAACACATCTCGTAGGAGGTCCATTCATCTTGGAAACAAGCTATTTTTATTAAGTTCTCGTCTCGTTGAAAATGTCCAGCTTCTACGTTTATTCACTTTCTACTTTTGCTGTTTTTTTTTTTATCGAGGGAAAAGGCTAGCGAAACGATACGCAATATCATACGTTGCCCCCGGCGAATAACGAGCATTCTCCGGCCCATAATAGTGTGTCAGAAGCACGCGGCGCACGCTGGACACACCCTCCCTGGCCGCGCCCTTCGTGTCGAGAGAGAGAGAGAGGGGG
>NW_026267136.1:4192313-4195545 GCF_000697945.3 Frankliniella occidentalis
AGGGGGGGAAGGTGCAGTTCCGGTCCGACTCATCTGAACTTATTGTGGCGTGAATGAGGGACAATCAACCCCCTGCCGCGTGAGAGCGGCCGCTCGGCTGGCTGTCCGCGGCGGGCCCGCGAGACCTGGACCGCGTCGGAGCGGGAGGCTGATCAACCGTCCGTCATCCGGTTGTGGGACAACGCTCTAGACGTCCTCTCGCGCGTTTGCTTCATCCAAAACGAAAAAATAATCTCACAATAAATCTGCACCGGCTGACGTATTGCTTTGCCCCTCCACACGGACGCCGCGCCGTTTGGTCCGCAGGCAGGCGGATGCCAAATGAATCGAGCGCCACGAGTGGCTGGATCGGCAGTCAAACTGTCGAACGCAGGCAGGGCAGGCCACTCAGCCGGCGCCCCCCACCCCTCTCTCCTGCGCCAGGCAATATCATGCAAGCAGGCCCCGCGGGCGTTGTGTGGTGCGGGGCGGCGGGGGCGGTGGAGGGGGAGGGGCGGCGAGGGGAGAAAGGATGAAAGCGCTTGGAGGGGTTGGGCGATCAACAGGTGCCCTCATCCCTCCCTTCTCCTTCTCGCTCAGACGTCCTCCCCTGCCCCTCCCTAGCTAGCGTGCTGGGCCGCTGGGTCTCTCTCTCTCTCTTTCCCCCCCTCTCTCTCTCTTCATCTCCCTCTCTCTCTCCAGGTCCTCGCGGGGCCGCGCGCCCTGCCCCGCCCACAAGTGCAGGGCACACACGAGTGTCGTGCCAGCTGAGGTGAGGGATGGCTACCGAGCTACACACACACTCACACGCACTCACACGTTTACAGACGCTTGCCGGAGGAAGGTCACGTCCCTCACGGAACCAGTTTGGGGCTCATCATCATCGGGCCGGCGGCGCGTCGTCGTCAAATGGCACGACGCGTCTTCATTGGTCGTCCGGGGCGCCTGCGGGCGGGTCGGCGGCGCCGCGACGCGTGTGGCCGCGCGGGTGGTGACAGATCAGGCTCGTCCGAGATCGATTGCCGTGCGTGTCGCGCGACGGCCGTGCGGCGCCTTATGGGTGCCGCGGTTCGACCTGGACGTGCTGCTGGAGGCGCTTACTTGTCGTGTGGTGTCCAAGCAGCTCCGCGCCCTCCTGCCTCGTCCGTAACAGGGAGGTGACACCTATGACGTGCGACGGGGAGAGCCCCATCGACCACCCCGCTCACAGTCCCAGATTCCTAGCACGTGGCTTCCAAGAGTTTTAGTCATGACGTGTTTGTGAACAGGCTTTCTCTGCGTCACGGTTACTTTAAAGTGATCGAATTTCTCATTTTACTGTTGGCAATTTCGACCCACGTTGTGGAGACGCGTCGTCTCGGCCTATAGGAAGGGAGCTTTGCGTGGCAAAAATATTTTCCGTGGATCCTGAAGGGTCGCTGGGAGCGAGATTATGCGATATCCCTTTGTGTCGCCGCTCAGCTCAGCTCCGCTATGCTCCGCGCACGATGCGGACCCGCTCCCCGTCCCTTGCACAAGCCCGACCGGTGTGCCACCCCTCGAGCAGCAGTCTTTAACCCTGTGCATGTTGCCACAGCACACGATCTTTGTTGCAGGCAGCACAGCAGATCCCTTCCATTTTAGTAAATCTGGCTGTTTTGTACACAGGATTTGAGGCGATCAGCGGGGCGGGCGTTCGGCGTATGTCGAAATTTTGACGGGGCCGCTGTCCGCGAACTGCTCTATCCGCCGGCGGGAATCGAATTAGCTGCCAGACGAGCGACGGGGAGGGGGCGGGCTGCTTGCGCGCCAGCAGTCTTCGCGTCGTGAGAGAAAGATCAGCTGTCGGACGGACGCGCGGCTCTTCTGTCATTCAAATGGGACAGCGCCATTAATTAGGAGCGGGCTGCTTACTTTTGGGTCATAAATAATGGAGCGAGGCCAGGCCCTTCTGCATTTCAAGGTGCGATTTTCTATGCATTTAAAGGTGTGATTATCTAGAGCGTCCTTTGCCTGCTGCATAGGAATGACAGCAGCACGGTCAAGCGCAGAGACCTAATTTTCCGATCACGTAGAGTTTGAACGTGTGTCCCTCGGCGATAATTGGGTCCAAAATGCAGGTGTAATAGGGCGTGAAGGGTGGGGGTCTGGCGTTGGCGGGAACAGCTGCCTCAATGAAGTGAGACAAATAACCCGGTGGATCCACCACTTCACATTTCCCGTCGCCGGTCGGCATGGGACTGGTGGGGCGCTTGGTTTGTTTAGGCTGGGAGTGTCTGGCCGGGTGTGACAACCAGATATAGGAAAGGTGGAAATGGTGGGGGCATCAGCTGCCAAAATAGATGACCGTCCCTGTCGATGACAAGGATCGATGCTCCATCTTTTCATTTTCTTGGAGTCGGAATGCCTGATGAGTCCTGTACGGAAAAGGGTTCCAACTTGTACGGCGGGTATGTCCGAGCTGCAGAGGCCCTTCCTTAGGCTTTCTTCTCACGGACTGTGGGAGCGTCCCGCGTCCAGGTTGGGCTGCTGTGCCTCGGATGTCAGTCTCGTTCGGTGTTGCCACCTGTTCCAGTGACACGACTGGTTTTTAGGGTACCTCGGGCGGGTACCACTGGCGCGTGTTATGCGCTGTCCGAATAATGTCTGCTTTATCGCCAGGTACCTTGTTATCACCTTGCCCTGACCTCTTCATAGCGCGTAGCCGGGAAGGCTTCCCCTTACCTCTCGCCTTACCCCCTCCCTTTCGCCCTCTTCCCGGACGGAGTGGGGAGGCAAGGCACACCCTGTTGACGGCATCGTTGCTGCCCTGGGGGGCTCGGAAGTATACACCATTCGCGTCCACCAGCCATGTGCCTCAGCGCTTCTGTCGTGTGAGGTCTTCGCACTGCAAATGGCTGGCCACGTGTGAACGGGCCTCGAAATTGCGCTGCGCTGGAGGAAAGAAAACAGATGGATGCTCTCTCGCGCTGACGCGGTGTACGGTAACCCCCTCTCCCTGCTCTACCACCCCCAACCCCACCACGCCGTGTGATCATGCACATCCGCTGGGGATGGGGGAGGAGTGCCACCACCACCACCACCTCCACGCTGTAGAGTGGCATTACTGAACCGTTTGTTGAACTCCACGGAATGCAAGGCGGGAAGGGCTCCTCCTTGAGGGGAAGGGGGAGGTAAGGCGAAGCACGGCAGCAACGACTCTCGCATCACAAAAGAATACACAACAACAAGACCCGTCCGCCCGACCCTCCTCTCCCTTCCCCCGCCCTACCCT
>NW_026267136.1:4205525-4206696 GCF_000697945.3 Frankliniella occidentalis
AACGCAACAAGCCCTGAGCTGAGGTAAGCAAATTGTATTATTCTTCTATTCATATTTTAATTGGAGCATTGATTATATCCATGTCTTTGTTGTTACGCAGAGAATGCTTGAATCAGACAACTGAATTTCCGAAGTTTCCTTATCTGCACATACAATTGTAATTTTACTACTAGCTGTATTGAATGATCAATATTATTTTGTAGTTATTTGGTCTGCTGACCAGTGCTTATTGTTACTACTTAGTAAAACCTACTTGTTTTCATAATAAACCTTTTAAACAAGCATTTTTATTCCAATTGATTTTTCCTGAACATCTATTATTAAAAATGTGTTGATTATGCTTAAACTTATTTGGTGATTGTCAAGGCAACTATGGGAGAAGTGAAAAGATAATTATGTTCCACTCACAGAAAATTTAATGACAGCAAAAGTCAAATTATCATACACAATTATAAAAGATGTATAGGAACTTCCTTAAATTATACAATTTCAATACAGAAAAGACTGAACAAAATATGGCAACCCAACTTCAACAGCAGCTGTTTAAGTTTTTTTGGCTTTTTCTCTTCGGTAGCAGACATTGGTCAAGAGGCTGAAGTGCTGGGTAAAGCCTTTGTGGTGGGTGACCTTCTTGATTTAACAGAAGCGGCTTCGCTTGAGAGGTACTTAGATCCAGTGGAGTAGATTGAACGGAGGGAGGTGTAGGGTTCACTCTAAGACTCTAACATCAGAGGGACCAACATCATCAAAAATATCCTCCTCTGTTACCATTGCAGCCTGTGTGTGAAAACAAAAATAGAAGTTAGATTTGCCTTTACAAGCCTTTACACAAACATCAGATGCATCAGTACATGAACAACATGTAGTCCTCCCCCAAGAGTTGAGGAGCTCAAAATCAAGAAACAATGCGGGTTTGTTGCTGTACTCTCGCATTTCAATGAATTTCAGTCGAATAAACCAAAGGGGTAATAGGACCACTTAACCTAAACAGTGACAAAACATGGATCGTTTGGAATTGTAACTCACCGATTAATCCGGAAAAGTTTTGTTGAAACACATGTCGGTTAGGAGGTGTCGTTGCTCGCCGCCTCGCCTCAAATAACCACCGAAAACAGGTGGAATCTCAGGTAACCAACTCAGAAAAATGTTGATCAAAACACACAACAAACCG
>NW_026267136.1:4206746-4210107 GCF_000697945.3 Frankliniella occidentalis
AAGCAGAAAGAGACGCATGATGGGGAGGGGGTGGGCGAGGTGAGTTTGAGTCTTGAGTGCGTTAAACTATTCAAACTCGTAACTTAAGATATTTGTTGACTGTTCCATTTTACGGCCCGAACCGGATGTGAAATCCGCACGCACGCCTGCATGCGGTATGCGGTGCAAACGTACGACTGGTGACTGGTCTGTTTGATGGGAAATGATTGGGCGCGAACTTCAAGCAATCCGGAGGTCCATGCTTTGTCTTGTAACTGTAAAATTTCCTTACATCATTTACAAATTTGCGACAGCCTAGTTTTCGACGCATCCGTGCAACAAAGGCGGATCAAAAAGCGGTCGCTGAACAATGATGGATCAGAGAGCGGTCGCTGAACATCGACGGATCAGAAAACGGTCGCTGAACAACGACGGATCTGCTTTTTGCTGATCTCGGCATATTTGACTTTGGAGGCCTCTCACTCATCGCGGAGACGTTGTATCGTTTTCAGTAAAACATCATTTTAATTGTCATCATCTCGTGAATGAACAGAGACAACACCCAACACGATGCGATATCTCTAAGGAGAGTAAGAGGCCTCCAAAGTCAAGTATGCAGAGATCAGCAAAAAGCAGATCCGTCGTTGTTCAGCGACCGTTTTCTGATCCGTCGTTGTTCAGCGACCGCTTTCTGATCCGCCGTTGTTCAGCGACCGCTTTTTGATCCGCCTTTGTTGCTCGGATGCGTCGTTTTGTTTGTCGATCAATTCCAAGTCGACACAAAGTGCTCTTGTAAATAAACAACTTTCCAAACTGGAAAATTTTACCGTAAACCTCTGGTCATTTTTCACACTGATGCCGCGGTTACTTTTCTTCATTCAAATATACACCCCCTGAAAAAAAGTGAAACGCGTGAGAGTGCCTAAGTTGCACATGCTCAGTCTATTGACCTGACCGGTTTACTAATTTATCCAAGGACCATTAAGTAGATGGACTACGCATTCGGTAGTTTCTGCGCGCATTTACAACCGGGCATGTCAACCCGCCGCTGACAGGTTGGGCACCGCTTCGGCACTCCTCGGCCGGGCTCGGGGCCTGCTCGGGGCCTGCTTCGGGACCCACCTCGAGCCGAGCGAGGACCAGCGAGGACGACGCCAGCGGGGCCTCGCTCGCTCGGCTCGAGGTGGGTCCCCAAGCAGGCCCTGAGCAGGCCCCGAGCCCGGCCGAGGAGTGCCGAAGCGGTGCCCAACCTGTCAGCGGCGGGTTGACATGCCCGGTTGTAAAGGCAACACAGCGGGGTTCAGTTTGCGTAGTCCATCTACTTAATAGTCCTTGAATTTATCTCCTTTCCACGTTGCGCCTGCGCCCGAATTACGGCGCTCTTTTTTTCGGCACGCAGGACCTACTGGGTCGTAAGAACAACTTGGACGGAAGTTAGACGGCCGACAGGTCTGGTGCGACGTGAAAAAAGAACGACCGTAAAGCGAGGGCGGGGAGGGAGGGGCTGAGGGGGGCAAGAAAACGGAAGCGTCGCGACTGAATGAACAAGGCGGTATAATTAATTCGGAGAACAATACCCTGCCGTCCCGGACTGTCCCAAACGCACCAGCCGCGGCGGCGCGGCAGCGGCACGGCAGTGCCCCGGCCGCCCCGCGGGGTAATGACATGGAAAATATGGCAAGCGCCTAAAATAAGAACCGCGCCGTGGCGATTGGGCGCGAAGCCACCGGCTCGCTGGTGTGTGTGTGTGTGCGCGCGCGCGCGCGTGTGGCCACCGGTGCGGCGTTAGGAGGGGAGGTGGCGTCGGCGAAAATGTTGCGTGACTTGGGCGTTGACTGTGGTTGTTTGTCGTCCGTCTACGCGTCGTTTGGTTATTCGCAGGGGTCATCGCGTTGTGTCCAACGAGTTGTGAAACGCGTGCTGACGGATAAAGAAGGTTTTATGATTACTGATGCGAATCATCCTATAACACATCTTGTGACAATGACATTGCAACCGGGAGAGTTCATGATTAGTGCAGACTGTTATTTTAAATTTTACGACGAACATCCATTGCTTTTCACGTTGCATAAAAATGCTACATTTTGGTGTTGTTCCAAAATTGTTAGTTGATTATTTAAGTTTGGTTTTACAATTCGGCCGGTTTGTATTTACTTTGCTTGTGACACAGATTTCGCCATAAGCTCACGTTGCAAAGCCCTCTTTTTTTCCCTTGTTTTCTAATGTTGTGGTGAAAACAATTTCGATCCCGTTTTCCGGGTTGTAACCTCGTCCTGGACGCGCGCGCGCCTGCCCCGCTCTCTCCCCTCCCTCCGGCGCATTAATATTTCATGGACGCGGGGCGGCGGAGGATGGACTCCTGTCGTACAGATTGAAGCGGAGTGGAGTGGTAGGACAGGCGGGAGGGGGAGGGTGGAGGCGCCTGTCCTCTCGGCGCTTTTAGGGGATGCGACTCGAAACAGAATCTGGCGCCAAAAGAGATGAAAAGTCGCGCGTCGTTTGGGATTTATCGTTTCGGCGCATTCGAAAGGCGTATCGGGTTTCTCACTTGTACGTAGCCTGTCGTGTTGGTTTACTTTACATGTGCGGTGCAAACGGGATACAAAGCCGCGGCAGTAAAGGCACGACATTGCGACTCTCTTTCTCCCCCCAACCCTTTCATTTCCGCCTCGCCTTTCACTCCCAGCTCCCTCCCTCCCTCCCGCTCCCCTCCCCCTGTCCCCTTTATCTCCGCGCAGTCCCGCGGGCGCAACACTTCAGCGTGCGGTGTGGCGCCGCGTGGCGCCGCCGCCCTGCGCCTCGCCGCGCTGCTGCCTCGCCGCGTCGCGCTGCGCTCGCTGTGCCTCGCCGCGCCGCGCATTCCAGCCAGCCGCCCAAGATGACGCCGCAGTCCAATTTCCGCGGGGCTTTGAGCGAACCACCCCTCCAGCGCACCCCCCACCGTGCCCCGCACCACTCCCCGCCCGGCTCACCCCGCGCCGTCCCTCTCTTTTCCTCCCCTCGCTTCACCCTCCTCCTTCCTCCCCCCGCGGGGCACAGCTTGCCCGGTTCTCACCGCCCTGGCACGCGTCACCTGGCAGCTCTGCGCGCTGCTCACTAAATATTGCACCAGCTTTCTCTTGCTCACGTTGGTGCTGAGTGACCGGCAAGGATTTGCAATTAATTTTACGTGAAGGAAGTGTAATTTGTTTCTCAATTTCTCTCTGTTACGGGTGGTTTCATTGTGAAATTTTCCTTTCACGTTCACCACGCGCGACTCGAGCTTCAGTTTATTCGTGTCCAACGTTTAAACGTTACGTTTTCACTTTGGTAGTTTTACTCCCCGGTGTATAAACAATGTCTGATTAGGGTCGTTTTTAGCGCACAGCCTGGTCAAGGAGGA
>NW_026267136.1:4214477-4215645 GCF_000697945.3 Frankliniella occidentalis
GTGTGGTATGAGAAGAAAGAGGACAATCTGTAGCGTGCAGTGGTATGGTTGGTTTGGTAACGTTACACTCAAAGTTTTGCACAAATCGCAAAATTCGTCCTCCGCAGCGCGCGCCGCGCCGCGCGCCCGTGACGGAGCATCGCCTCAGCCGCGCGGCTGGCGTTGCATACCCCTGAGGCAACTCGCCCGCACGTGTGCAAGCGGTACAGTATAAGAGGGCGCGGCGTGAATCCAGCCACCTGGTACATGCAAACATGTTGCACGGCGTTATTCGGCGATGAGGTTAGTGGGGTTAAAGTTTTACCGTTAAACCTTGGCGACATGTGATCTAATTACTAATGCATGGTGGACAACAAATCTGCACTGTTTAAAGTTACAACTGTAAATCACAACAGAACGGACTGGTAATGGACTGGTAATCCTGTAGGCTCACTATACTTTATTCTATAAGAAAGTTTTTTTCCAGCAATGTCAAGTCTTTGTCTCTCAAATACCAGTCGAACAGATTTTGACCGTAGCATGGAAGTATACGCGATCGTCGACGATCTGTATGAATTCTGTTTCTGGCGGTGCAGAATTTTTAACAGTGTTTATTCCTGACCCTTTTTTTCATCATCCTCTACATCCGTATTGCTTGTACTACGCGTGTAGTAGTCTTCCGAAATGTGTATAGGAATTTTACTACACGAATGTGTAGGATACATACCAACGATTAACGAACAGAATAAATTGGAAAGTCCTAAACTGTCTTTGTTGCTAATTTTTAAAGCTAGTATTATATGTAGTTGTTGAAGCTGTTGAGAATTATAGCCAAATCAAGTGTGCTTTTATTAGTAGTTAATTCTTCTTAAATTTGATGTGCTTTCAGATCTGAAAAGAAAAGGCGGCTCTTCACTCACGAGCTGGTCTGCCAAACGAGCCGCAATTTGGGCGAACTGCGATCCAGAGGCACAAAAGCAGGGGCACTGCAGGGCCAACCGAAGCACCGCAAAAAAGGAGGAAGGCGCTCCTCAGCCGGCGTTCTGTTACGTCGGGGTTATCGTGCGCTGATCGTATTGAAGGCAAACCCTGCGCAGCACTGCTGTAAGTATAGGATAATGACATGGTAACGCGTGGAGCAATAACAGGTCCGGAGGGGGCGTGCCTCCATTAAAGTGAGGGGTGGTCA
>NW_026267136.1:4215695-4217800 GCF_000697945.3 Frankliniella occidentalis
GGGGCGTCTTGGTTAAACACCACCTGTTGCATTTTCAGCCACGTCTGGTCTGCGTCTGGGTATCAGACCAACGATGAAAACCCCACTTCATGCGCGTCGCTGCAACCCTTGTTAAGAATAGTACAATTATAAAACAAGGAGTCCATAGTTTTATGACGAGAAATGCCCCAAATCCGACGAGCTTCGCTCAAACTTCAAAGTTCATCATAATTTTCCCCTTTCCCCCCAAAACTCGGACAATGTCCTCAAGTTCGGTAGAGTCATTTTTTATGGCCAAGTCGCAGGTCGGGGTATACTCCGAGTTTTACAAAGTGTTTACTTTTCTGATTGTGTTCCTCCTCTCATTTTGAATGTGTTTTGCCCCTACCAATGCACCTGACGCGTACGTGCCGCCCGCACGGTGGTGAGCTCGGGTCAGTGCGGCAGTGCGGTACTTTTGCACCCCGCTCGGAAACATGCGGCCGTATGCGTCTTGTGTACCCGTCAATTCCTATGCCTTTGATATTTGTTTGGTGCGCGTGCGCACGCCGCGCCCACGCGTGCACGCGACGTAATCTCTCGCAATTAGAGGGGGAGGGACTCGCGCGCCGTGTGGCGTCTGGTGCGGGGCGCGGCCGAGCGTGGAGGGGCGGGGCGCCGGGCGCCGACCAACACTACGTTATTGAAACGTCGTGGCAAAGTCGCACAGAGACGCAGATTGTGAGCTTCTTGCGCTTGGAGGGCCACGTCCTTGGCGGTCACTCTGGAAACCCAAGTGTGTACTTGATTGCAGAATATTCTGTGTACTTGGCAAGTACACAGAATATTGTGTGTACTCGGTCAAGTACACAGAATATTGTGTGTACTTGGTCAAGTACACACTAAGTCTCCTGCATAAATGTATGGAGATTTTAGTGTGTACTTGACCAAGTACACACAATATTCTCTGTACTTGACCAAGTACACAGAATATTCTGCATACACGTAGGTATGCATAATATTCTGCATTTAAGTACACACTTGGGTTTCCAGAGCAACTCGTTCGTGTAGGCGACCGTTGCATTTCGAAATCTCTGAATAAAAAGAAGAGAAATACGAAAAGACACGGTCCGTGTTATATTTTCAGCTTGCCCATATTTCAGTACTCGCACATTGACTATGTACTATTTTGTGCGTAGCACAATTGTCAACACACATAACCTACCCTACGTACAAAATTTGTACGTCACTATATGTACAAAATTGTACATCGCTCAAAATTGTGCGTACGTTACGTATGTGCATATTTGTATGTAGCAATTCTGTGCACGGGTTATACCAGGTTTTAACTCTGGGAAAATTCGGAGTTCATTGAAGCCGTTTTTTCTAAACATTTCACATTTTGATTTCGTAGAGAGCTATCCTAAGACCTCACGCCATTCTATAGTTTTTGGAGCCACCTGAAGCTATGAAAATCTAAAATCTTGACGTGTGCAACGAAACAGGCCTTTCTTTGAAGAGTTCCATGCGCAAACTGGTTTTTAGGGATGACGCCTTCTCTCGTGCAAATGTTTCTACTATACACAAAACTCATGGCATTGAGATCAAACCTTATTTGACGAATAGCATGCTCAAGGAAAGCCGACCTAACCATACATCACCAGATTTAAAGCCTGAACTTCCATCCCAAGTAGCCTTTGGGCAGCTCATTTCTCCTAATTTGCGATTGTTTGATAGTCCTCACTAATCCAATGTAAAATAAATTCTTTGGTGAATTTCCGAATAGTTTCAATGGTTTTTACTCTGGTTAAATTCTTTTAATAAACATACCAGGTGGCTGATTCACGCCGCGCACTTTCGTAGTTATACTGTACCGCTTGCACGCGTGCGGATGGGTTAGCCTGTGCTCGCAGCCGCAACGGCTGCTTATGGCCCCGTGCGAATAGGCAACCAGGGGTATGCAACGCCAGCCGCGCGGCTGAGGCGATGCTCCGTCACGGGCGCGCGGCGCGGCGCGCGCTGCGGAGGACGAATTTTGCGATTTGTGCAAAACTTTGAGTGTAACGTTACCAAACCAACCATACCACTGCACGCTACAGATTGTCCTCTTTCTTCTCATACCACACTTTTCTTGAAATAACTCGTAA
>NW_026267136.1:4221395-4235675 GCF_000697945.3 Frankliniella occidentalis
GGAAATAAAAAAGTAATATAACGTAGGCGCTTAGAATGTTGTGTGCGCGCGCGCGTTCGCTCACTCGCTCTCTCTCTCCCTACACGATTCTTCACTTTATTTGCATTGCAGATTCGTGATGTTTTTGCATCACACGGCGCCGCAGCACTCTGCGTCAACAATTTGGAATAACCAATCGCGCCTGCATGATGGAACAATTGTAGGCGGAAAAGGGTGTGGTGGGGGGGTGGGTGGAGAGAAGCGCACCGCGGCTTATGGCAAAATCGCCGATCGGTGCTCCATTAGAATGGAAAAGGTTGCTGATCAGATGGATGTCAATGCGGGAAATGGAAGTGGAATGCGAAATAAACGGGGTGATGGGGGGAAGGGGGACTTAGGCTGAAACAATGGGACGCCTTTTTGTCTGCTTTTTAATTAATTTGCTGTTGGGGGAAAGTACTACAGTACATTGTTCCTCTCGAACCTGCCCTGAAAACTCAACAGCGCTTAACAGTGTACATTGTATGCTGATATATCAGCAAGCATTGGTGGTCACTGATATATATACCACTGTATACATGGCATATGTACACTGATATATAACAATCATCAATGATCATGCTCAGGTGTTGGTCTAATATTTCCTTTCAGACAGATATCATTACTAGGGTTCACTAGCGAAATGGGGCGCCTTTTGAAAATGAAGGTACAATATTAAACCAAGTTATGGTACGTAGTGGTCAATTTGGACCCTATCACGTAGTAGCTCGTTTGATTGCTCTCTTCACGAAGAATCTGGAAATGCTATCCATACCGGATAGATATTAAGCTGATAACTTAAGTGTACAAAGAGGGAAAATTGGGAATATTTTTTTACAATTTCTGGGTAAGTCCTGAGTAAATACCCGATCACCACTTTTTATTCTCACTACGCTAATTTTTTCCGTCACATTTCTCACTCTTTTCGTCCGGCCCTCCTCCCCCTCACTGGTCGGGGTGAGTGAAGTGCTTTTGGTTTTGTCTGTGGGGAGCGCTGCTGCGCCACGCCACGCCACCGCGTGTGGAGGGGAGATAAAGTAGCGCGGCGCGGCCTGGCGCGGCGGGGAGGAGGACAGAGACGGATGGTCGGGCGGGTGCGCCGCGAGGCAGTGGGAGCGAGCGAGAGCGAGCGAGAGCACTGCTGGCCAGTGATGTGAGCACTAATGCGCTCTAACAGATCGGGTTTGTCATGTGTACACACGCACACACACACACTCACCCATATCAGGACTCAACCCGTCCCTGCCCCCCTCCTCTTCCCTCTCTCTGGTTTTATGTCCCTGTATTTCCCTCTCTTTCCCCCTCTTCCCCTCTCTTCGTGCCCCCTCCCCTCTCTCTCCCTTCGTCTCTCTCCCTCTGTCCAATGCCCTCTCTCTATTTCCCCTCCTCCCTCTGTGCCCCCTCTCCCCCCATCTGTCCTCGCTCTCTCCTGCCCCTCCCCTCCGTGCCCCCTCTCCCCTGTCTGATGAATTTCTTAATGATTTCTCACTCTCTTTTTCATACTTCCAATAGCACTAGTGACAGCGAGAGAGAGAGAGAGTTCTCTGTCTCCCCCTCTCTATTGCTGTTGTGCCATCCTTATTCCTTAAAAAATGTCAGAAGGTGTCTCCTGGAACTGCAACAATTTGTGTATGTAGCGGTATGACCATGCGCTACAGTCGTGCATTCCATTTCTTTGCCCTCGTGATTAAATGCGCCCGATAAGGCGAGTGCGCGGCCGCGTGTGTTGTTCCCGTCGGCCATGGTGCGCCGCTCACGAGAGGCAATTAGGGATTATGCCTTATTTATCCTTGTTGCGAGTTTGTTGTCGCTGCAAACAATCGGCGGGAGGCGGCCGGGCGGACGCGGCGCCGCCGCGTGTCGCGCGGCTGAAGAAGTTGCTAGAGGGCGCCTAAATGAAATATAATTGCGCGCGGAGGACATAATATGCTGCCGCTGTTGCAGGTAACGGCGTGGCAGCTGACGGTGGGTCGGCGCGGCTCGGGCGGGCCGCTGCTGTGCAGCTGTGCGCGAGCGGAGCGCAACGCAACGGGAGGAGTCCGCGAAAGTAGTGGTGAGTCAGCAAAGCCTTCAAGAAGGGCAAGGGACGTAATTCAGAAAGTGTAGCCGGCCGAGTGGGTGACATTCATTGCATTTGCGTTGCCGTGCCCACATGCCGCAGCGGATAGGACAACACGACAGGATATTTGAAGAAGCCGTTAAACGCGGTAGGTATATAGAACCGCTCTTCGTGTGTACCTCAAAGGATTCAGTAAATCCTGTGTTGAAATCGTTCACCGGGCCTATCAAAGGCACGACGCGAGGAAGGGAAC
The DNA here is from genome assembly GCF_000697945.3 of Frankliniella occidentalis. Taxonomy (NCBI): domain Eukaryota; kingdom Metazoa; phylum Arthropoda; class Insecta; order Thysanoptera; family Thripidae; genus Frankliniella; species Frankliniella occidentalis. The sequence continues at coordinate 4,223,726 of NW_026267136.1, forward strand.
CGCCACGGGGGACGGGGGCGTGCGGAAAGAAAGCATCATGGTGGGTACACTGTTGAGAAAGACTGGTTCGTCCCCGGCAGCGCCCGGCGCGTGGCGCAGCTCCGTAGCCACGCTCGCGCGCGCGTGCAGGGAAAGAAAATGGAAGCGGAAACCTCGTTGGAATATCTGACAGTGTTCTGCGGCGCAGAAGCGAGGGCGCCGCGCCCGGGCTCGACTCGAGCGGGGCCCGAGGGCCTGGCGGGGGCGCGCGGGGGCGGCGGCGGGGCTGGTGGGGGCCGTGGGGGCTGCCGTGGGGTGGTGCGGGCGGTGGGTGGCAGCGGAGTGGGGGGCGGGGGTGTGGTGGGGAGGCGGGTGGAAGTCCTTGGGGGTCGGCCGAGCCGAGGGGCTCTTTGGGACGGGCTGCCTTCCTCGCCTCCAAGCTCGTCTAAAGAAAAATCCGAGGACAGCTTTACAGGGTTGTGTCGCTGGGTGGACAAAGGCGCACCATCGTAGACTCCCTCACTTATTTAGCCTTCCTCAAAAGTTTACTCAACCCTCGCTCTGTTCAGTTCAAGTTCAAAAAGTGGGATGCTGTGAAATAATTTTAAGCTGGCTGAATTTTCTTGATGAGTCGCTGTGCTGTCCCCGGACCCAGCTCTAAAAATCCACAAATGAGACTGCTGCACAAGCAGCAGCCGCACTGAGCGGCTTTGTAGGATGTTTGCGGGACGTGGCGATGGTGCGCAGCATCGCTTGTTCGTGCGGGAAGGATGTCCTCAAGGACACGACACTTGCGTGTCGTGTAATGAGTTTGGCTGCATTGAGGGCAGTGGTTCGTCTGTCACTGTGTCCATACTGGCATTCTGGCACGGCAACGAATGAGTGGTAGGAAAGCGAGGCCATCATGTTCCCCAAGTTTGCTGCCGTAAAGTGCACTTGCTGGCCCGGAGCAGAAAAACTCCATTTGGGAAAAGATCGAGCCGTATGTAGGAGGGTAACCAGGATAATCTATGGCCATAGGCGTGTAGTATCAATCGTGTCCTCTGCGGGACTGTCGTGAGGCGCTCCTGGTGGCTGGACCCGAAAACTCCTGCTTTGGAAACGACGGCAGCTGCGTGCCGTTCGCATGCGATGCTTTGAGCCGAGCCGAGTCGAATCGAGCCTCCTCCGTCCTCCGTTCGGCTGGGCTTCGGAGCTCGGGTCGCGGAGAGGAGGGCGCGGGGGGAAGGCGCGGCAGAGTGGGGTGGGGCGGCGGTCTGGCGGGCGGGAGGGGGAGGGTGCGGGAGCAGGCGGCCGACCAATCAGAGGCGGCATGCGAGCAGCGCACAATGCGTTGCTCCGGCCGCACGCGATTTTGGCCTCGGTTGCTGGTGATGGATCTGGCCTGAGGTGACCTTTGGGAACCACAGAAAATAGCGTGTCCTTGCCCATGTTTCAAGGGGCTTCAGTGTCTCCCGTCCTGCGAATGACTTCGACTCTCTGAGCTCGGCTGTTACTGTTGCTGAGCTCGCGGAGCGAGCGTAACTCATAGGATATGTGAGAATCCTAACTTTCCAACTTCGATCACTGGTACGATGCAGTGAATAGCTACAGTGCACGCTGCTCGAGCTGCTAGGGCGAGGATTCCCTGCAGCTGGTATACAAAACAATCGCGTTACCACCGCAGCAACATCTCGCTCAGAACCCAGAAATCGCGCACCTAATTATGTTTCACGAAAGACGAGGAATCTGATTTGCAGTGTACACTGTTCCTGTGAAGAGATGCAACCATGTTTCTTTGTAAGGACAGAGTTGTGGGTTCGCCTACTCTCGTGCGTACTCGTTTTGCAGCTCAATCTTCTAACTCTGCACAGAAACACTCGGCACATACCTGTTTTTTTGTAATTGTATCTGACATTTTCAAAACACATGCGTTAACATTGCGCACACGGCGAAAGCGCAATACGGCTTCCCGGTAAACAACCGACGCGGACATTCTCGCGTTTCACGGTCAAATTTACTGCCGATCTCAACGATGCCAGAGGAGAGCATGGGCCGCGATGTGCTCTATCGATTTGTACGTGTTGTTTTCATCTCGAGGGTCGGTGTGATAGGCTGCGCGATTGACGGGCGATAACCTACTGGCCGTCGAGCGTTGAGGCTGATCGCGTACCAGCAGGTCATCAGGCGCGCGGGGCATCACGACGGGTTCTGCGAATATAACGAATAAGTCGAATCGAATGAGATGACGGGCCTTCGCCGTCAGTCGTCACACTAAAATCGTATGAACACTTTTATTCACTGCTCACTGCTTACTGATTTCAGTGCGTGTTACCCTTCACCCTTCGCCAGTATGAACAATTTCATTCGCGTAAGCCCAGCACACACACACAAATCAGCTGGCTGCTGTGAACAAAACGAATCCGCAAGTTTGAATATTTCGGCAAGATTATTGGGAAGCGTGCATCTTTTTAGAGGATTTGATCGGCCATTGCGCACGGTGCGTGGTGCTCGTACTATAGTGGCGTTTCTTCAGTATTAAATCATTTCTGACAGTGTAGCTCGATCTACTACAAGGAATGTCTCTGCTGATGCCATCATCCACTGCAGCAGCTCAGCGTGAGCGTGGACCACGCGCCGATCGGGAAGATAAGGCAAGTAAGATAAATGGTTCTGCTAACTGGAAGCATTTTCACTGGTTTTATGGACTCGCTTGTCGGCCGAGATGATCTGGGATAGCAGCTCAGTATCACTCCTCGGCGCGTCCTTCAATATTATTCCGCTCAGCCAAAGATCTTCTACGAACTGGCCATTCCTGTTTCTTTCCCTTTCTTCTTTCAGATCATTCTTGTGTACCCAAGTAAAAAGGCGTGCCAGCAAATAAGCTTCAAAAAAACGAACCAAACGCAGCGTCTGGGCAAACTCGACGCGCCGCAAAAATATGCCGGATCGGAATTTCGTCAACCGAGACCAGACGCATACCAAGCCTTTCTCGGCGACGGGGCCATATGTGCGTCACGAAGGTGAGTCACTCTCCTGTAAACCCAAGATAAAAACCCGGGAGGACAAGGTACTTATTTTTTTTCAACCGTGATAGGTCGCTCGGGGCCTGTGTGTAGCAGCGCCGCGTTCGACGCAGCGAGCCTGTTGTAGAGCTGGCATGTCTCCCCCCCCCCTCTCCTCGTTCCCTCTCTTCTTTCTCTCTCTGGCCCGTCTCTCTCCCCGCTGGCGCGGCGGGTTTACTGCAGCGAGCACACCGTCGGACCTACGTGCTGCGTGTGATGTATTATTCAGGTGGAGCCGTACAAGGCTACTCGTCAGACCGTCTCTCTCCCTCTCGGGCCTCTCCCCTCCCTGCCTCTCCTCCTCTCTCTCTCTCTCTCTCTCTCTCTCTCTCTCTCTCTCTCGGCCTCGGTGGGCGAAACAACGCGCGCGCGCACTGCTTCAAAGATGCATGGGCGGCCGGCCGCGGCGCGGCTCCCCTCCTCATTCGCCGTTTCTTTTCCTGCAATCCGGCCTCGGCGTGATCGTATCAATTTTCTCGTCTGCTCCCTCCTCCTCCGCCGCCGCCTCCTCTCCCTTTCCCCTTCGCACTCTCTTTCGTGGTCGCCGCTCGCTTCTTCATCGCCTCGAAGAGATGGAGACATAATCAGTATTGATCTCTCCCGGGACGGCATTTCATTGTGGTTGGGCCCACCAGGACGCGTCGCTTATTGACCCTTCCTAACCCCCCGTCCCTTCCCCCCTCCCCCTCCTCGCCGTATTCACACGTCGGGCCCCTCAGGATCAATGGGGCACGGGGGCCCACACGTCCTACCGCCGCGCCCGGGCCCCGCCCGCCCGGTTTTTCTCTTTTCCTGTAACGATCAGAATATGAATGGAAACAGAGTAAAAATTTATGCGGCAGAGTGTTAAGCTTTGGACTAGCGCGGGGCCGGACGGAAGGGGAGTGGGCACCAGGCGTGGTTGTGTTGGTGTTACGACCCTTTGTCCCCGTCTCATACATTACGGCAGACGATGGTTTTAAACAGGCGGTGGAAGGCGCGGGAATGTTTAATAGTTTCTGGTGTCATGCGCGCGTTTGTGTGTGGTCATTGAATTCTCCATGTATCTCTTTTTTACTTATTTGCTAAGGCAACGCAACGCGACGATAAGTAGCAAGCGAGCGAGAGCCAGCTGCAATTAACTATTTTTATTTTTTCGCTCTTTTCATTTTATTTCTGATGCGGCGAAGAGATTTCTTCTCGCTGAAATAAAAGAAACAGCTAAAAACGTTAATTGTCTGGCGAATCTACACCATGTCCTTGGGGCACGTTGTTAAATAGCGCGGTGGCGGTGATGATGATGATTAAAACAGTGGCAGACGAGCAGCGAGGGGACGGCGGGCGAGGCACGACGATGCACTTCGCCACCACCAGCCGGTCGTGCAAGCTGGCTGACGGGAGGTTCACGCTGACAGGCGGGCGATGGATGAAACACCAGTAGTAGTTATAAGCCGAAAAGGCTGCGGGCGAATTGAGAAATCAATCAATTTGTCTTTCCCAGGCCCCGAGCGGCACGACTCTCTTTCTCTCTCCCCTCCCCTCCGGCTCCGTATATGGGGCCTGGCCGCTTTTAACTGGGCGTGTGCGTTCCGAAACAGGGTCGTTAATTCAAGTGACTGGGGGGCTGGGGCCCTGGGACCGGGACCGCCGGAGAGGGGAGGGGAAGCAGGACGAAGCGAGGCAGGGGACATTCATTTGGGCGTACAAGTGCATCTCCAAGCAGCGCAAGCAGGAATGTGCTGCGGGGGCGAGGACAGGGCTGTAATTAGCCTCTTGGAGCGCCGTAATTTATGCAAACCAGCGAGTATGTGTTTGTTATTGAATTTCTCATGGCTGTGTCAGTACCCTGTCAGGAGAACTGGCTTTTATGAACTATGCGAGGATACTTTTATCAAACATTGCAACAGTTATACAAGGTGTGTGTACCTGTTTGCAGTGGCGAGAAAATGTTCCATTTCGACCCTTTTACAGCCCGGACCTCTGCTGCTGTATAAAGTGAATGTTACGTCTTATGCGATAAAATGGGATGCGGGGGTGCGCTAGGGATGGGGCGCGCAAGGTGGCGCAACGGAGCCGTCGCGCGGCTACAAATCAATAGCCATTTACGTCGAATGGACATTTCATTTTCTCGCACGGGGGTGAGACGCCGCTGCCACCCCTCTGTGCTCGTACATCTTCATTAGGGAGACAGCGCGCGCGGCTCGGCTCGGTCCGCTCGGTTGCCCGCGGCCGTTGGCCCGGCTTCGCTCGGCTCGCCTCGACTCGGCTCGTCTCCTCCCGGGTAGGGTGGTTGTTACGCCTCGCCCGGCGAAGGTCAAACTGAAATCCTACGGCCGATTAGACACGGCCAAGGTGGTCAGGCCAAGCGATCCCAAGAGTCCGAGTGCGGTTGGTCCGGCGGATCTCTCAACCCTGATAAAGACGAGTTCTTGGCGCAAGAAATGCGGAAATGCGTGCAAGAACATTTACCCACAACGAGGTACCGGGTAAATTTTAAGCGCACGTTCTTGTGACAAGGATGGGCTTTTCTGGGCGAACATGACCTCTTTCATACTCGTACGAGACAAGTATTATAGTGAGTAAGTGCGAGTATAGCATAGGGGCGAGTATTCGCGCATGGTTAAAGGTTCCTGAAATCCTATTTTCTAACGTTAATATTAGCAAACCCACAATGAAAAGAAGACAGCGGCGCAGAGAGCGCCGATAAACAGATAGGCTAGTCTCTCGGGGCAGCGAAACAGGCTAGTCTTTCGGGGCAGCGAAACAGGCTAGTCTTTCGGGGCAGCGAAACAGATAGGATATTGTTGCACGGACGCGTCGACTTCTAGTAACTGTTTTTGGTGAAGTATACTAGACTATAGGGTGGTCCACAGACCTCTTTCTTTATTTTGCTTATACTGTACCGCATGCAGGCATGCCGGTGATCTTGCCTACCGTCGCTCACCGCGGCGCCATATGGCCCCGTGCGAGTATGCAACCAACCCGCACGCCAGCACCCGGTACAGTAAGCAAAATAAAGGAAGGGGTCTCTGGACCACCCTGTAATTAGATTATAGAAACTACAGCAAAAAGGCAGATGTTTACGTAGGGTGTGATGCATGTACGCTACACTGTTTTAAAAAAATTGTTGTAAATTAATAACGAAAGTTCAGTTAGTTAGCAACACATGTTGTAAAAATCTACTTTGTGAAAAATCTCGGCAACAAAGCTTCTAACCGAAACCAGTCACTTTTATTCTGCTACTAGAAAAAAAGTTGAGTGTGTCGTTTTTTGGCTGAGCGATTAGCGAAGCCCATTACTCCACTGACCGAAAAAGTGTCATTGTGTTTGTTTGTTTGTTTGTTTGTTTGTTTGTGTGTTTGTCTGTTCGCACGATAACTCGAGAATAATTTGCGATAGCGATCTGGGAATTTTAGGGTCGTTTTGTATCATAAAAAGACACACCGAGTTCGAAGATGAGCATTCTAGCTTAAAAATTGACTTTTTAAAAAAACCAAAAACCCACAGGTCGCAAAATGCATTTTTTACCGAATATTTTTTATGGGTTTCTAAGGGGTAATTCGTGAAAGTAGATCCCTTTGGACGTCTGATTTGCTCTATCTCGTACCGTTTGGGTGCTAGGAGGCATTTCTTTACAAACATAAGGTGAAAACGACTAAATGGTCTATTAAGTCGTAAAAAAGGCCTTATATTAAAAAAATATGCAGGAAGTAATTGTCAAACCACACAGTTGACGTCGCCCACACCCTCCTTTAGGCTCAAGGGTCCCTTGATTATCTAGCATCACTAAAACGTTGATTTTCACATAACAATCTATCAAAATTCGAACCTTTGATGAAAATCGTTATCGAACATCAGAAGTTTCATGTTTCATGTCCCTAATTTTAGAGTAATAAGTCCCCGACAAATGCCATGAGTATGTCAAATTTTGGGGCCGGAAGGCCCTGTTCCTGAATACCCTCCCATTAACTCGTCTCGGGTGTCAGCGCCGCAGGCCTAGCTTCATGCGCGACAGGCGCGTCGCAGCGTAACAGTGTTTCGTGAGATATCGCGAAGCCTGTTACGCGAGACGTGGTCTGGCGTACATATAGCTAGTAAACGAAACGCGTTGCTAACAAAATTATCCACACCTTTTTTGTACATTTACAGCAAACAAATGGACTAAGTAGTTTCTGTTGTAGGCCAATTTAAGCCGAATAGCACAAGTTTCGAGAGGGGTCAAAGGAAAACAACATTTGATATTTTAGCAGATGTTTCATTTCAAAAATATACTTGTTTTTGTACAACTATTTTTGACAGTGTAACAGTAAGGCTTAATGTGTGTTACAACAATGCCGGAGCAATAACGCATTAACATTCGAAATTAATTTCAACGGTACAAGCGGCCTAGTGTACGGTTAAGAAATTGACTGGTTGTGCATGAGTTAAGTTGCCACCTAAAAACTAAATTTTGGATGGCGTTAAATCGGATATTTATCGTGTTTTGGTTATTTTACCGTGTGTACTTAGTACACACAAAAGTGTGTATTTAGCGGTATTATTCCGGTAGTTTCTCTCTTGCGTAAGTACGCTGTCAAGTTTGCATTGTCATTTCCATCGGAAAAATTACCTAAGACAAATACTTGATTTTCCGCCGGACAGATTCAGTTGTTGCGGAAGGCTCCGTACCCCATGTTCCTTCATTTGTTTCTCACACATTTGTCCGTTTCTCGTCGATTGTCCGGTGCCCTGCTGTAAGTACAGGCCTCCACTCCAGTTGTCGAGTGTGTATGCGGAACGTGCCCATTTAACTGTTCCGGCGATTTGTCGTCGGATTCGCGGGTCCTGCCGGGCGCTGCCTCCGCGGTGCCACTCACGCACCCCTCGGTCCTCCCCCGCGGATGGGACGCAACCCACACGCAGCCTTGCGCGGTCGCGGCTGGGCGGTGTGTGGCTGGCGGCACGTGGCGCGCACGCGTGTGGCACGTGTCACGCCTCTGTGGCACGCGATGACTAGTACCTGCAAACAGCGTGCGCACTGGCGTGCGACGGGGTAAGGGGTGAGGTAACTCACTAAAAATCTGACATCTAAAAAAATAACGTCACTTTTGTCTTGTTTTGGGGAAATGGAAACGTGAAAGGTGAAGAAACTAGCAAAATACAAATTCAAAACGAGTGCCAGTTAAAAATTTTGATCTTTCTAAATTTTCCTTTCTTACTTTTAAGGGGCTCCGCTCGTCGCACCTACTTCTTCGTGTCGTTAGAAGGGAGGCGGGAGCTCTTTTCAGTCAGCCAGGTCCGCTCGGGAAAGTTTCTGCAATCAGCGCCCAAAACAGGCCTTTGCCACTTTATAATTAAAAATTTACTGTCGGCTTGTGTCGGGCAGCATTATGGGGACCGGTGCTATTTTTCAGTGTAATTAGGCACCATCGCGCGTTTTATTTCGCCGTGCAGAAAAAGCCACCCCGGGGGACGCGCGCTCATTACCGCTGGAGTCACTGAGCGACTCCCTCTCTCCCTTCCCCCGCCTCACCCTCCCTTCTTCTCCCCTCTGCCGTCCCGTCTCATTTGTCTGCGAGGCTGCGGCGGGGCGGGGAGGCGCGGTGTGGTGGGGGCGGGGCGGTATGAGGCGAGGCGGGGTGGGGCGGGGCTCGCTGGGGAATAAAAGCGGGCAACTGGCCATCCCATCCTACTGGCCCCACTCGCCACAGCCTCTTCCCTTCGTACGGCCGGATAAAGCATCCACTGTCAAAAGAAAGGTGGGGGAAATAAAATTGTGCCATTGTGGAGTCCCGCTCTGCAATGGTTTTTGGGCTTTGTGTCGCTGGGAATACTGTTAAAGTATCTAGCTATGTAGTAATAATGGCCTCGCGGTCAGCGATTTGCACGATCAGTGTCTTGAAATCTGACTTCCAAGACGAGGTCGAGTATTTCGGCATATTTTCAAGGAAACCCCTTGAAGTGATCAGATCGCTCTTATCCACGAAAGTATCTTGTAATAACAGAAACTTATTTTACCGTGCGGTGGCTATTCGCCCCATTTGTAGGCAACCCCGCATGGACGCATGCATACAGTCCAACTAGGGAAGTGTGCGAGACGAATCAGAACCAGCCATCGCAGGTGTCTAAAGACCATCCACTAAAGCCTGATCAGGCGGCGCTGCACTGTAAATTGCTTACGAACAATCGGTTCGTAATGCAAACCAAAACCTTCGTAGCTTACGAAGGATTTTGAAGCGCTGTATTACGCACTAATTGTTCGAAAGCTTACGAGCAAATAGTTCGTAATGCAACACTGTTAAAAAAGTTGTGAAATTTCACATCAAAATCAGTTGTAAAATTGCAAACGTGGTTGGGAAATTTCATAACGTTGCCAATTTTGCAATTAGTTATTAAAATTCATAACAGTTTTCTGAACATTCAAATCTGTCTTCTGCAAATTTGGAAACATTTGTAATTTTACAATTTGCGATTGTAAAATTCTGATCACTCTATCGGAAATGTGAGATTTGATTGTAATTTTCCGATTGCAGTTTGTAATTTTGCGAAGTAAAACCAAATGAAACAGGACCTGCACAAGTCCCCCATCAGGTTTACTACAGTACAACGAACCTCCACACCTATAAGCCCGTTGTGACTTTGGACTTTCATGCGACGAAACAGCAACTGTACTTTAAAGAACTGCCGCCAGATGGCGTTGTGGTCAGCGCGTCTCTTTTAAGAGCAATTATTAGTATTTAACTAAAATTTGCACAAGAAACTGACATGTATTTTTGTGCGGTATGATCTGTAATAACACAATGCTGTAGCTGGCTACGCATTTGTTTTTGAGCAAAAAGTCCACCAAGTGCCCCAAATAATTGGTCTAATTCCAGCGCGCGCCGGTCCCTGCTACCTCTCCTTAGTTAGGCACGGCGCCGTTCGCACCCGTTCAGTAGGGGGCGCCTGTCAAGCGCTCCCGTATTTTTGCTGTGACTTTACCCTCAGAGGTAACTGACACTTCTTCAGCCCAACGGGCTGATCTCTAGATCGTCTGTGGTTCACCTACTCCATGTTCATGGCAGATTACTTTAATCTTATAAACCTTGATGTTTTGAAAATTCACATTAACGTTTTTAATTTTCAGATCGCAGATTGTGAAATTTCAAAACACGTTTGCAAATTTTTTTACAAGTGTTATAGTTTGTAATTTTACAAACATTGAATTGCGTAAAAAGTTGCCAACAAAATTTGTAAAATTACAATCGATTTTTTTAACAGTGAAACCAATTGGTCGTAAGAACCTTCCTAGCCTTACAAACAATCATCGCTTTGCAACACAAACAATTACTTTGCATTACAAAGAACGAAAATTGTTCGTAAGCTTGCGAAGCCTTTAGTTCGTAAGGATTTTACAGTGTGCTCCTAGCTCCGGTCGCTAGGGTGGCGCAGCGCTCTCCTAATCCACTAAGCTATTAACAGGGTGGGTGGCTGGAGAATATTGGGGTATACTATGTGGGGTTGGCTATCACATCCATTGTACGACATCTGAGACGATAGGTACCATCCCACCCCGCTTCCATGCAGGACCAACCCTTATCCTTTTTATTTTCGTGGATAAGACTTACAAAGTTGGAATTCTAGATGCACCCAAAAAACTGGGTTCTTCGATCAAGTAGAAAGAACTTGAACTCCGTTGAACTCAGTTTTTTAGTTGCGCCTCTTATGGTATCGTCGCTAGTATGTCGTGCCATTTTGAGCGTTATCGCATTTAACCGGTGTATGCAGTAGAGATTAAAATGAGACACGCCTGAAGTTCTGAGTGCATGTGCCGTCGAGGAAAGAGTTCTCACGCTTCTAGTTTGTCGCGGCGCGAGATCACACTTTACTGGTTTTTCGCGGCGGGATCGATCCCCACGATCGTGTCTTTCTCGTAGGACCCGTCGAAATACGAAAATTTGTTGTTCTTCCAAGTTCATTTCGTACCGGGCTGGTCTCGCATCTATCAGTTCTGTGAACTGTTTCTAGAATGGCCACAATAAAAGAATCCAGAATGTCGCGGTATGGATAATGTTAAATCTGGCTAGTAACCCTAGAACGAAATCGGGTCTTAGTTACTGTAGCCCAGTCAGTGGACTCAGAATGATTCATTGGGCCAATGGCACCGGATAGCATCTTAATATTGCTAGACTTGGTAGATGGTTGACTTAACCTTGATTTTCGCGGTGTTCAAGACTACAAATACTCTCTAAGTGGGCAATTCCAAGAGGAATAATATAAAATATCCATTTTCACGCTATTTTTGAGCGACTTCCGACTCGTCATATCTTAAGCTGCATCTAATCTTGTTTTGTGGGTACATGTCAGAAAACTATACACATCTCTGTCCTGAGGGTATTTGGTGATACTTACAGCATCAATCGATGCAAAACTTCCATTAGAGTTGTACTTTAAGCTCGGTTCCACAATATGTGGTGCCATTTTGTCACTTTTAACTCATCCTGAGCTATGAAACTGAATGAAATGTGTCCTGTAACGTTCCCTTGACGCTGTCCCTGAAGCCCACCCTCAACATTCAATTGCAATTTACTTTTATTTCCTTTGATTAGAAGTGGTCCCATTATTATTTTGGTGCAGCTAACTGTTGTAGCTATTAAAAACAACCGGGTCAAGTTCTCAATTTCACTTTTTCAGTCATTAAAAAAAAGAAATACTTTTGTCCCTGACATTTCCTAAAACCTCTCGCACATACGACCGAGGTAACTAAATGATCAGATTTCATAACCTAAACGGTTGGAAGAGGCATATGTGCGTCCACTAAAATAAAGCATATAGCCTAAAGAATGCACTCACCGTATAAAATACGTCAAAGTTCGATCGTATAATATTTTAATAATGAAAAGAAAAAGGAGTGTGCCAGCGTTACAGTCGCCATTCACGTAATTACCACATCTTCAAAACGGCAATGGAAACAAAAATAGGTTACGCCT
>NW_026267136.1:4237125-4242353 GCF_000697945.3 Frankliniella occidentalis
CGAGCCGAATGTGAACAGTTTTCTGACATGTACCCTTGTACAAAGGCGGAGCATCCCGAGTCCCTCACAAATTGCGTGGCGTACGGATACCCCTGCCTGGAATTGCTCATATAATACTCAAAGAGTGCCATTTTTTTGCAAACAAGACTATCCTTTGCCAATTTGTCAGTTGCCCCTCCCAAGATACTAGGAAAGTTACTGGTGCTATAGATTTTTGTTTCGAATTTGAGATTAGTCTGTAAGAAATCACAATTTCTCATATTCTGGTTTGCCTGTACGAAGTTTTTTTTGTTTTTCTCCAATTTTAGTTTTCCACTCCATCTTTGGAGTGGAGTACTCCGTTGATTGATTCTTCGGGACAATAACTACGGGGACTGCATTGAACATTCAGCCTTTAGCAAAAACTATGCTCTGGAAACTCAAATATCGTACAGTATTACAGTTTCTACTGCAGTACTAATACCGATGGTATTGACTGCAGTACCAATGCTACTGACTGCAGTACCAATAAATGCTACTGACTGCAGTACCAATGGTACTGCGGTTATGCTATGGTACCCTGTAAGTACTGTCGTTATAATTGAAGGACACTATGCATGCTATAGTTCTTACTTTGTGGAGGACACCCCTGTCCGACAGTTTTGAAAACCGGGTTGTACGCGACACTTTGAACTGTCGGACATTGTGCCCTATACAAAGAAATGTAGCGTGTGTAGTGTCCCACACTTTTAACGGCCGAACACACATGGTACCACACAAATAACTGCAGTACCATTAGTACTGCAGTTAGAACTGTGATACTGTACGACACTTGAACTTCCGGTCGGCTGGTGAATTATTAAGAGGCTGCGGTAGGACGCCCGAGTGTGGGAATCACCCACTCCCCATTTCGTATCGCGATCTGCCATTAGGGCCCTGGGAACGACAAGAATCCTTATTGCGTTCGTGAGAAAGAAAGCAGCAATGCGTAGCGTAGGAACCGCGGGCGCAGATCGGGGCCGGGGAGAGTAGGTGCCACGAAAGTATTCACAGCGCGCGCCTAAACAGAGCGTAATAACACTTTACCTTTAGAATCCAATGGCTGCACAATAAAGCAAATTGAGGAAGGGGTTAGGGGCAGCGCTCTTTCTGACCAGAAAAGTGAACTTCACGGCTGACGCGCTGTAGTTGGCTGTAAATGGCTGCTAGACTGCGGACGAACAGTTGAAACAACGGCTTTTCTCGCGCGTCGGCCAGGAAATCCGAAATGCGGTTAACTAAAATTGTAATATTTACGGAGTAGCGCAAGCCACTGTTGCGATTGATCTTGTCCTCTGTTGAGAAAGGTACCTTAAAAAACCCATTCGGTCAAAATTCGTTCCGGAGCAAATTTTTTACGTTTTTATCAGTGTTAAGGTTGGGCTGAGGGTTAGGCTGTCTTCGTCTATTTACAGTAACACTTTTTGAAGTCATTTAATCTCGCAAACATGGATGTTCACGCCAAACTTTGTTCCCTTTACAGCACTGTTCTTAGTTTTTTTATCTTATTTGTATTTTATAAAATATGACCAAATAAATGACAGCCAGCGTCGCCCCCGCCTCCCATAGCAAACGATAGGGTATGGCGTACATAAAGTGTTCTCAATTTGAGCATTTGCCAATACATTCTGCTACCTCTTAAATTTTGAATGTCAGCACTGTAAAATTTCTTTGTCACTATGACCAAAAATACGTCACGTGACTAAGGTCTTCTCGTCACCGCGACAAAAAAAAAAACAAAACATGACGACACCTCTGTACTACAAATTAGCCATGGTATTTTCGTCATCGTGACGAAGAATTTTTACAGTGAGTGTTGAACTCGGCCGTGTCTGTTCAAGGCGACTAGTTCCTGGCAGTTAAAGACATGCCTTTACCCAGAGAGGAACAAACTGATGAATTTAGCATCGGAGCGAGTGTAGTTCTAATCAGGGCCTGATCCGAAAAATAGGTCCAGTTACTCTAAAGAACTTCTCCAGGGGTCAGAACTCTTCAGTGTTATTATTTCTACCTCCCCCCTTATTACGCCAAAGGTTTTCTTGATATTACCTGAGCTATACCCATTACGACCGAACAGGATGTGGCGGCAAATTTATGGTTTCCTTCGCTTGCGAGTGGGCGTGCTAGGCTGCCGCGGTGCGCACGCGAACCCGCCACCGACAATCACCAATCGCCATATCGTCCTGCCTCCCCCACCAAACACCCACTGGCTGGCACGGCGGCGCGGAGGCGACGTCGGCGCTCCCCTCCCGAATATATTAAAACTTTTACGGCCTCGACGTTATATTGCATCCTTCCTTCTCCCCCGCTACGGCTTCGATCGACGGATTTGCGCTCGCTCTCTCTCTCTATCTCTGTCAGCAAATTGAAAAAGTTATGTGACCCACGTCTGGTGGTTTCGGCGACGTAAAGTTTGGGGTCTGCCTGCGGGTTTATACGCCAGGGAGCTGCGCTCGACGGAAAGCATTAGATAGAGAAAGAATCTAGTGTGAAAGAGAGAGCTCGTTATCACAGTGGTGGCAAGGCTGAACTCATTGTCACTTTCCGACAATGCGGGTCCCTGCTCGGCCTGCTCGCCCCGCCCCGCCCCGGCCGGCTGCGGCTGGACCTCTGACTGTGCAGGCCGACCAGCTCGACTCGTCACGGCCCGGGCCGGCCGACCGGTACAAAAGTCATCTTCCCGCCAAGGGTTCTTGCCTGCCTGCTTCCCAAAGCTAAGCGACGCGCAAACAAGACTTTGGCAAACAAGCTGGCCGCCGCGCCGCCGCGAGCATTACAGTTTGTTGACGGCCTTGCGAGCGGCCTCTCTCTCCTCTCCGAAAATTTCAAGAGATGTTGTCACATGCCCGCGCAGCCGAAGAAATGGAGTGGTGATTGTGAAGAATCTGCGAGCTCCCCAACTGGAAAATATAACCAGATATACGGTTGCCTTCAGAAAACTGACATAACTTCATGTCGGCTGAAAAAACGGAGGATCGCTAGTTACGTCAGTGAGAAAATCTTTCGAAACGAGCAGCCCTATGTTTTGAACCGTCGTGAAATTTACAGCTAGTTTATTCTATGGCAGTTCTACAACATTCAGTCTTGGTACTTCCTATCGCATCACGTATTGCTGATGTTCAGCTGTACTTTTCCGGGTTGGGTAAATAACGTTAAACTGTAAATTCAACGAGGTACAGCGTACACAATTGGGCAGAGCTCTCGGCTCTCCGAGGCCTGCTTTTGCTTTTTGGATTACGAGCGGCGATATTCTTTGCACTATCATCCCGTAAACTGATCTTTTGCCGGCCTGTGTCAGTATTTATTGTGTTTTAGTTAAATGGAATGTTTGACTATAGTTTACCGATGGTTTTATTTTTTTATTAGTATCTGTTGAACGAAATTTACATAGAAGCGCATAGAAATAATTGAAAGAAGGATTAGTACCTCTAGTAGGGGACAATTCCAGACAGGGGTGTCCGTCAGTGACGGCATTTGTGAGCGACTGAGAGGTGCTACGTATTGCTGCAATGCGTCTCTAGAAGCGTCTTGCAAAGACGCGTCTAGTCATGTGCTTCAACAACCCGCAGCACCTCTCAGTCGCTCACAAATGCCGTCACTGAGGGACGTTTTTTACCATTTTTTCTGGAATTGCCCTAAGCGGCCCTGATAAAGTCACAAGGACTCTAACACTCGTTTCTGGACGCTTACGTGGCCCTGAAGACCTTACATGGCCTCTTTGAACTCGTCTAAGGTCGTTTCCGCGGCCCTCTAGACCTTATGCGGCCACTGTGCACTCATGACAGGCCGGCCCCGTGGCTGAGACCGCCTTACACGGTTCCGTGCATTCATCTTAGGTAATTTTCGCGGCCTAGAGAGCCTTACACATCACTGGTAAGGTCCTGACCGGTCGTGACGATCTTGTACGGCCTCTGTCCACTCGTGTAAGGCCGTCCCCGCAGCCATGACCACCTTACGCGGTACTGTGCGCTGCGCTCTTGTAAAGCCGTCTCCGCAGCGCTTATACCACCTTACACGGCCTCTGTCCACTCGTGTAAGGCTAAGGCTGAGGTCGTTGCCGCGGCAAAGACCACCTCACATGGTCCCTTCTGCTCATGTAAAGTCGTCCCCGCGCCCATGACCACCTTACACGGTCCCGGTTCCGCGTGCTCTTGTAAATCCGTTCCCTCGGCGCTCACCACCTTACACGGCTTCTGTCCACTCGTGTAAGGCCGTTGCCGTGGCAAAGATCACCTTGCATGGTCCCTTGCGCTCATGTAAAGTTGTTCCCGCAGCCCTGGTTACCCTCAGAGACCCTACACCGCCTCTCTGTACTCGTGTTAGGCCTGTGCTCTGGATGCTGACGATGATCGCTTGGCAGTCCAC
Source organism: Frankliniella occidentalis (assembly GCF_000697945.3). Taxonomy (NCBI): domain Eukaryota; kingdom Metazoa; phylum Arthropoda; class Insecta; order Thysanoptera; family Thripidae; genus Frankliniella; species Frankliniella occidentalis. The sequence continues at coordinate 4,241,509 of NW_026267136.1, forward strand.
GCAAACGGCGAAACAAGGGCCCATTCCGGCCCATTCTCAAATCGACGCGCCTGGCAATGAAGCGTTGAACGCGCCAGTTTGAACGGCCGTGAATATTTAGGTGTTTATTGGCTGTGTAGCGGTGTACATTACCTTAAGGACAGAAATAACCTACCGAAAGACATAGTCATCGGTTTCGGCTGTTCTTGTAGCCCATGATTGGTCACCAACGGTCTTCGCAGCGAGTGTGCGCCAGCAGCCCTCAGGGCGAACCTCACACTTGCCCGGAGGGGATGGCCGTCTCACCGCAAGTTTCATGACTTCTGTGGTGGAGAACCCATAAAAACCGTCCGAATGCGTGCGGTGTCCCACCGTCCCAACCACCCGGGTCGTCGGCCGTGCGTGGTCTCGGCATGTTCGCATGTCTGCTTTGTCTGCTGTCCCCGCCGTTTTCTGGGATTTGCAAACAACATCCGCCAGCATGGATCCGAATAAGTCTCTGTAACGGTGTAATCTGCGAGGTCTACTCGCAGTATCACCTGCGCTGTTGTGAGCCGAGCCCACCTCCAACACTATGCTGCGCCCTCAGCGTTCACAGTCTGCGGTGCGCGGCCTCGTAATGGAAGCCGTCGGATGCCAAAAACCGTGGCCGTGGCCCGGGCCGCCAGCAGCCACCACACGGTTGCGACGCGGCGCGGCGGCGCGAGGCGACGCAACGTGGCGCGCCTGGCGACGGACGCCACGCGGCGCGTTGCGTCGCAGCGCGGCACGACGCAACGCGGCCGGCCCGGGCTCCGATTGGTGGGCGCGGCCTGCGCGGCGAGGGCGAGGCGGGGTCGATAGCTGGGACTGGAGGGGGCGGGCGG
>NW_026267136.1:4246552-4250675 GCF_000697945.3 Frankliniella occidentalis
GGGGGGGGGGCGCTACAAAAAAAACTGCGGCGTACCTAACTGATGTGTTTTGCATGGAGCTTTGCGCTGCTCACGGGATGCGTGTGGTGGTGTTGTGTCGTCTGCTCGCACCGGTAATTTGAGAGCAGATATTGCTCCGTTTTATTACGTGTTTGTATCTGTAGGCGATAAATAAAAAAGCCCTCAGGGCAGGAGCGTGTGTGTGTGTTGTTGTATTGGCAAGGTGCCCGGGTTGTCAGCGCGCTCGTTATAGAGGGGAGGGAAGGGGACGGTGACAGTGGCGCCAGTCGGAAGGGAGCGGTGTGACGGGATTAGTGAGTGACGGTGACAGTGTGGCGCTATACCGGCGGTCGGACGGCGGAAGAGAGCGCCGGTGTGACGGGGGCGCCAGCTGTACTCCGCGCAGATGGGGATATGTCCCGCGTCATCCGCCCTCCGAAACTTGCGAACTTTCCATGTGCAGTTGTAGCGTAATGAATAAGCTTATTCAATGATGAAGTAAATGAGACGGCGGGAAGGGTCTCTTGACGTCTGTGAGAGCAGCGGGGACCCGCTGTCCTAAATGCCGCTCTTGATGCGCCCTCCAATCAGTCGGCTCCTCTCGACCACGCTCCCTACGCGCCGCGCGCCGCCCCCGCTCCGCCACCCCCGCTCGACGCCGCTCACCCCCCTCGGGACGCACTTCGGCCTTTGGCCGAACAGAGGGCGCCCTTTCCCCACCCGGGTGGGCGTTGGGCGTGGGCAACGCCCGGCTTGCTATGTAAATATTCAAACGCACCTCTCTCTCTCTCTCTCTCTCTCTCTCTCTCTCTCTCTCTCTCTCTCTCTCTCTGGCTCTATCATCCCCCTTCTCCTTCCCCCTTTCGCTCCCGCTCTCTTACCGACGCGTGCCGTCGCACAAATGACCGGGCCGTGATGAATGTTGTTTGTGTTTCTTGCAGCGCGTGGGCGTCGTCGTTGTTGTTCCAGTTCCGGTTCACGTGTCCCGCCCGGGGGCGCTCTGCCCATCTCTAGTGGCGCGCGGCGCCGCGACGAACGTGTTGTTATTTTGTGACTTTGAGATTCGCGTTTCATTTGGCACCCCCTGTTTATGCAGCATGTGTGTCCCCCGCCTCGAGAGAGATTTTGTGCCGTGCGGGGGTTGAGTGACACTTAGGGTCAATTTGCCATGCTGCTCTCTGCTTTCTCTCACTCCCCGCTGCTCCATCCCCGCCCACCCCCTCACCCTCTACCCTTACGCCACCGCGCCGCGGCCCGCCGCCACCCCCCGATGCCTCCCGGGGGTGCTGTTCGCAGGTGATGCCCCTCTATTGGCAGGCGGCCGTCCCCCGCCTGCCCCGCACCGCTCTCTTCCCGAAATTGATTTTTCTCCCATTACCCTCTCAGTGCCGGGCGCTGGCTGCGACCTTGCTGTTTGTCTCTCCATCCAGGAGGCCCCAGCCTCTGTTCCGCACGAAATCGCACCCTTCTTCTGTCTCTTGCCGCGCTTTTCCGAGCCGTTCCGCCCCCGAGTCTTTGCTTTCTGCGCTCGCGAGTTCAAACTTCGGTAAGCAGGCAAAGCCGGAGTTGGAGTTTCCTTCGAGAAAGTGGATTTTAATTACTTTGTTATTCCGCGCGCGGCACCGACCGCCGCACTGCGAGGGGTGAGGAGGAGGAGGAGGAAGAGAAGCTGAGAATGGCATGTCTAATTTAGAGCACGGCCTGCCCTGGCCTGCGCGCGCGCGGACACTCCGGGGGGATGATGGAACGGGTGAAAAAAGGGGCGAATAAATGAAAGGAGCGGGAGCAGCATGTGCAAAGGGGTGAGAGTGGCGGGGAGGCGGCGCCTCGAGCGCGTGGAGGGGGAGGGAATGCAATTAGAGGGACCTGTATGAAAATAATGACGAGAGTGCGGGGGGCTGACGGGCCGCGAAAGCGACTCGGAGAGGCGAGTTTTGTTTGACGTTGTGTGTGGTGTGGTGGTTGTGCAGGGCTGAAGGAGCAGGGCGGTGCGGGGCGCGTCCGCCCGGCCGGTGTTATCGATGTTGTAAACAAGAGGGCCGCGGTCGCGCCGCGTAGACGATACAGGCCGCGCCACGAGGCTGTTTTGAAATGCAAAAATCGGCCGCGCCCGCCGCCGCGTGGCGCTCACCACCACCGCCACGACAATGACAACCACCACGACCATCACCACAACTACCACGACCACCACCACGACCATCACCACGACCACCACCACGACCACCACCACGACCACCACCACGACCACCACCACGACCACCACCACGACCACCACCACGACCACCACCACATCCAAGGACACCACCACCGACACAACCACCACGACCACGATGGATGGCGCCTGTGACGGCCGTGTCGACCTCCGTGACGTCAGGCACGGAACAGCGCCCCGCAATACGTCAGCAGCGGGCGGCCTCCCCCTCTCCACTCCCCCTCGGGAGGCGCCGGCGGCGGCAGCCACCCCGGGGGCGGCGGCGGGCGGGGCGCGCGGGGGCACACAGCAGCGCGACTGTCGGTCAACTGTTGATGGACTGTGTTCCCTCTCTCTTTCCTCTCCCTCTCTCACTCTCTCCCCACTCCACTCGGCCACCGGCGGCGGTGCGGTGTGCGTATGGCCCCGCCGCACCGCCCGTGGAGCGATTCATTAGGCGAGATTATAATCGGCGGGGCGGCTCGGCCGGACACGGCAGCCAATTTGCGGCCTGACTGCTTACTCTCATCATGTGTAACGACGATACAGCCCCGCCGGGCGCTTCTTATTTTTATTATCGTTATTGTTTCTCATCATCATACATGACGATCGTCATGGTCATGAGCAAAGGACCGGGGTAGACGCCGGCCCCAAAGACTCGGACTGCTGGGCGTCTTCCGCTCAATCGTCATCACGTGCAGCGGAGCAAAGCGAACACACAGCAGCATCTTATCATCGCGCGTCACAGCCGATCCTCGTCATCAGATCCTCGTCAACCCCTTTAGGGAGAATCCCTTTCCCTTCCTGCTCACTGGGCCACGTGATGCGCAGCGCTCCCCGGGTGCGACTGCCTGCGTCAGTCATCGCGTTGGACGCGGTCGTGTTCTAGGGTTTTGGAGCGAGCCGGACCGGGGCAGGGAGGAGGTCGAGCTCGCGGTGCTGCTGCTGCTCCTCCGCGCGGGCGCAGGTGCGCCGGCGGTGGCCTTATGGCCGCGAGGCGCCGGCGGCACGCCCCGCCACGCCCCGCCACGCCCCGCCACGCCCCGCCACGCCACGCCGCGCGGCCGCGTCCGCAGGAAGGTGGGGCGGCTGCTTCCGAAAGGGCCGTGCCGTGCCGCTGGATAACAGTAGTCGTGATTCAGCTCTTTCCAGCGGCGCTGCGCCGTGGCGTGGCGTGGCGCTGCGGGGCGCGGGGCACTGCACGGCACCGTCAGGGCACCGCTCGCTGGCGTAGCAAGCCGCAAGCGGGGGGACGCGCGGCCCCGCCAGCACGACATCCGCTCGTTTGGCTGCGCGATTTGATTCAAATATGTGCATTCCGCTGATGTCGGTAATAAGCGCGTCACGAGAAAATTGCACTTTTTTCTGAAAACGAGTTTGAGGGGCGATTTCCTTGTTTTCACACGTATCACCCACGCTACCGTTGTGATACTGTATCTCGACCGTCTCGGAATCTACAGGACTAGATGTCTGAACCATTTCAGGCGCACGTGTAGTTTCACGTGCGGAAAGTTAAGAACTCATTGTGCATTCCCAGACAATCGCGTACTTTCCCAAAGTTCTTTGGACTGTAAAAGTAGCGAGGCTACGCGACAGTTGTCGGAGCCCCCTTCTGTCGCTACGCCGCCGTCGCTCACCTGCTGAACCGGAGCGCGGTGCGGCGCGGCCGCGCGGGCTTGCGGTGTGCGCGAGGTAGGCGTGGAGGGGGGCCCTGCCCCGCCAGGCCCCGCGGCCGGCGCGGCGTGGCATTGCCTAGCCTGGCATTGCAGGTCGACGACTCGGCTACATCGAGAGCCTCCTCCTCCTCGCCTCTCTCCCTCTCTCCTCTCTCGCGCGGCCCGCGGCCCCTTCGCGCTGCGCCGCGCTCCTCCACTTCCTCCTTCCTCTCGCCCGTCCCCGCATCCTTTCATCTTCTCTTTCCCCGCTCTCCCC
>NW_026267136.1:4250725-4255895 GCF_000697945.3 Frankliniella occidentalis
CTCTCCCCCTTTCTCCCCCCCCCTCCGTACCTAGTGCGGTACTCGCGCGCAAGGCGGTCGCCCGGTGTGACGGCTGCGACGTGACGGCATTGACACCGCGAGGAGCGCCGTTGTCGTCGTCGCCGCCGCCGACAGGCGTACAACGAGGAGGAGTCGCACGTGAAGTGTACACGACTGCGTCCCGCCTGGTCCAGCGTAGAGCGGCGCAGGTGCCGTTATCAGGCGCTGCTGCCGCTAATTGATAACGCTGATAGCGCCACCCGATAGCAGGGGGCGCCGCCCGGTGCTCGGCCCGGGCGGCGGGGCCCACCGCCGTCGTCGTGGACCCTCGGGTGTGTCCCACCGCCGCCGAGTCCCGTGGGACCTGGCGCGCCTTATTCTCAGACCACCAATCTGCCGATAATCATCTGCTGTCTGGCCCGCCCCGCCCCACCGCACCCTCCCCCGCAACGCCCGCCGCCCTGCCCCGCCCCTTCACTGGCTTCCCCTAGGCCCAGCTCGCCCCGCCCTGCCTCGGTGCGACCAGCCCCGCCCCGCCCCGCCTCGCCTCGCCCCGCCCCACCTCGCCCGCTCTAGACCTGCGAGGTGACCCTTTCGGCCCGACCCGACCCCTTTCCTGGATGCGGCGCGTCCCACCCACCCCCGGCTCACGGCCCGGGACACTCTTATCTGACGGGCAGCATCAGACAGAAGCTGGCCGAGTGCGCGCGCGCTTATGTTGTGTCCGAAGGGCCGAAGGGCGAGGCGTCGTGAACTCTACACGCGGCATGACTCGGGGCATTCCTAGACGTCCCGCCTCCCACTATACATCCTCGTCCTGCTGCTACTCGCCGCGTTGCTGCTTTTGCATATCACGGCGCGAGGGGGGGAAATAAAGAAACAGTTTCGGGTGCGGGAGGGCGGAGCAGGGGTCGGCGGGGTCAGGCTCGTGGTGTACGGTCCTCTAACTGTCCGCGCGCCGCCGGCCAAAGGCGGGGCCAAAAGGGCGCACGGCGCCAACCCCGCTACGTGCAAAGGCTGGCAGCGCTCGTCTCGACAGAGGAGTTATTGGGTGTCCTACTTTCTGATCGGACTGTCTGCCTCTCCTCCTCCCCGCCGCCGCTCTCCTCCGGCCGAGCGAAAGGTGGAGCAGGGGAGGGGGGGGGGGGGGGGGGGGGGGGGGGGGGGGGGGGGGGCTCTGCCTCCGCGCCACCGGCCTGCCAGCGCCGTGCGACCAATCCGCTGGGCAAGGGGATCGGGTGACGCGATAGGGTCCTGCGGCGGGGACCCTCTCCCGTCCTGCAGGCCAGGCTGGCCGCGACCCCGTATACGTCTCGCAGGTGTGGCCGCCTACACGCCAGGAACACACCTCCTTCAATCCGTACCCGCAGCAGGTTCCTCAGGTCGCCCACCCTGCTCGCCGTACGTAGATCCTGTAGTTCGCGCATCCCATAGCTTGCCCTGCAAGTCGTCACCCCTCAGCAGGTCCTGCAGCCGTCCTGTAGGTCCTGTAGGTCCGTCAGGTCGCATATCCCGGTCGCAGTAGTTTCCTCAGGTCGCGCACCCGGTAGCTGGTCCCGTAGGTCGCTCAAGTGTGACCGCCCCCACGCCATGTCGCCGTCCTGCAGGCCGCCGGCCGCGAGCCCGCAGCAGGTCGTCCCCAGCAGGTCCCGCAGGTGCAGCCGCCCCCACGCCGCGGGCACACGCGTCGCGTGTCGCACTTCGATTAGCGTCGTCGGGAAACGCCGCGCACGCGAATGACGAGTGAAAACCATTACGTGTGTGTGTATATATATCGCGGGGGAGGCGCCGCCCTGACAAGGGAACCTTTTCAGGTGTAAATCTCCGATTTCGTTGAAACTTGGAAAATTTGAAGGTTATTTATGTAGAAATCGGGTGGCACTTGAAATTTTTCCTAAACCTGACATTTAGTTTTCCCCTATATAAGGTAGGAGTTAGATGTTAGAAAAAAATATTTTTGGAAAAATTTAAAAACAGTGTCGTAAGGGGTAACTCGTCAAAATAGTGCGCTTTGGGCCAAAATTTTGTCCGTTTTGCTCTATTTTGAACCGTTTAAGCAGTAGAGGGATATTTAGAGCAAAAAACAGTGTCAGGCTTAAGTAAACCCCTTGTAAATGTTAAGTTTAGGAAAAATTTCAAGTGCCATCCGACTTCTATTATAATAACCTTTAAATTTTCCGAGTGCCAACGAAATCGGAGATTTACACCTGAAAAGGTTCCCTTGTGAGCCAAACGCGCACCCCCCATATACACACACATTACACGGCGTCGTTTTTATAGCTTTTTAATATTTCCAAAGAATGGCGAGCAGGTATTAAACTCTGTTTCGTTTGTTTCCCATCTCATCTCGTTGCTCTGCGTGCCCGATGTTATCGCCGCCGGAGGTCATTACGCCATTACGGCGAGCCGGGCCGGGCGGCGTGGCCGGCGGCGAGCGGCGCTCTGCTGCTGCTGCTGCTGCTCGAAAAGCTTCGATCGGACCAGAGGTTTGGGATGGATGAGGATGGGAAGAGGAGTCGAGAGTGACTGACTGAAGCGGCAGCCGCCGCTGCGGCAGCAGTGGCTCGGCCTTCGCAAGGTCGCTGGCTCCGCGCTCCGGTGGCTGCTGCCGGTGTCAGGTGTGCGGGCCCCGCCGCGCCGTGCGACCGGCACGCCTCTGCCCGCGCAGGCACGCCAGAGGCACGCCGCGATAATTAGGAAAATAAAAAAAAAGCGGACGGGAGAAAAAAGTTGGTATTAAGAAAGCAAGTAGAAGCAAAACTTGCTCTGCGTATAGGGAGCAAAGTTGAAGAGAGTCGCGTTGCTCATGGTAAAAACAATGACTGACTTTTTGATGCGAGATATAGAACTTTGGGAATCTTCTATAGTTTGAGAAAAACTGCTATTGCTGAAATTTTGAGGATATTATATCAAAAAGATGAGGGGAATTCACACATTTTTTGAGGAGACTCCCTTTAAATAGCTTATGAGTTTTCCTCAAGCTGTGGAAGTTTTTCGAAGTTTTCCCCCTTTCCTGAAAAATTCAAACATTATTGTTACCACCGTGTTGCTCGTAGACGTGTCCTCAACTTTTGCATCCTCCTGCGTGAGCGTCACTCTTGACTCCGTGCCCTGTGCTCCGGCGACACCTTCCTCAGCAGTAAGAGGCAGACCAGTATCTTGCATCTGCCTGTCGTGCGCGCCGGACCTCACTCAGTCCCCTGCTCCCCGCACCGCTCTCGGCACCTAATTGGCCGGCGATGGCTCTCCTCCTGGCCAAGCCTCTGGCCCGCATCGGGACGCTCCCTCGTGATGCCGGCCGCCACTCGCCGCCACTCGCCGCCACTCGCCGCCACGCCCAACCACGCCCGGCCACGCCCGCCGGAGTAACGCCCACTGCGCGAGCTCGCCGTCGGGGCATACCACACTATCCCCGGCATGTAATTGGAGAGAGAGAGAGCGAGCGAGAGAGAGAGAGTGTGAGAGAGCGTGAGTAAGAGAGGGAAAGAGAAGACTTACGGAGGCGGAAAAAAAATCCGGTCTTGGGCGGCGATGTATCGTTCAGAGCCGGGCAGCGGCTTAGAGCCTATCCGGCCGGTAATTCGGTTCGGGAAAGGTGTTTGTTGTTGGCAGCGTAGGGGGCATTCACGCGCGGGGCTGCTCGGCTGGCACCGCCGTACGACCGACCGACCGGCCCGTCATTTGTCGCCTGGTCGGGGAGACAAAGTGGTCGGTGGCGCGGGTGCCGCTGCTGCGGAGGCGAGAATGTCGACAGCGAGAGAGAGAGAGGGAGGGAGAGAGAGCGGGAGGGATGGCGACAGCGGCACGGATCTGCTGGCTCGCTCCCGTTTTCATTAAGCTAAACGACCGCGAGATGAGAGTGATTCGGATATAAATGATGACACGTTTTCACTCGGCTGTGTATCCAACCATCCGCGGAGCAGCAGCGCCCCCGCTCTTCCTCTCCCCTCCCCCCCCTTTCCTCTTACACCCCTTTCTCCCCTCCCCCGCTCCTACACGGGCCAGCTTCGGCCCGTGGTGACCGCGTCGGTTCGCGAGCGTACCGTCGCGGTATTTTGGCCGGGGGCCAAGTGCAGTGCGGCTGGTGCACCCTGTGCGTGCACCCCGCACGGTACACCCCTCTTCCCTCTCCCACCCCCACCCTCCCTTCCTCTCTCCTCACCCACCCTCACTCGCCCAACACGATGAGAAAAACAAAAAAACAACAACTTCGCAGTGGTTATATGAGCAGGAAAGCATAAAAAGCAGCAAACGGCGCAACTTCAGACGGGGCGAATTGCGCGTTCTGCTGCGCGGACTTGCGGTGCAGTTTGTTAAATCGTGATTGATTGTGATGGGCCTTCCGTGGAGGTGCGGGGAGAATGGCTGCATTGTGATGCAAAACTACTCCGCCGCGCTGCTTGCTGGCCGGGCCCAGCGGATCTCCTGGAAAAAAATTAAATTGCTGCCTGGAGCGCGGGGCACAAGGGAAATAAACGCTCCTGGAAATATTGCAGGAGGCGGATTCATGCCCCTCCCTTCCCCGCTCCCCTGTGGCCGACCGCGCCGCACATTGGCGCGGTGACCCAGTGGCACAAGTATGCATGTTTCTCACCCTTCCCCTCCTGGAGCCGCCTGACGTGGGGTGGCGTTGTTAGGGGCTGCAGATCGCGTCATCAAGGGCGGGCCGCTGCACTTGCAGGCGCGCTTCCAGGGCCCTGCAGGGAGCGTCCATGCAGGCGGGCGGCCTGCTGGTCTGGTCGGCGGGGCGCGCCGGGGCGGTGCAGAGCGGTGCCTTCCGCCAGGAAGTCGTATAACTTTGGAAGCGCCGCGGAACGGCTGGTCGGTCCCGGAGAGGAAGGCGAGCTGCACTCTCCGCAGCGGCGCGGCGGCGCGCAGGTTCACTGAACCGCGCGCGGGCCGCGGCGACCATCTTCTTTGCTCTCTTGCCTGTCATGCCTCTCTCTCGCTCTCCCTCTGCCCGTCTCTCTCCCACTCTCTTCTCTCTGTGTTCGGTTTGTTGCCACCTTTCCCATTTTGGAACCTCCGCGCCGAGGCGTCAATGTTGTGTGACACGTCGAGGTCACCAAACAAGCGGGTCAGAAAAAGGGAGAAGCGGCTGCCTCCGTTCGAGGAAAACTCGCGAGACGGGAGAAGAGGGAGCTGGCTGGCTGTGTGTGTGTGTGTGTGT
>NW_026267136.1:4255945-4256619 GCF_000697945.3 Frankliniella occidentalis
CCCCCGCTTCCTGCCCTCACGTGGTCGTGCAACCCCAGTGCGGACCCCTCTCTTCCCGTTACCACCCTTCTCCCATATCTCTCACCCCATCCCCCTCGCTTCCCCTCTCTCCCTAGTTATAGGTTCCGATAGATGTGCTCTCTGGAGAGAGAGAGGCCAGCAGGCACCACACGCTCCGGAGGGTGGAGCAGCTCTCTCATTCCACATTCCTCCCCTCCAACCCCGCCCCAGGCGATAAGGATTTGGTTATCATCCATTTTCCCCCTTGCTGCCCGGGCAATTAAACCGGGCCGCCTGTTTTGGCTGTGTACCGCCCGTCCCGCCCCTCCCCTCGCCGTCATGGGATGATAAACACACGCCGCTGTGGCCCTACCTCCCCCTCTTCCCTCCTCCCTCCTTCTCCCTCCGCCCCGTCTCAGGACGTTTGAGGACCGGAACGTCACGGGGCGGAACGTACGACCGGCAGCAACGCACACACACTCACACACTCTCCCATCCCGTCCTCTCGAGATTATAAATCTGTACTATACATTTTTTTTGTCGGGTGAATTTCTTATCCGTGCCGGTCCAAATTAAGGTGTAGATGATGAGTCCTAAGAACCCACCGTCCGTAAATTTTCACGCTCAATCCGGCTCGCCGTGTGGTTCCGACCGCATGCAGCAGGAGGTGGGTC
>NW_026267136.1:4256669-4267283 GCF_000697945.3 Frankliniella occidentalis
CGGCCCCGCCCGGCCCCGGCGCCGCACGGGTTGGGGTGTCATCTGAGACGCCACTAACCACGTTTCATAAAGAAGGCCTCCATAAATTTAGTCTCGGCCGGGAATAGCACCGCCGCGCCACCGTCGTATACACGGGGCGACGCCAAAACACGGTATGGTGCACCACTTGAACGGCAGCCCCCCTTGCGTTACGACTCGCCTGATCGATTTTGATTTGATGTTTTTTTTCGGGGTCGGTATCGATGTCGGCTTGCAAGAGCCGAAGTAAAAACGGGGTGGTCGTGGCCGAGCAGCATCGCGTCCCCTACGCCTCCCCGCGGCGCCCCGCCGCTCTGCCGCTCCGCCCTTACCCCTCGGGCGATAAAAGTTAAAGGACCGAAATAAACGGGCAATTCACGGCCGGGTCATTAATCTGCCCTTAACACTCCCCTGCGCGGCGCTCTGCCCGGCTCTCTGCCCCTCGCTCGGTTGCGTGTCCGCCCGCCGGCACCGCCTCACTTGCCCTAAAATTGGGTCAATAATTTCGTTTTGCACGTAATTAATGAGAAGGCGACCCGTTTACCGGCGCGCGTCGTCTCCCTCGTCCTCCATTTTTTTATTTTTGCAATTTTCCCTCCCCTAGCTCGCGCACCTCTCTAAGCGCTGCTTTAACGGGAAAGAATGCGTTCCCAATCATGCTGAGATAATGGAGCGAATTAACGGCCGACGCCGCTGACCCTGCGGTGCGCGACGGGCGACCAGCGACCACCACCCCAGCGACGCCCCCTCGACTGTTTTCCTGTCAGTAAACAGGTCGGGGTTGAGGGCGTCCCGTCCCGCTCGGCCCCTGAGAGAGGGAGCCAGAGGCCATGTTTTATTCAGCGGAGATCCCGCGGCGCACCGCCGGCGCTGTGCATACAGACAGAGCCGCCCGACCCGCTTCTACATTCATCCCCCGATTTTCATCGGGGGATGATTCCCTCCTGATGAAGCCGCCAGACGCCTTCGCCGTGTCGCGAGCTCTTCCTAAGCGACATACTGTGTATAGCGCTGTCGTTGCACCTTCCGACCGACGCAGTTGTGCGGCGCGTGCCTCTCCGCGATGTTCATATCATTAGTAGGGATGCATGTGTACGCGCGCAAGCTCAGAGGCCTCCCCTCGGCCTCCCCTCCCCTTCGCTCGCACCCCAGCTCCCGAGGGCATATGCCTGTCGCGCCCACCCTCGCCCTCCTCCCTCCCAACCCCTCCGGTCCCCACCCCCAGTCACCCGCTTGCTCTAATCAGACTAATCTCGAAACAGCGCAGGCCTCGCCGCGCGCCGCTCTATGCAAAGGACCATCGAGTTGCTTCTAATCATTATAGCGACGGGCGACACATTTTTCTCCGAGAGTTTGGAGGTCCACCTCCACCCATTATTCTGCCCCGAGGTCATCCCCGTTGTGTCGTTGCCTCCACCCGAGTCGAGAACAAAGGAACTTTTGTGTCGGAAGGGAGAAGCAAGAAACGGGATGGCTGTGTTGCGGTGCTTCCCTTGTCTCTCCTCCACAATGACTGAGCGAGCGGCCTGCTGCGTTCCTTTTAAACACCCCCGGCGGACCCGCCCCTGCGCTTTCAAGGAAATGGCCGTCAGTCACTTTCCATCTCTGCCTCGGCCAGACCACCAGCCGGCAAGTCACTTTTGTATTGCTGCTTGGCTGACTGGGGAAGGTCGCCCCAGGACCGTTGTCTCCTCGAACGCATGTGTGTGTGTGTGTCTTTTGAGTTCTCGAAAGCGCGCCCCCGCTGCTTCCGGCTTTTATTGAACACGCGATATCATGCACTGCACTGACGGGAAGTTGTAAGCTCGAGCGGCTGGTTTCACTTAACCCCTTGGCAGGAACACGTGGCTGTCCCTGTCGGCGCGCATGTTAGATGTCTGGTGGTGCGAGGGTGTGAGGTGCAAGGTGCCAGGTAGCGGCACCCCTCCGGGCCCTGCGCACCGGCGCGGCCCTACGATACTCGTTCCCCTCCCTGCCTCTGTTCCCGGCGGTCGCTTCCTGTGAGATAACATCGCCTTGCGGGAATATCATTAGACTGAGCACGTCAGACGACATACCTGGCTGGGGCGACCACTCGTAGTACACTGCAAGGTGGTTTGTGCCATCCGAATTATCGTTACGCGTGAATGTGTGTCTGTGCATGTGTGTATGCGAGAGTGAGTGAGTGTGTCGCTCCACCTCGTGATGCAGTAGAGTATAAGAGTGATGTTCATATGCGTGCGCTATGGAATCGATGGGCGATTGGGGTCCACCACCAGACCGACAGCGCATTTCCAGGCGCGCGACGCTTCCCTTGACACTCGTAATCCTTTGCCGACTGATGCACATCAATTGTCGCCATCTTGTCACAATGGCCTCTCCCTCAGCATCACAGCCGCCATATCGAATGGGACAAGGGAAGAAAAGAAGGGGAGGGAGCGCTCTATTCACGCGCGGGCCGGGCGCAGGCGGGCGGGGCGCGCAGGGGTGAGGTGGGTCTGAGATGGCAAGCCTCCCCCCCCCACCCTCCTTCCTCCGCGTCCCCTCACCCTTCTCTGCTCCATTAGTCAGCCGCGAGCGGGGCGAGGGTCAGCAGAGAGACGTGTTCTGTAGAAGTAGGGATGTTTCTGACGCATTGCAGTTATTGACGTGTTTGCTCTTCTCTTTGTTACAGATCGCCCAAAATGACGCCGAAGAAAGCCGAGCTAAAGGATCTCACCCCACTCATCACGTGCCACATTTGCAAAGGATACTTTGTAGATGCGACCACCGTCACGGAGTGTCTTCACACATGTACGTACTTTTAAAATAGTAATAGAGAGAAACGGTAGACGCCTTTAGTTGTTTCGGAGGACTAACATAAGTTCTATATTTTACAGTTTGCCGGTCGTGCATTGTGAAGCACTTCAAAAGGAGTCTATTTTGTCCAGAATGTGACGTGCAGGTGGAAAAGGGCTGTCCTTTAAATAAATTGAGGTGTGTGGCAGTGTAGTTTTAAATTTTACGTTGCAGTGGAAAATCTTCTCAACCTAATGTTTCTAATCCCTTTTAATTTTAATTCTAGGCCTGATCCTCGAAAACAACTATTAGTTTACAAAATGGTACCTCGTATGCACGCCAATGAAATGGAGAGACAGCAGCAATTCTTAAAAAAGTATGCAGTGGCAAATCCAATGAGCCAGAATGGGGGCAAATCTACCGGCCAGAGACCGCTGTTGCCTGAAAATCTCTCAGATGTAGAGACAGTCCGTGACAGAATAGTGGATAAAATTCACTTGTACTCACCAGAGGAAAAACTTAGCCTGTCTGTGGAGTATGAAAGGTTAGTATTAATCGAACAATTATAAACAACAGTTCCAATTTCTAGTCGCACTTTTCAGTTAGTAACAAATTCTTGTTTGTTTTTGCAGTGGCCTGGCCGAAAATTCAACAGTAAACCAAGATTTGGGATTAGAAAAACAAGTAAGTGTCTTACTGTCCTGCAATAAATATTGCGTATATTCAAGAGGGAAAATTTCAATTAACGCCTTTTTTTGTGTGTGTACAGGTCAATCCACACAAGAGGTACCTCCAATGCCCTGCTGCCTTCACAATATACCACTTGAAAAAATTCATCCGACTGAAATACGACATTGGTGCCAAACAAACTGTACGTTTTGAGATTATGCGATGAACTTACGATCATGTTGCTCCTGACTTCTATTAACAGTACTTTTATTGTTTCAGATAACAATATTTTATGAGGGAGAACAACTGTCAGACAACTCTTCTCTAATGGATATAGCTTATCAATTTTTCTATGATGTGGTAGGTTCTTTACTTTATTTTTTTGCACACGATTGAATGGCACAATGGAAAAGTTCTGCTTCTTATATCGGTGCTGTCTATTCTTTCCAGAAATCGCCAATGCGTTTCACTTATCGGGTGACTCCAGGATACGTCGTGAGACCAGCGCCGAGTGAACTCAAGAAGCCGACTCCAGCGCTCTCCAAGCCTCCTACGCTGCTCCCGACTGTTTTGGTCAAGCCCCTGTCTCTGGCCTCTCTGTCGCCCTCGGTAACGCGTCAACTCTCAAGGGGATCGGCGTCGTCATCTGACGAGAGCAGCACTAGCACAACGTCTCGCCGGCAGCAGCGTCAGCGCAGCGCCAAAACAGCAGCGTACACCGCTATTGAAGCCATGGATGAGTCTGATCGCGATGAGGAGCCTCCAGTGAAACGTCGCCGGACGCCTGGAAAATCCCCGCGGTGGGAGTCGGATCGCGACTCACCCGAGCCGTACACAGTGTACCGTAACACGCGACGCACGCCGAAAACCTGCCTAGAGGACTTCGAGGCAAGGTACAATATCAAGCCAGCTGGGAAGCGTGTTTACGCTATTTGTTCGGACGACGAAGTGTCTGATCCCGAAACTAAACGAAACACTCTGGCGAATAGAAATTCTTCTTCCAAGTACTCTAACCTTCTCAGCCTGCTCAAGACAGAAAAAGATGCGAATCGTCCAAGATTCGTATCAAATGGCAAAAAGTCTCGTAAAAAGAAGGCAGATGAAGATGTCTATGAGTTT
The DNA here is from genome assembly GCF_000697945.3 of Frankliniella occidentalis. Classification (NCBI taxonomy): domain Eukaryota; kingdom Metazoa; phylum Arthropoda; class Insecta; order Thysanoptera; family Thripidae; genus Frankliniella; species Frankliniella occidentalis. Next base: position 4,261,233 of record NW_026267136.1, read on the forward strand.
GATGCTCAAAATGAAGACAATGACAGCAACACCACTCAAGAGTTCGATTTCGTATATGATAACTCAGACTACGAGAGCGCGGAGAGTGATAAGTTACGAAAGGAAACGGAAAGTACTCACGAACGGCCCCACGCAAATGGCTGCGCTGACGACGAGAGTACAGATATGCAGGAAATCGAAGCTGACGAGCATGAGCTAGAACAACAGATCGAAATGGAAGTCGTAACTGACACTGAGGATATTGAACGGCATATTGAAGACTCCATTGAAGAGGTTGAAGTCGATGCTGACGATGACAGCCAAGAACACAACCAGTGTACTGCTGAAGATGATAACGATAACCAGTTGGACGCGGAGACCACATCCTCGTCCTGTCTTGTTATTGCCGAGGATGAAGATGACGATGGTGTGGTGGAGGAAGTCATCGCTGCCGAGGAAGATGGACATGAACTAGTAGTCGTTGAAGATCCTGAAGAGACTGACGTCACTTACACTGTTCAAGTGTATAATGTCGGTACTTCTAATGCAGAGAATAGTGATAAGGTGTCTGAAGAGTCGTCTTGCTCTCCAAAACATTCGGCTTCAAGTACGAGTCCTACCGTTGAGGAGGATGAGCCAGAAATCGTACATGAAAAGGTTATTCGTAAAAAGAGTAAGAAATCAAAACACCATCATCACCACCATCACCATAAGCGAAAGCGCCACCATTCACCTGTCATGCTAGTCTCCAATACAGAGGATGCGCCCATGAAGCTCACACTCAAACTAAGACCAACACCTAGTATAAGTCCTGGAAGCTCCAAGAGTTCGAAAGGTCAAGCAGATTCTTCGAACAAAGACAGGCGGGTTTCAATTTGCTTGTCTCCTAGTAGCGAAATGTCTGGCCGGGAATCGCCTTCTCAGAAGATTTACACGGTCAAAATAACATCTCCCAAACCCACAGCGGAAGTTTCTGAGAAAGCAAGTGCTGACACCTCAAAAGGCACAACTGCTGTACAATCAGCTCCAAAGATAAGAATTCGACAAATCGAGTCCGAAAAAATCGAATCTTCTATAGTTACATCATCAGAACCAAGTATTGATGTACAATCGCCTGAAAAGAAATCCATGGCAGGTGACTCCAACAAGGATGGACCTACTCAATTGCGTCAAGTACGCATCAAAAGCCCTGTATCATGCACTCCCACATCCCCACCTCCATCTCCGTCGCCATCGAAAACATCCTGTGTACCGGACTTGAAGTCTGTCAAGACTCCGTCGTCCCTCACGATCAGCAAAGTCGAGGCCGGCGAAACCCCGTCGAGAATTGAAGAGCCGTCCAACAAACCAGCCCTGGAAATACTTGTACTACCCCCCTCTCCTCCCCCATCAGATAAACAAAGTGACGACTCGGAAGAGTGTTCAACCATTTCTGAACCTATGCCTAAGAAAAAAGAATCAAATCCAGCCCCCGTAAAGAAGTCACCCTCCAAGGACATGCGTTCAAACGCTATTCTGAGCGATGCCCGTCAAAATTCCCTCGACCAAGTGTGTGTGTTGGATTTATCCGACCGAGCAAAGCGTGACTCATTACCTCTTCCTCCCCCTCTTGCTGCCCCTGCTATTTCGCCAATCTCAACGTACATGGTTCCCAGGCCGCCGCCACCGCCAGTTCAGTACATCCTCCACCCTCCTGGAGCACAGCCAGAGGCGTCTCTGAACAGCGCTCAGTTACGGAACCTCCACAATATGATAGACGAGGCCACAATTGCGACAGTCAATCGAATGAACAACATGCTAGCTCAGGGCCAGCCTGTGATTCCAAACCTACCAATCTTTCCCCAAGTTTATCAAAACCAAGCTCTTAATGCCGTGAATAATGCGGTCAACGCTCAGCGGAGACTGCTGCCTGCACCCTCACTAAACAGCATCATCGGCAGCCGCCGAGGCAATGGGTACGGCGTAGGGCCTAGCGGGGCTGGCACCAGCAGACCGAACCAGTCCGTAAGGCACATTCCAAATCCATCCGCCCTTCTGCACAGACAGCAGAGTGGCGGACATGGCAAGTTGACGGAGCAAGAACTAAAAGAACGCCTCCAACAGTTCCAACAGAATCAGCAAAATCGGGCTGCTAAAGCAGCTTTCACGTACTCAAGAGCAAACCATGCCCCTGTTCGAAGCGGGAGTGCAGGACCCAGTGGGTCAGGAAGCAGTCCGAATACTAGCAGTAGTGGTGTTTCCGGTACCATCGGAGGTGGTAGTGTCGGGAACGGCCTAAGCCCCACTTTGTCTAGCACTAGTAACAATAACAATTTAGCTAAGAATGCTATCCGACCTCGTAGTATTGAAAAAGTAGCAGGGCTCCTCAGTGTCCGAGCAGGAGTCTCTATGTAGGAAACTTTGTATATGTTTGGAAGGTGAGAGTACCTCTGAACCGGCAGTTGTTGTTGAATATATTCTGTAAATTTCCTGTACAATATAGTCACATCCTAGCCGAGAAAAAACTGTACTTTTAGAAAAATGTAATTTTGTTCCCATCTCTGACCACAACAAGCTGGCAAATCTTGTAAAAATATTTATCAATTTGTCCAGCCGTTTAGAGTTGTTTGGCGTATGGTTGTTTATGGATTTTTCCGTTAGTCTGTAATGTACTTGTGTCCAAAGATAGCTAGTATAAGTTTACAAAATAAGATGCACTATTCTGTTATTTTTGTTGAGTTGTATGTTCCTGTTACAAAAGTTTCTTTTTTATTTATTTTTTGTTGGAAGTTAGGTGGTGGAGAATCTGAGGACGAAAGGAACGAGGAGTTACCATTGCGCTTAGAGCCTGGAACGAAAGACTGCATAATTTCAAACTCGTGTTCCTTATTGGCAACGTTCCTATGAATTACTGTAGCCCTTTTTGTTTCTTGTGACACTTTCGGGCCTGATGGTAGAAAATAAATCTTCTGCAATTAGGGTCGCACATGCGTGCAATATAAGTGTAATGAGTTATTTGTCCGGGAGATGGGAGTAAAGTTTTATGTAGAGTAAATACATATATATAGTTATATATCAGAGGAAACGTTTCATTTAGTCAGCTTTATTTTGGAGGCTTGAGAAGGAGCCGAGAAAGAAATATTTTGGCCTGCGTCTTTTCGCATTATGCGATACGAGCGGCGTTAATATTTTTCTCGTAGCTCGTCACTAAGTCTTCTCTTTGCAATTTTAATAGACGTAAGTTACACCTCTCTTCCTGGACAAGTCCCCCATTAGCTGCTGTTTGCATTAATTTCAGGGGTGCAGTTTAAAATTGTAATTGAAGAAGTACAAATGCTCGTATTCATGTTGATTGTTATCTTGATTAATCAGTGTTACTGATGATTAGTCAAATTTACAGTTCTTTATTGTGATACATAGTCGTAGAGCACATTTACGTCTCGAAGTTGTGCTTTAGTAGATACTGTATAAAGAACATTCAGAGAAATCTATTCCAACTATGTTATTCCCTTCTTCTCGTGGATTTGCAAACACGCATACTAACTGTAAAATAAATCATCAATAAAGATGCTTATCAAACAATTACCTCTTACTCCGTTTTATTGCACACTGCCTAAGTCCTGCACAGAAGTATTCATTGTTTAAAACTCTTAATTATTTTAAATACATTTCACTCGCTGTTTAAAGTAAAAGAATATTACTGAGTTAATACAAACAATTCAAACTACCATAAAACAATTGATCCTGTAAAGGTGTCAAATGAAGACATGCAGCGATAAACGGAACGGAAGGGACCACGAGTTTCGTCTCGATGTGAAAACGCTTGACTAGCGTAACGTCTAAAATTCACGAGTCCCTCCCTATAAAGTCAGATCCTAGCGTCGAAGAGTAGGTGCTTATCGTTTCTTTTCGGGGCTTCTGTTCAGAGCCGCCAGATCCAGCGTAGCGCATTATAGAAACTTTGGGACAGTGTGAATAAAAAAGCGAACGAAAAGCCTTCCCCCTCAGCCTCAGCAAGACAGATCTTTATCAACGTCAATTTGCTTATGAAAACTGGAACTGGAAACGTCAATCGGCAATCTTAATTAAAAGTGGATATATAAACCGGCAATATTTATCAAAACGGGAAACGTTTACCGTCGGGTAGAGATAGCCACTGGGGATTGTGTATAACTGAAATATATTTAGAAGTATTCTATCATTTGCAAAGTTTCACGATTTACAACCGATTTTTTAAGGCAACACACTCTCATTTAAATGTACGAATCCCCACGCATTGGAAAAATCATTCTTATTAATTTCGGTTATGTGAAACGAACGTGAAATGTTCAAAGTGTCAGTTACAAATGTATCATCTGCTAAAAACAGTCCCTAGGTAGCACACAGGAATTTCACAGATTTGAGGGAACCTCGTCAGTGCTCAAATGTAAAGTTACTTGTTTGCTGTGATTTCGTCTTTATGCGATGAAAATCTTACCTTCCGCTACACTTCTGCAGCGAACTACGCGAGGACAGATGTGAGCACGTTGTTACAGAAAGCACACGCAATGACTCAAACGTCCCCAATCCTGTACGAGGTGGATGTCGTGGTCGTCATACACCAGACGGGAAAACGTGTACTAATAATCAAAAGAGTAACTTTCCCGCCTGGTTCCACAGCCACAAAAAGGGAAATCTGAGATTCAAGATACACGTTGCATTAGAATGGAGTATTCGAGTACTAGTCGTGCTCGTTTAGGTGGTCAACTTTCTCTATTGAACACTGGTAAAGTGTGCAACTATTGCGTTCAACACTTGAAGGTTTACAACCAGCACTTGAGTGTTGTAGGGTTTAAGACTTTACACTGTGAAAAATTGTCGTACCGGGTACAGGAAAATTTTCCATGGAAAAAGTCGTACAAGTACAATCTAAAATTGTACAATGTACTAGCCCTATGTATCGACTTAGAATCGAATATCGAGCGACAGTGGGAGGTTGTACATGTACGACTCGTGTTGTAACTGGCAAATTACAAAATATATCGTACATGTACAAATATATTTCTCACAGTGTATTTACGAGTGTTACTACGACACTTGGAGGTGAGGTGTGTCCATTGCAAAGTGTATTATAGCCAAGTTGCACCTCCTCTTTCCACCTCGTTGTCAGTCCCGGGCGCATTGCGTTGAAACGCGCCGCCCACTCTGTGCCCAACCACAGGGGCCACCGCACCACCCGCTCTCCCCCGGCCCCCGGCCTTTCCATCTTTCTCGCTCGCGTTGGGCCGTGAGCGCGAGGTTCTCCGTTCTCCTCTCCCCTCCCCGTGCTCCCCCCTGCGGTTCTCCGCTCCCCACCCCGCACCCCCTCCCCCCCGCCGTCGCCGCGCAGCGCCTGCCTAGGCCCGACACACCCGATGGGGCCCGCAGTGGGTTCCCGAGGGACCTCTCACCACCCCCGCCTCATCCCGCGCCACAGCGCCTCGGGCCTCCTCCCTCCTAGCCAGCCCCCTCTACGCCTCCATCTTACGTACACTGTTCGGAATCGTCAGCGCGCATCGATCACCTCTGGCCTCCCCCGGGTGGGTCGCTGGCTTCTCTCGCTGTAAGGCACAGGCAGATGCGGCCGGCGCCATCAGCTTGACGACTAATCTACAAGCTGCTTGATTTCGACTGTTAGAGAGGGAGACGAAACGTCCTTAGCAGATCAGGTTCGCCCTTTCGCCTCGAGAGAACTTTAAAATGAGGTTACAAAAGTAATGCCCAGGACCTTTGCATGGATTATCAGCCAGAAATAATGGGGCCAGGGTAGAGTTCAGCGGGTCGTTCACATACTGGGGTTTTGTACAGCTAATTACATACCGCCAGGTAAATTCTGGGGGCTCACTGACTGGGGAGGGGGGAGGGGGTGCAATCGCCTTTCCCCCGTCCAGTAAACTAAACCACACCACACATGTGCGTTTTTGAAAGATTTCGTGCAGAGAGCTCTTCACTGTAAAGCTACGGTCCAGTCATGTGGGCACACTGCAAAAAATTATGACAGGAAAACTACAGACCGTCCTGCTAATTATTTTCCAGGAACTTCTGTTATTCGAATAACAGCATCGATGTAGTTTT
>NW_026267136.1:4270358-4275411 GCF_000697945.3 Frankliniella occidentalis
GGGGGGTATTAATCGACCTGGTAAAAGTGTGGATAGGGCTACCCTACCTCCCACTGCGATAAATAGTCGAAGGTTTACGGGAAAATTTTCCATGATGTCGTAAAACTACAATTCGAAGTTGTAAATATACAAGCACTTCGTATATCAACTTGAGATCAACCGACAATGCAAGAATGGGCTGTCGCAAATTAACAACATACTGGGTGGGTGATCTGCGCCGTGGTTTTTTTCTGCTTATGCTGTTCCGGATTCAAGCGTGCGGGCGGGCTTGCCTATCGTCGCTCGCAAGGGCGCCTTACGGCCCCGTGCGAGTATGCAACCCGTCCGCACGCATGAATGCGGTACAGTATAAGTAGAAACAAACAGGCCCGCCCTTCCGCCAAACGAAGTTGCCAGCTCCGCTTCGCTCCGCCGGCAACTCCGTTCGGCAGGGGCCGGGCCTGCTTGGCCTGCCGGTGGCGATTGTCGGGCCTGCGGCCCGACCATTTCTGTCACGCGATTTGCTGAAGAACATGATCGACTGATGTAGCGGGCCGCGGGCCTTCGGCCCGCTTAAACCCGTCATCTTTGCAAAGATGAGTTTTCCCCAAAGACTCGAGAAAGGGATGTAACGGTGAAGCACCGCGACTACAACCCACCCTTCTGCTTAAAAAACGTCTTTGGGGGTGGGTGGAGAGTTTCTTTCCTATTTTGCGGTTTTTAGGCCTTTTTCTACAACTTCTTGTTCACTATGGCAATTTTTACCTTATTTTCGTCAAAAAAAAAGACCCTCTAGCGCCTAAACGATTAAAGATAGAGCAAAACGGACGAAATTTTCGCCCAAAGGGCTCTACTTTAACAAATTACCCCTTTGGAGAACTTGAAAAAAAAAATTTCGGGAGAATTTTTGAACCTTGGATACCCCCATTCACACCCCTAGGGGTGGTTGCCAGGATTTGCCGTAGGCGTTTCGTTCTCTAGGAGTGGACCTAAAGATACCCTGAAAATTTCAAGTCTCTAGCACATCTCCTTCTAGTGGAACAGACAGACAGACAGACACACACGAGGTCGTTTGCATAAGCCCGCTGGATAGCTTTACAAAGCAGATGGGCGGGCTAAAAACCACGGCGCGGATCACCCACCCTGTATTTTGCCAATAAGTAACATTAAATGTAAATGTACGAGGATATTTTTCAACAACAGTATTCAGTTGTCTCGGAACCCGCGTGAAACCTGTTGTAGCCTGAGCATAGGGCTGACATTGTTGATTTTCTGTTTTGATTTGCTATCACCGATCGACTGATCTCCGCAATACGCAACCGGGCGGCCAGCAACCAATTCCTATTGAGCCTTCGTAAAAAGGAATCATAATAATAATTCAAGATTGTTACTGTACATTCACCCCCGTACCGACTTGCAACCGAATGACTAGTAAAACATATAGTGGTCATGGTCATATTTGCTCGAGCTTGGGGACATTGTTCATAAATATGAGCATATTTTTCACAGTGAACGCATGTGTGAAAGTAATGCATGGAACAGGAAAGCAGTTGTTCCCTGCTGCTCTGCTCGTTTCGTTCGACTCTCACTTCTAAAGTGCACCACGAAACGTCCTGAAACTGTGAAAAATTTTGTCGTAAATTTATAAAAGTTTTGTAAACTCGAATTATAATTTTAGTTGTAAATTTACGACAGTACATTTTTTACTCGCCAAGGGATTTGAAGTCGATACATACTGCATGTATTTTTACAATTACAAATTGTAATTTTACGACTTGCGTCAAGGAAAATTTTCCTGTAAACCTACCTACTTTTTTTCACAGTGGAACGTTGTCTGACTGAACACATCGAGTAATCTATAGACCAAACAGAAGGAAAAGTCAAACATTTATTTATTTATGTCCTGGCGGGATACAGGTTCGCCCGTGTTCGCCTCTCTTCTCAGAAATCAGGGAGTTGAGAGTCTGCCTCACGTGTCATGGTCGCCTGCAGAAACCTGTGTCAAGTCCAGCCGGCTACAATGACAGAACACCTGCGTGCAGATTCCTGTCTCGTTTGCTTCGTTAAGTTTTCATTTTCTGCCCACTGTCGTGTTTTTCTGAAGTATAGCCTGCCTTCCATAACGATTCGCTTGATTAAGTTCCCTATTAATGCGTTTACTTTTGTGACTCCTGAAAAAGGGGTTGGGAGGACGCACTTGAAAGAAAACTGACCCTACTCGTTCTTGTGTCATTATCCGGCCTAAGCAAACCAATAATAGATGATGGTGTTCGGGCTTATGGACATACCCACTAGACTGTCCCAGAAAAAAGTCAAGTTGAAGCTATTTTCCGCGCCGGGTCTTAATCGATTCTACTTCGAAAAACAAAGTTTACGTGTACGGCGATTTTCGATTTTCGAAAAACTAGACTATGCGCGTTGATTTGAACTTTTTTCAAACGCCTACACTGCTCTAAAATTGCCAAATCGTGCTCGATTTCGACAACTCTAGGCTCTTCGCTTTCACATGACATTCCTATGTTGAAAACCGCCGCCGTCGAAACCAGGGTATGGCAACGCCCTAGGGTCGGGGCGGACCTATCCTTTGACCACGGCGACACGAGATTGGGGTACTACGGGTAGTCGCACTAAATCTGCCGTTGAGATATTCGGATTGCACCAAGGGGGCAAGAAATCCGTGAACCATGTGTACACCTGCCGGGTAATCATCAGGCTAAAAATAATCGAATTCAACAGAAATCGCTTGTACTGAGCGGGAAAGAAGTGGAACTGGTACAAATTAGTCGAAATAAGCGTTTTCTACAACTAGAAAACCTAAGGAATGATTATAAGCAGACGGGAATCACTGGGAATCAAGTATTTCGGGAATCATGTGTTCACATCAAAAGGGAGTTTTAGCCCCCCGGCACAAACTGTTCAAATCAACGCAGAAATATGTGTGCAAACAATTGGATTGTTTTAATTTGTTTAAATTGAAGGTACAAGTCCAAGTACAGTATGTGGGTGCAAGACGCCTTAAATTATTAGGCCCGCTGAGCGCTAGCCGGTTTAGTCTGCTCGCATATGTAAGAACTCTATCATTGTCTTCCGAAAGCGGATCGACGCTCGATTTTAGCACAATGTTTAATGGAGATTTTTGAATATATTTCGTTCAGATGTTGATGAAATTAGTATCCGCACCGATAAATAAAGTGTGCAACTGGCATGCATACGGTAGTGTTGAACACTATAGTGCACACACTTAGGTGTTGTAAATTTGAATGCTTTCAAGTGTTCTACAGTTAATATGAACCATTTAATGTTTTGAACAGTAAATTTGAACACTTAAAAGTGTACACTGTAAACCAAATTTTTGCGATTTTACGAAATTTTTCTGCCCAATTTTCTATTACGAAACCTTTGTTTTCGACAAATACGATACAGTACAAATTGCTTTGTAAAATCCAAAGATGTCACTAAACATAGTGAAATTTGTATATACTGTGTTCAACTTTTATGACTAATGACAAATTGCATGTCGTTACACCTCCGAAATATTTTCGTAAATTATTTTTTACAAAGCATTTCGTAACCTTTTTTTCGTAGATCCACGAAAACATTTTACAGTGTATCGCCAAAAAGAGCGATACTGTGAATCCAATTTCACGACTCTTGGGAGAGCGATATTAATTGCATCGCGACATTTTTGGTTACGGATAAGACTCATTTTGAGTAATTTCCGCAAACGTCGCTCGTTTAGAGTCGTTTCTGCGACATTTTCTGTTACAAAGAAGACTCGTGTTGATAAATTTCGCAAAAATCGCTCTAACAGAGCGATGGAGCACTCTACGTTTTACAGTGCACTTGCATGTGCACACCAGTTGAACACTTTATTTATGAGTGCGGTCTAAAGTTTTTGTTTACGTGCTCGGATACGTAATTACCCATGGGTTAGTACACTAAAATACAAGTGTGTGCACGGTAAAACTGTTCCTTGATATCAAAGGACCATCGGAAGGATTCAAGGACGGGATAGGGAAAATTGCATGGGGCGTCCTTGAATCGTTCCGATGGTCCTTCGACAAGAAGGAACAATTTTCACCGTGTGGACTTCAACGAGAATTTCTACGTTCCTAGCAAGCAGCATATTTGAAAATCTTTCGTAGTGCCACGGTCGGCGAACCTTCAACAAAAAGGTTCATGAATAAAATACGCGAATTCCTCAAAATCCGTTTTGTGTTAGTTTTGAACGACCTGTGGGCCACTGTGCGTGGCCAAAGAGTAGCGTAAGCCCAAGTCTCCGCGGCCATCATAGTGAGTAGCCTTGTAAGAATAATGCAATACCTGGCAAAGCTAGTCTTAGAGGTCCAGATAGCTTACGGTCTAAATGCTATGCCGCAGTTTTACTTCGCCAGGTGGGGCCGTGCCTTATCGGCAGCCACGAACGACGCCTGTTTGCCTGCCACACGAGCAGGTCGTGCTTGTTGTTCGTGAATGCAGATCAGTTTTAAGTGTGTTTTTCAGGCCTGTGACGAAACATTCATTTGCGGCGAGTGCAACCGACGGCGCGCGAACAAGCATGGAAATTGTCTGAAATGAGGTGGAAGCCGCAGCTGGACCAACTAAAGTTTCACGTTGCTGTTCATCGGAACTGCATCTGTCGTCAGCTGTATGAGACTGCTAAATACAATCTGAACGACCTTTGCCGTGCGTCATTGTAAACAAAGATGTGAAATTAAAATGGTTGGTGTGTATAAAGCAGAATGGCCGCCTTTATGGTGTCCTCTCATTTCGTGCTTTATGACTGTGCTCGCACCAATCACTATGGCGCCACGACGCGACGAGTCTGCTTCTTTTGCTCAGGTCTAGTGCGCATGCTGAATTTCGGCGCCGAAAACTTACTAGGGTACTCCGCTCTCTAAACTTTGCTCTTGAAACAAGAACGAAGTCAGAAATCCATGTTAGATTGAAATAGTGCGCCAACGAGTACAACGCAGCCTGCTATGCAGATTCAAGAAGAAATGTTTTCTTGATTCAAAAACAGACTTTTGTGGAGCCCCGGCGGGGTTGGCTTACGGGGCGGGGGTGGGATGTG
>NW_026267136.1:4275545-4276907 GCF_000697945.3 Frankliniella occidentalis
TCTGTACCCTAGGTGCAGTGACTAAGAGCGGCATCTACAGTAACGCTTTAGATCGTTCTGTATCAGACTCTAATTTTTTGCAGTGCACCCACCTTCAGGGTCTCGTATTGCATGTGCCAATGGAAAGCTCACCTGACGATGCTAGGCATCCACCCCGCTGTGCGCTTCTGTATGTAGTGCCCAAGTTTTTGTGCAGGGCAAAGTTGAGGGTATAGTCATCTCCTATTGTCCTATAGACGATACGAATTCTATGAACATAAGAGGGAAGAAATTTAATATCCATATCTATTCTAATTTTTCGTTTGCAACGCAACTAGAGACCACTGTAAAAAGCCCAAGACTTTGCTTCATTGATAGGTTAAAAGAAGTTAACAAGGTGGCTGATTAACCCCCGCATACTTTTGCACTTTACATCCCGCCCGCACGGCTCCATCTGGGTCTGGGACTGCACACCCACCAGGCGCAAGGGGAACGACACCAACGCGTCGCTCCGCCACTGTTGTTGCAGCTAACGACCAGGGGCGTTACAATGGGGTGATTTGCGGTTTTGCGCTGGTATCCGCGAGTCCGCGGGGGTAGCACGCTTTCCCGCGCCGATGCGTTGGCGCTTCGAGCCGGTCCCCTGCGCCTGGTGGGTATGCAGTCCCGGATGGAGTTGTGCGGGCTCTAGCACTGTAGTACAGGGCTGCACTGAAAAAAGTGCATAGTTGGGGTAACCGGCACATTTGCCGGTTGAGGGTGTCTAGTTGGGAGAAACACTCAGTCTGGTTAGTGAGACCAAGTGGCAGATAGTGGAACTGACTCGTGTGGGTACTCTGGACCCAGTCGCGCAGTCAGAGCTTTCGGTTCTGTGAACTACGAACTGGGATGCAGTGCCGACCCCGGCTGGCCCAGGGTCGTCCCCCCTCCCCTCCCGTACCTGCCTCCTCTCGGCGCGCTGCCGCCGCCGGCTGCTCCGGGGCCCCGCCCGCTGCGACATGTGTTCGTTGTCCTGCATCCTCCCTCCCACGCGCCGCGATGGCTTGGGGGTATCGCGGAGGCCCAGTAATGGCAAAGTCCGGGGTTCAAGTCCCGGACGGCGCCAGAGCGAAACGGTCTCTGTGAGGTGCCCGTCGGAGGGAGAGGTGATCAGACGGAGAGAAGGGGGTATCCTGGCGGTAACGCTAGTCGATTTCTATTTTCTTTTTGGACCGTTCAGACTTGGTTGTCACAACTATCTCTGCGCGGTCACTGTAACCAGACGAGTACAACCCACAGTGTGGGTTCTCCCAACCGAGTTTCTAGTGGGTCGGAAATTAACCGCGCGACTCGGTTGGGGGAACCGAGTTACGGGTTGACTCAACCGGCATGTTTTTTCAGTGT
>NW_026267136.1:4284837-4295170 GCF_000697945.3 Frankliniella occidentalis
ATGTGGGGGAAAGGGGAGGGCAGCTGGGCAGCCCCTTTGGCTGCGCTGCGGCGCGCTCGTCGCGTCCCTGCCGGGCCGTGGCGAGCCGCGCCGGCCGCCGCGCTCCGTCGCCGCCTCGCGCCCGGTCTGCTGCTCTGCGCTGTCGCTGCCGCACCGCGTCCCGCCGCGCCGCGTCGTGTCGCAACCGCACTCCTCCCTCCATCCTTCCCCCTCTGCCTTCCTCGCCTCGGCATAGCGATGCGGTGCTGTGCGGCGCGGCCCGCGCGGCCCTTCGTCCCTAGGGAATGAATAAGTAGATGTTTTTGCTGCAGCGGCGGACGGGGTGGCGCGGCGTGGCGCTGTGCCTCGTGGCAGCGTGGCGCGGCGGGTCGTTCCCACAGATCCTGCAGGTCGACTTTCAAATACCGACACTCCACGCTGCTGCGCGCCCGAGACACGAAGGCCGATACGAACTGACACCGCGGCACTTTGAGTTCAATCACAGCGGCTCGAGGAGCGTGTGAAAGAGACGGATAACCGCGGGGTAGTTTTTGCACATTCCTCAACTTGAAACCCCGGATACAGCCGCATAATTATGTTTGAAGCGGCTTTAACTGTGGCATGAAAAAACAGAATGAGCAGGAAACGGAGCGCCAAGAGTGAAGCGGACTGCAGCGTCGGGTATAATTTTCACGCTGAAAGGAGATGATGGAAATTGGCTGTTTTCTCGACGCCGTGGTTTTATTCCTTCTCGGCGTCCTTGGGGGAAGCTCGCCCGCCTGGGCAGCCAGAGCTGGGTAGAGCTGGGCGGCCAAGCGTGGCGGGGGAAGGGAGGAACGAGCACGGCCACGAAAAATATGTACGGATAACGTACAAAAGAAGAGAAAAGGAAGACGAGATAATGGAGAACTGCGCGCGCTGCGTCTGACAGCGGCGCGCGAGGAAGAGAGACGAAGGGAGGGTGCGCTCTGGAGAGAGAGAGAGACGGGCTCGTAAGAGAAAGAGCGCTCGCGCGGGATCCGTGAGAGACCGAGCAAGAGCGAGAGGGAGCGAGAGCGAGTGAGGCCGAGTGAGAGAGACTATCGATCGCTGGTGGGGGACGCGGCGGGACGCGGCGCGGGCACCCCTATATTGGATGTGTAAGGAGGGAGGGCCAGTAGGGGGCTACCGTACTGGAACGATATAAAACATTCATGTAGGCTCTAGTCCCCTCCGCTAGATTGGATCCCTGGCTGTCTCCGAAGGGACCAGCCACGCGGGCACGTCCCTAAATCCTCTCTCCAAACGCTTCTACGAATAATTACCGAATCAAACAATTATGCACAGTGCTCATGACCAAAGCTCTGTCGTTGTTATATTATTCAAACACTGCCGTATTTCTTCCCAATAAGACCTTATTGATGCAGGCACATATCCAAAGACTTTACAATTAAAGCGCAATTAAAATTACGAGTGGAGTTGTGAGCTGGAGTTGGTCTAATGAGGGCGCCCCTTTCCCCACTCCGAGCGCGCCCCTGCCAATGCGCGCAGACCTCGTTGTCCATCAGCCGCAGGGCCTCGCAGGGCCCCAGCCCCAGCGCGGGCCTCCCCTCCCCTTGCTTGGATCAATAGTTCGTACGAGCCGAGTCAACTTTGGGGCCCCAAACGCCCGCCTAGGCTCCCCACGACACGGCACGGCACGGCACGGGACCACCCGGTGGAGCCCCCTTTGGGGAACCAAGCCGAATCACTCGGCGTTCTCCTGCCGCCTGCTTGTCGGACCAAAACCGGTCGGCATTTCTGTTACACTGTAATTTCCGAGGCATCAGAGATTGGTGCCCGGCCAGGGGCCATTAGAGAGGGCAAGGATGGGCACGAGAGTACTTATGGACTCACTATAAAATCCTAATCAGCTTTGTGTGCGTGCAGACGAGCCTTTGCGGCCCCGCTCAGAGAGAAGAAACTCGTGCGTATCGGTTTATTTTACAAAGCGGAAGGTTCGTTATTTCAGTCTTGATTTGTGCGGTCGTTTTCGTTTTGATTCTCCTTGCGATGACACGGCAGTATGTTCCAAAAAAATATGTCTAAATCATATTACCTCAGATAAAAACGGATATTAAATTGAAACTATGGCGGAGCAGGCAATTCCGAGGGGGTTTTCACTTCTGAAATACCGTGTACACCAAATGAGGTATTTCACAGGTATTTCACGTGAAATACACCGAAATACGCCTAAATATGCTCCAAAACGGTGAACTTTTCCTGAGAAATACCGACGAAATACACGTATTACGAAATACTGTGTGCACGGAAATCTCGAGTGAAAACCCCCTCGGGCAATTCCTCTGGAAACTCAAGTTTCGTACAGTATCACACTTATAAGTGCAGTACCATGGTGTCCTACAGTTAAAAGTGTAGAACCAAAGTGTACTGCAGTTAAAAGTGTAGTACACAATGTGTCCTACAGTTATAACTGTGGGACAAGGGGTGTCCGACACTTGCGTTAGCTGGCACCTTGAGGTGTCGGACACCATGTGTCCTACACCAGTCCTACACTTAAAACTGTAGTACACATGGTGTCCTACACTTTTAACTGTCGGCCACATGGTGTCCTACACTTTTAACTGCAGTACACCTTGGTCCTACACTTATAACTGTAGGACACCATGGTACTGCACTTATAAGTGTGATACTGTACGACACTTGAGTTTCCAGAGTCTTCAATTGAAAATTATAAAAGTGTGTCTACTTCACTAATTTTGAAACAACACCAAGCTGTGACTTTTGAGTAAGCCTGAGGAGCAATCCAAAATTATAAGATACATGCTCGGATACATGGCCAATATGCGTCTGCAGGGGTGCAGGCCTGACATTTTGTTCAAGTAATATTATTCTCCTAGTGTGCGAACTGCCATTACACGTAGAAAGTCTACTGCATTGGTGGTTGAGTTTTCGTCCTGTCGATGCTTCTTACCTGCTAGAAACCCTACCTTATTTCGAATGCGATATCGTGTCAATAATCCACACATTATTCTGTAGAAGCTATGAGAATATCTTTGTAAAATGGCACATTATTCTTGAATTTCTGTCGACTAATGGCGATAAACTAAATAGTTTTTCCGAAATTTAAGGATATGGAAGAGCCAAATATTATAATTTAAAATGAAATAACTCTAACCATGCTTTAGGGGAGGGGAACTTCTTTTCGATTTATGTCTGAGGTTCGCACCGGTTGGCACGGTGATATTGCGCTCTTTTCACGTTTGGGCTTACCGCTGACGTAGGTATTAAATCAAAGACGAACTCGCCCCGCCATTGCTCCCCGTCCCCGTGTTTATCTCCATCTGAATCAACGGACAGAGCAGGAGCGAAACTTTGCTGATTGCCTATTTTAGATCGACACCAAAACGCCGCCAGTGGTCGGCTGGCTTTATTTTTGTATAGTTGAGATTTGACGTCCCTCTTCATAAGAGTGAGAAACAGAATGACCGCTTGCGAGGGGTCATTCTACCACTTCAGTGGTTGTTTTTTTGACACGTCCTGTGCTTCGTGTCCAGCATGTGATCACGCTTTTGCTGGTTTATCCAAAACTCCCATGATGCACAGCGCACTAAATGTGTTATGCCTCCCTGATGCTGATACTACAGCGCAGCGCATACAGGTCTGCGGGTGGGCTTGCCTACACGGTAAAAACGAGCCTTGGTATTCCCAGGAGTTTTCTTCATTTCCAGTTAATTGGGAGAGTCTCAGGGGTTGCCCTGGAAAAGCCTAGGGGGTGTCTTGGGATTAAAAGTAGATCCCCTGGGTATAATTGCTTGTTTCCAGGGCATACACTGGGGTTCCAACTCTCCTGGAAAACCCAGGACTCGTTTTTACCGTGTACCAGGCGTGGTCTTAAGTCCGTCTGACGGAGGGGCTGATTTGCTGTGGGTTGCCTACTTTCAGGGGTTTTGTTGGACAAATTGCCTCCCCACCCTAAGGGGGGGGGGGGGTCGCCCCTTCGCCCCCCGTCCCATAAAACCGCGCCTGCCGTGTACCAACTCTTACCTCGGTGCCATATTGCCTTGTGTGCGGTGTGCAACCCATTTGCAGGCCTGCATGCCGTACAATCGTACGCCGGTATAGTATAACCAAATGGGGCCCGGCTTAGAACACCTATACGCTGTCTTCTAACTCTAATAAGTATGGCTGAGAAAGGAGAACGAGGATGCTTTTATCGAAAGCTTGATTTTCAAAATTAATGCAGCTGTAGGCCGGACTGACAGTAACAGCGGACGAGCTTTACGGGTTTGAAAATGGTCGTTTTTAAACCTCGTTGAATACTTTGATAATCGCCTCGGCAATCAATCAGTCGCTTTCGCCCGAAACTCTGTAATATCTCGTAACTACGGCCATTTTGTTTGTATTTGTTGCGAGTTGGTCACGTGATTGCAGTATCTGCCAGAGATGGGCAACTTAACATTACTTCTGCTTCCTCATCACTCGCGTAGCGTTTGCAGCAATCGCCGTTAACTCAAAAGTGCTAACGTTGTCCTGCGCTTTACGCGCTTAAATTCAACAATTCAACCATGTAAAATGTAACGAGTAGCAGTGAGCGAGAGCGTCTCTCAGACAGTCTCAGATTCCTCGCAGTCCCTCCGGTTAGCTTTTGTAGCCCGAGCTGCCAGCGCCAAGATGGCGGGAGAAGCCGTTGGTGGTGAGAGACGGCTGGGTCTGCAGCCTGGCCGGCCGAGGCAGAAGCAGGCTCGGCTCGAAGCACACAGAGCCACACTCACACGGACGCGCGCGCGCTCACTCACACGGGCGCACACATCTGGCCCCGTCTGGCCTCGCTGGCTCGGCCGGCTCGGCCTGCTCCAACGAAACGCGCGCCGAGGGTCGGCCATTATGGTGATGGCGACGCAGTTGATGAGTGACGCGCTGCGGGCGGGGTGCGGCGGGGCGGGGCCGGGGAGGGGCCGGGGCGGGGCGCGGTGGGGCGGGGCGAGTGGGAAATGGATCGTGGCGGGGTGCCAGCAACAGCACACATGGAGGTCAACTGGCCCGCGAGCGGCGAGTTTACTTCGAACCTTTCGGCGGGCTCATACCAACAAACAGCGACGTAAAAAACGACTAAAGTCCGAGCGGTCTCGCATGAAAGTAAACCGGCGGCCGTCCACACAAGCTGAGCAGCCTCCTCTACCAAACGTTTCAACTTTTCACGGATGTATTACGGATGGAGATTTTAGATTTGTGCAGTTTCCGCGCTTGGTTCACACTATATTTGTGTATCTCGCTTAAAACAGCGCAGCATTACGGTCTCACGTCCAGCATCTCTACAACAGCCGAAGTTTTATTGCTGGCCAGCTAAATCAGTAATAATACATCTACCGTTGTTCCCTCGCCTCAAGCAATCCCCGCGGCAATTTAATTACTTTCACAGCGCCGCCCCGCCGCCCGCCGTCCCGCCCCCTCCGGCCATCAGTCTTGTCTTGCTTTATCCCTTGCCCCACCCTCCTCGCCGTTTCTCTGATCTTTCCAATACCAGCGGCATAGCACACGGTGCCAGTCAATGCATGATTCGGTGCTAAGGTACTTGACTGGTTTCAGTTTTAACGTTTACCTTCTTACTATCACATTTTTTAAAGTCATTACTCGGTCTATGATATGCTTTCTAGAAATCTTATAATCTTCAGCGATTTCTGTATCTGTAACTTTTACTTGCGTGTTCCATGCGATGCAAAACTCTTCCCCTGCATGTTATTCCAGGTGTTATCAACAAAAAGCGTTCTGCGATCTATGCCGAGCCTTGCCCTCTCTTCACTTAAGTCCCATCCAAGGCGTTTAAAGCATTCCTTGGTTTTTGCCATACGGCATTTATTTTCATTCATCAGGTTTTTATGAGTTGTCTAGAGACAGTTTCGGAATGCTTAGAGAAGAAGAACGGAAGTCTAGTACCCACGGTTGAGGAAAGGAAAGAGTCGGGCTGAATTACGATACCGATGTAGCTGTACGACTGTACGTAGCCACATTTTAAAAAATGGTGGGGCAACGATTTTGCTTCACTGGAGGCTGTTTGTGCTCAACATTTCATAACGACAGGAAACCTACCCAGTTATTAATGGTTCAAATTTTTGTTCTGCGTCAATCAACTGCAAAATCACGGTTTCATTTTTACTTTCATACGAAGAGTGCCCAACTGCAATAATCACGTGTTCACAGACTGGGTTATCACTGGTAATCCCTGGTAATCTCTGGTAATCCACACACTCGTAAGGGTCTTTTTAAAGGGCAAATTTCTTTATTGAGACATTCATTTTTGCGCAAATCTTGCCTAAATAGACCATTCCACCGAATGGGGAAAAAGAAAGAAAAGAATCAAAAAGTACCGGAAACAGTACCGAAAACCAGTATGTAGATCATTTGTGTACACCTCTATGGCACACCAACAAGTCCAGAATAATTATCTTGGCCAAGAAAACTAGAAAAAGAGAACGATTTGATCTGTTTATCAATACTGTTTCCGGTGGTTTTTGATTCTTTTCTTTCTTCTTCCACAGTCGGTGGAATGGTCTATTCAAACGCACATGTATAGGGTGGCGAATTTGTACCCTCCCATGCACAAAAATATAATTTGTCCAATCATAGAATGTAATTTTGTAACATACATGATAAAGAATTAAGAACTATATACCTAAGACGTGCACAAAATTGCATCTTTTTCCGGGCAAAACATGGCCGTTTAGATGTAGAAGTAGGTGAATCATACCTGTATTCATTGGTAATCAGTGGTAATCTTTAAAATTTGTTAATCCTGTGTATACATTTTAATTGAGTTAGGCACCCTTCGCTTTGATCAGATCAATGGATTACTCCCTCTCCTCTCCCTCTTTCTTAATTTGAATACTAGTCGGCTCATAGTGTATAAACTAATAGTTTAAAAATGTATGTTTTATATGTATGTTGATATTTCTCTACACGATAATGAGCCCTAAAAAGCAGCCATTTCCTTTGAGATTATGAGCCCATAAGCCGTGAGCAAGATCTGCTCTTGTGTCGATTGTCGACTGTTGTTCGAAAACAACACAGTGGCTTCAAAGCAGCGAAGTTTAAAAGATATTATCCAGGTTAGAAAAAATATAAGCTCTTACTCAGCTTAGTCAGCGCCTATAGTTTTCCAGCATAAGGTTGTCGTTGTCTGTAACAATGAATCTGTTGCTGGTTTTCGCATTCGCCTCGGAGAACAAAAACAGGGAACTTTTGAAAGGCCCTCTCAAGTGAACGGCTGAATAGAATTTAGAGAAACTTAGAGGGAAATACTACATTGAAAGCAACTGTCTACTATGTACCGGGTGTAAATGTGAATACGCAGAAGTGTTGTGGGTTTGTCTACTCTTTATACACCAAGGAGCCATGCCCTGCGGCTACATTGAGTATGCAATCCCGCAACACTGCCGTGTATTCACAGTTACCCCGACGCAAAAAGATTTGTTTGCTTTTGGTATGCTTTCGGTACGCTATCGGTTCGCGGAGGGTCGCGCTCGGTGCGCCGATGGGTCGCCGAGGTTCGTCAGGCTCCTGGGCGACGTATCGCCAAGATTCGCCGGAGGTTCGCGCCAGAGCGACCTTTGTCCGTCATCGAGTCGCCCCATGCGCAGACAGAGCGACCTGAGTATGTTTTCAAGTCGCTCCGAGACGTACAGAGCGACCCCACTACGCTTTCGGTTCACCTGGAGAGCCCCGGGTAGTCGGGGTATTTTCCTTTCCAGGAAACCCCGGCCGGGGGCTAGCGCTAATCCCTAGACCGGCGCACTTGAGAGCAGAACGATTGGGGGGGGGGGGGGGGGGGGAACCCCCTAGGGATTTACGTGCAATATTGTACATAGTTACGTACAATTTTTTACGTAGGTTATGTATGTTGACAGTTGTACGCAGCTACGCACAAAACAGTACATTGTCAGTCAGTGCCCGCCGCAAAATAATTTGTTCACTTTATGTGTGCGTTCTCCTCGCGTCGCGAATAGGGGGACTTCAGTACGCTTTCAGGTCGCTAGCGGTTCGTCGGTAATAGTCTTCTGGCCCGTAGAGCCCCAAGGCTGGCCGAGGAGGGACCCCGGTATAGGACACGGTCCCCTTACCGGCGAACTCGTGGTCTAGTGGTCAAGGCGACGGGTTTCTAACTCGGATGACCGAGGTTCGAGTCCCAGCAAAGGTAAAGTACTTTCCAATTAAATGTTATTAACTAAAATTACTACGGTGAAGTAGAGGAAGAGGGCCAAGGAAAGGTAACGATCGATAAAATCCACAAAGAAAATATTTTCCTTTTTGGCTATCGGAATACCGCTGCCTACCCGCCCCGCACATCTCCTACCCCCGGGTACTGCTCTCCGCACCCCCTACCGCATCCCCACCACGGCTACACCCCCAGCTGCACCCCCGGCTGCATATTGCCCCCCCCCCCCTAGATTCCTACATCAAATGTGCATCTAGAGCGTACTGAAAACGAACATTTGGCGTACTGCAAGCGAACACTCAGCACACTGGCAGCATACCACAGGAAAACGAACTATGTTCGCTTTCAGTTTGGCAGATGGTGCAAAGTGATACATATGCGAACTTTTGACGCACCTTGACGAACATACAGCGACCTGCTAGCAGAAGGTCGCTACTAGTACGTTTCTGTTCGTCATGACAAACTAAAAACAACCTAATAGCATACAGAAAATTTTGCGTCGGGACACCTGGTTCACACAAGGAACAGTGTACCTGCAAGCAGTGTGCCTACCAGGTCGATTTTTAGCTACTGTGTGCCTTCCTTGGTCGACTGTTACAAGTGTGTGCCTGGCAGTACACACGTAGAGGTAGAGCACCTAGCGGTGAAAATCAAATATTTTCTTCTACTTCTTAGCCATTTCCTCCAGGCACACAGTCGACAGTCGATCAAGGCAGGCACACTTTCCAAATAACAGTTGACCTGGTAGGCACACTATAAAAAATGAGTGGAATTTCACCCGCCCAGTGGACTTGTAACTTTGCCTACCCGTCTCGTAAAGTTGATTTGATGACCCAGTGGGCATGTAATCTCTATATGCACGCCCAGCGGGTGGGTTTATTTCCGCACCCAAACTTGCGAATGTCACGACTCGCACTCGAAATTCGCACGGCGGGCATGTGATTCTCCTCTGCCTGCCCACGAGTTGTAAATTCACGCACTGTCTTGTGCGTCTGCAGGCACGCTGTTTCTTTTATGTGCATGGTCGACAGTTCGTTTTACAGTGTACCCAAGTACTATCTAAACAGTGAAAGTTATCGGGTTCTGCTGATTTTAATTTAGTTTACATCATACTTAACGTCCACAACACGGATATTGGCAGCGAGGAAGCAACGCCGCGCTTCTCCCTTTTACATGGTGTAGAGTAAATATTTGCTTCTCAAATTAGACAGTCTTGTAGAATGGGGTGTAGAGAGTAATTTGCGAATTTGACCAACTTCCAACCTCAATTAATTTAGAAGAAATACTAAAATATCTCTTGCCGAAAATCCTCCAGCGGTGGGTGAGAGGATAAGAGGCTGCACGGCTTTGCGTTCCCACTCATCTAGTGGGCATTGTGAACGGAAACTTCATCGTATGTGGGTGATTGGTAATTATTAGGAAACGCTCTACAACGTTTAGTAAAAAGACATTTTTTGATTAAGCGCCCCATTTGTCAAAAATTTGACAGCAGAGAAAGACTTGTGCTGTAAAAGAATATATCTCCACAAATTTTCAATGTTTTGGTGGGTGCAAATATATTTCTGAAAAATGTACACTCTTGGTTTGGGAGAGCAGAGTTTGGCGAACAATAAACGCCCTCGTCTTCTCTGATATCTCAAATACTTGAGGGGCCTTTACCCGAAAAGCCATAACGCCACAGAAATCTAAAATGGCGGACTTAAAACTCGTCTTACGGGTGAACGGTTCGATCGATTTCCAGGAAACTTCATGGGAGTACTTCCCAGACCACCCGCTACAAGCGCTTTAAGCTCCACATCGCTCAATTTTTTAGGGGGTGGTAAAATCTTGATGCCGTGGCCGTGCGAGAATATTGCGCGAACGACAGGCGTTTTTCGCGACGGTTCCCTGAGTTTTTCAACAAATGACGCACATATGGTCGCAAAAGTGCTCCAATACAACTGCACCACTATAAAATGTTTCGGTTTTTCCTGGTTACAGCCAGAGGGCCTTATTGCCGTGCCTTTTCGGCTGCGACGCACCAGACGGGGCCGAACATGCACGTCCTCGTTTGAATTGCAAATGATTCCCTCTCGGCCCCGGCAGGAATAACTTACGCCTAATACCCGCCCATTGACTTGGAGATACGTGGAGGCGGGGCAGGAGGCGCGGGGTGGAGCGGGA